>NC_056746.1:818701714-819028221 GCF_019279795.1 Protopterus annectens
GAATACTGCCTTATCATTACACTGGATTCTGATGCCATTAGTCTGTCACTAATTCTGATGATATCCTTCACTGTCTTCTGAAGTCTCTCCCTCACCACAATTAACAAACCATTTCTAGTCTGTCCTTCTACTGAGTAGTAGACCTTGGATCCCAAGCCAAGCGGCTTTACTGCACTGTTCTTCCACCTTGTCTCTTGGATACATAGAATGTCTAGCCTCCTCCTTACCATGTCGTCCACTTCCAAGCCTCTTCCCATCAGTGAACCTACAATGAGTGTGGCAATTCTTAGTTCAGGTTTATTGGTTTTATGTCCAGCTTTTGCTCAACAGAGCTATCCCGGGTACCTAAACTAGGCAACTGGACACCATCCGGCCAGTAGCTTATTGGGCCAGGGTTGCTGGGCTTTATTACAGACATATATTGGCCAGTAGGGGCACATTCACCCCTCCCACCGGGTTCCTGGCATAGGCTGTAGTAGACCGGGTCCTCAACCCACTTATCACTAGTCTGTGATCCATGTCCTGCTAGCTTGAGGACACTGTGCACCGAAGTAGATGCCCAAAGTAGTTGGTCTATACAACTCTTTCCCTCCTGTAGGGCACCATTTATAGTCTGTGTTGCTGCCCACAGCTCCATTCTTAGGTGAGTTTGAGATAGAAATGCTCAACATGATTTCTGGAGTTGGGAGAAACACCACAGAGACACAGGGAGAACATGCAAACTCCAAACAGTCATTGGTCGGACATCAGGATCAAACCTTGCACCTTGTGCATGGGAAGCTAAGATCTTAACCATTATCCCAATTGCAATGTAAAATCTCAGTGAAAAAATATCCAGCAACAAAATTGTCCTGGCTTTGTACCAACCCAGTACTAAGTTTCCTTCTTATGCAGTCAAAATAAACAAATATCACAAAAATGTTTACACTTGTACTATACAGTAGAGAGTCGATTATCCAAACTAATTGGGGCCAAGGGTAGTTTGGATAATCAAACTGTTCAGATTATCAAACATATAACTGAACCGGATAAAAAAATCTTCTGAAAATGTTTTTGATGAACATTAAACAAGAAAAATAAAACAAAGTTACCGTATGTACAAAACAGTACAGTACAGGTATATTATTGTACTATAGTTAAATATTTATTTGCCAAACTACAGCATAAGAGATACCAAACAGGAGTTACTAGGACATATTCAGGACTGCAGAATCCACCCCCTTTAAAAGTACAGTACAGTATCAGCAATCCATCTGCATACTGTGGGAGCAGAAACCACAGCCTTCTGCATCAAAAACAAGTATACTACTTGTACTACTAGCAGTGCTCTTAACTGCTTTTAGCACAATAGTGATATAATTTGCTAAACAACAGTCACACATTGTAAACAGACTTGGCATAAGCAGCACTAAATTTCTCTTCCCCTAAAGCTCTCAGCTCCTTGTAAAATGCACTTGACACTCAACCATCTCTCTCAACTTTGTAGCACAAGAAATCTGGAAAAAGACAATATTTTTAGGGGGGGGGGGAGACAAAGGCCCAAAACCAGGGAGACATTTTAAATATTTGTATAATCATAGAAAGTTGCTACAATAAAAGGTTTTGTGTTACCATGCATTTCCTGAAAGATGGGAAGACTGAAACTTAAATGGCTGTCATTATTTAGTGAATTCAGTCCTCACTGATTTGCTAGAAAACCACCAATTTTAAGAGGAACAGACCAAAAGTTTGAGCCAAAAATTCCAGTCATTCTGAGAAAATCTGGACAGATGAGAGCTATGCACTCAACTCCTTGAAACACAAGTGGTGGTAGGGGTAGAGAATTCAGGCTGTTGTTTCTTGTACCTAACATACAGGGTTTAAGCCTGAGCAAAGTAACACTAACCACTAGATCTGAAGTAGTTGACTTCATTTGGTCTTCAACCTGTGGGGTCACAGATCCGTATCGGAGCCATCATGGCCACATTTCCAGCATCAGAGCTCCAAGCTCCTCCCCTTACCCATAATGCCCCCTGTCTCCTTCCTCCCTTCAGATCTTGTTTGCCGCTGGAAAAGCAAGCAGCGTGGTCTAATCTCTAAGCGTATAGTGGGTAGTGTAAGTGCCTCATTTTTGATATTTTTCTACCTTTCTTAACATTTCTATCTCTCGCTTTCCCCTCCCCATGACAGTCGTCGGTAAAAAAAAAAAAACTTCCCTCTCTTTTTCCCTTTTCAGCCTGTCTCCTCTTGTGTGTGTGTGTGGTAGTGTGCTTGACCTATTTAAGGATGTCTGAAGCCCCTAAATTAGGATTCAGGAAGTGCACAGAGTGTGGCCATAAGCTTTCCCTGGCTGATGGCCACACTCTAAGTGTAGTGTGCCTGGGAGCGGCAGACCTTCAGACCTCCTGTCCTATCTGTGCTGGGTTCAATCCCAGAGCACTGAAGAATAGGAGGGACAAATTGATCCTAAAAGGACTACTTCCCTCTTCGGGGACAGTAGTCCCTGTGCCCCCTCTCTTCAGGGACTGCAGCTGCATCTTCTTCCTCTTCCCTGGCCTCTGGGACTCAAACTCCTGATAAGAGGTCCAAGGAAGGAGAGAAGATCAAGAGTGATGAGCTGTGGAAGCATTCCTCTGACTGCTCAGCCCTGGCTGGCCTGTCAGCCAAGGTTAGGACTCCAACTAGGCCCTGATCACCCCGGCTTCAAACCCCAAGGTTCTCACCTGAGCCAGAGGAATCACGGGCCAGGTTGCTGGTTAGGTCTCCTCCCTCACTGGCATTCTAGACCAGTTTCTGTGGCATCATCCTCCCGCTCCACCCAGAGCCTCAGTGAAGCGGAGATGGACAAGATGATGCAGAGATTTATCCGCACCCAAATCCAGATGGGGGTCTTGCTGGCACTCTCTCCTTCTGGAGGGGGAGCTCCCAGTCTTTTTTTATGCCAATAACTCCTTCTCTGATCTGACCTGTGGTTTTGGAGCCCCTGGATCTGAGGACCCCCGGGGTTGGGGGTCAGCACTGACAGTACCTTCTACCTTGAGCCAGCTCAGATCTGAGCCCTTAGAGACGTAGTCTTGGCATCAGATCCGAAAGATTGCTGTCAGCTCTGAGCCTTTTGGAGAGCAGTACTTTCCTTGGTATCTCAGCTCCTGGAGTCTCGGCTCTGACTGTTCTGTCGGGCCAGAGGGGAACAGTCCCAGCCAATATTTCCCAGGAGGTCTGTTCCCCTTCAACCTTTGATGTGGTGCAGAGGGTTCTCTCAGTGCCATCGAGACCCTTGACCATCTTGTCCTCAGACTCCCTCTGCTTTGGGTGTGGTCCCCACCATCTTGTCATCTCAGGGACAGGCTGTGCCCATTTTGCCTCAAGAAGCTCCCCCGTGGGAGTAGCAGGAGGTTTGTGAGTCTTCCCCAGAGAGTCTCACTTAGGTGGTTCCTCACAAGCTAACATTTGAAAGAAGGAACCTGGATTCCTCTTCAGATTCCCTTACCGAAAACATTGATTTGGAGGAAGAGGAAGGTTCCCCATGGTCCATGGTCACCCCCCCCCCGAGGATGTCTCCTTGGGAGACATCATGGAACTCCTCTGCCGGGGGGGGGGGGTTGCCCAAAAACTGACCTCAGATGATTCAGTGTTCCTTACCTGGACATTTCGCTGGATGATATCTGTTCTACTTGGTCCTGATCTCATACTTTCATTTCACATTACAAATTGGATATTGTATCCAGGAACAGGGCATCCTTTGGCACAAGCCCATCTACTTCTTGGGTGTCCCCTTCCGCGGATCCTTTGGTGGATCTGATAACATCTCAGGCATGGAAGGAACCAGACACCATGGAGCCTATCCCTAAGCACCCAGATAAAGTGCTTAGTCCCACTTCAGACAGGGCTTTCTGGAACAAGGGATCCCCCATGGATGCTATGGTTGTGGCAGCCACCACCAAGAAAGAGCTCGCGCTGGAGAGCTCTATGGTTCATCAGTCAAGGGCGATTGACCATTTTGGGAAGCATGTGTATGCTTCAGCAACCTTCTCTGTAAGAGCACTGAACTACATGGCACACGTCATTTGACTGCAGCAAGACTTGGTCAAGGAGATCACTGAGTTGACCCCAGAGTCCATGTTGGTTGGGGATAAAAAGAAATTCTCCACTCGAATGGCCACTCTCAAGTCTGTGGCAAATATGTCCATGCGTCTTCTTTCCCATGCCATGGAGGGAGCTGCTAGGATGGCCTGTACTGGAGTTGTCATTAGGTGCCACTCCTGGCTCTAGCTTTGTCAATTCTTGGAACCCTTCAAGGCATCATTTGACTGTTATGATGGTTTTCCCTTTTTGGGAATTCAGTCAAAGAGGCATTGGTCCAGAGTGAGAAGGACGGAAAGACACTTCCTGCTATTGGGATCCGCTTCTCCTCCCCTCAAAGATCCTTTTCAAGGAATCAATGAGGGACAAAAAAGATGTGGTTCCGAAAGTCTCAGGCATTTTCCTCGGACACTCAGGACTCACCTTACCCCAGAGGCAGATGGGGTTATGATAGACGTCACCCTAGAGCCAGAGGAGGGTCCAAGAAATTTTGGGTCCAGAGAACCTTTCTCGGACAAACCCGGGCAGCAGCCCTGAAGGGCTGCCTGACTGCTCATCTCTGGAGGCAGTCGGGGATTGACTTTCGCTTCACCCAGCGGCATGGGTGTCTGTAACAACAGATCATTGGGTATTGCAGATTATATCCAGAGGATATTCCTTCCTATTCAATGAACCACCACGACCACTGAAGCACCTCCCGGACGTTCCACCCACGCAAAGGGAGGAAGCAGCTATAGAAATAGAAAAGCTGCTAAGAAAACAAGTCATCCAGACTGTCCCCCTGAGACCAGTCCAGATTAGGCATTTATTCCAGGTTCGTTTTAGTGCCAAAGAAAATGGGGGACCTAGGATCCATTCTGGATATTTCCACCTTGAACCTGTCAGTAGCCAAGGTGAAATTACAGATGGTCACTCTTCAATCCATCCTGCCCTTTCTGCAGGCGAACGAATGGATGTGCTCGATCGACCTCCAGGATGTGTACTATCATATCAAGATGGACAGGCACTCTCAGAGGTTTCTCAGCTTCCGGCTATAAGCCAATCATTATCAGTTCAGAGCCCTTCTCTTTGGTCTCACCACAGCTCCCAGGGTGTTCACCAAGGTTATGGTGGTAGTAGCAGCTCTCCTGAGGTGTCAGGGTATTCAGGTCTTCCCTTACCTGGACAATTGGTTCTTCTCTGCCCCTTCCAGGCATCTACTTTACTAAGCCAGGGACCATTTCCTCTTGCTAGCTAAAAAACAGGGCATCACCATCAATCTCAACAAGTCATCACTAGCCCCGATTCAGATCTCAGACTTAATTTGGGCTTGGTTGGACATTATTCGAATGAAAGTTTTCCTCATCCCAGACAGGATACACACTCTCAAATTGCATGTTCTATACGTTATTCAAGCCCAAATTCCAACAGCAGAAACAGTACTAAGAGCGTTGGGGTCTATGGCAGCCACGATCAACCTATTACCCTTAGCGTGCCTTCACATGCAGATTCTCCAGTGGACGCTTGCTATTCAATGGTCCCCAGTGGATCTGCCATTGTCATATCCCATTTGAATCTCCTGAGTATGCAGGGACTCTCTTCAGTGATGGATTCAGTCCCAGGATCTAATCAGGGGATGCCCTTTTCTTCCATCTTTTCCCAAAACCACGGTGAACATGGACGCCTCCCAGCTAGGGAGGGGGACATTGCTCGGCAAGGATGGTCCAAGGCACGTGGTCCCCAACTGAGACCAGCTTTCATATCAGTGTCCAAGAGATGAGGGTGGTCTTTCTTGCATTACAGGCCCTCCAGGACCATCTCCCTCTAAGGACAATTACGATCCAGACAGACAATATGTCGGTGGTCTGATACATCAACAAATGGGAGAACCAGATCTTATCCCTTTTGTCGTGAAGGCATGAGACTGTGGGAATGGGTGAACTCTACTGGCCATTTTCTGGTGGCAACGCACATCCCAGGATGGTCCAACATTGTTGCGGACAGGCTCAGCAGGTCTGTTCTGATGCCTTATGAGTGATCTCTGAATTATTCAGTGATGGAACATATCTTTCTAAAGTGGGGTCGTCCTTGCTGCGATCTTTTTGCATCTCCTTCCAACGTGAAATGCAGCAAGTTCTTTGCTCTGAACCCCCCTCAGGGGGAAGCCCCCAGAGATGCACTGGTCTTCTGTATGCTTATCCTCCACTACCCCTCATTTCGAAATTTCTTCAGAAAACTCACAGGCTGGGGAGCACTGTGATCCTCATCACCCCATTCTGGCCTCACCAAGTTTGGTTTCCCTCTCTATGTTCTCACCTAGTAGTCCCACTATGGACATTGAATCCAGTTCCGGATCTTATTTCTCACCCCTCAGGGGTTCCTCACCTAGACCTGCACAGTCTGAAGCTCACTGCTTGGCTGCCCCAGTCCCCTTGATTGTTAGGGCTCCAGGTTTATAATCCCCATTTAAGACTTTTCTGATGGCAGCTCACAAGTCTTCCACTAGAAAGGTTTATCATAGCAAGTGGAAACATTTTTCTATATGGGCTTTGCAGCATGCGTTAGACCCCTTTACTGCCCCTGTGCCTGCAGTTTTAGACTTTTTGGTGGGAATTTTTCAGCAGGGTGCCAGTTCCTCCACAGTCAAATTCCAATTGGCAGCTATTTCTAATTTTCATGTGGGGGAAAACATGTAATCCTTGGCTTGTTCTAAACTTTGTAAGACCTTCCTTAAAGGTACCTTTCTTCTTAGACCCCCCAGTGAAGGATCCTACACTCCCGTGGGACCTTACCTTGGTACTTCAAGCTTTAGTCCCCCCCCCCCCTTTGAACCTGCAGCTTCTGTAGATTTACAATTTTTATATTGGAAGACTGCCTTTCTAGATGCCATTACTTCTGCCAAGAGGGTGTCAGAACTTCAAGCTTTATCCATTAAGGTTGTTTTTTATATGATCTTTCACAGAGACAGAGTGTCCTTGCGTACCAACCCATCCTTTCTTCCTAAAGTAGCGTCAGAAGTGAATATCAATCAGACAATCAATCTTCCAGTTTTTTTCCCTAATTTTCAAAATAAGGGGGAATACAAATTACATCTGCTGGATGTGCATAGACAATTGAGATTTTACTTACACAGGATGAAAACCTTTCGTAAATCAGATCAGTTATTTGTTTCTTATTCTAAACCTTTCTTAGGTAAACCAATTTCCAAAGTAACAGTTGCTCACTGGATTTCACAATGCATTATTCAAGCCTACTCTGTTAAGGGAATTTCCACTCCAGAGTAGGTAAAGGCACATTTGACTACGTCTATGGCTTCTTCAGCTCCCTTTTGGTCCAGGGTTTCACTGGATGATATCTGTTCTACTTGGTCCTGATCTCATACTTTCATTTCACATTACAAATTGGATATTGTATCCAGGAACAGGGCATCCTTTAGCTCCGTGATACTCCAGAATATTCTTCCATGAGGTCCACCCAAGTGTTTGGTAGCTGGGGACTCTGTCCCACAGGTAGAAGACCAAATGAAGTCAACTACTTCAGATAAAGAAGTTATGTACTCAACATAACGTTCCATCTAAGTAGTTGTACTTCATTTGTCTTCAACTGTCCCCCCCTCCTTCCCCCTACCTTGTCACTGTGATACTGTCCATATATGGAGACGGTTACTTCAGGAATGCCCTTTGTCATAATTTGGATCAGGATTTTCGGGTTACCAGTTGTGGCAAGGTATTTTTAGGTTGGGATGTCTGATGGATTTTGGCAGCAAACTTGATCTGAAGGAAAGAAGGAGACAGGGGCCATTATGGGTAAGGGGAGGAGCTTGGAGCTCGGATCAGATGCTGGAAATGTGGCCGTGACGGATCCGATATATGGATCCGTGAACCCACAGGTTGAAGACAAATGAAGTACAAGTACTCAGATGGAATGTTATGGTGAGTACATAACTTTTTATCCCTAACTGGGGCATCACACACACACACACACACACACACACACACACACACACACACACACACACACACACATTGCAGGGACAGATGAAGCAGCAATGAATGTTAAATTCCACAAAATAGGAAGAACAGGTGAAGAAGCAAAAGAGAACCCTTGACAAGTGGATGGGTAACAGAAAATACACCCCTGGGATCACTTCATTGGCTCTGCTTGACAGAGGCTCAGTTAATTAATCAATGGGGTGCGAAAGCCGACACACTCTGGCTAGGCTTACAAATGCCCTCGAGCAGATAGCCTAGTACCTACCTACCTATTAAATTCCACAGAGTAGGAAAGACGGATGTACAGATGCAACTCTTAGGAAGGCTGCATTTGGATAATTGACTTTTCAGATGATCAACGTCCAGATAATTGACACTCTTCTGTAATAACCTCCTGGTTGCAGGCCTCCAGCAAATTTTAACTGTTTGAATAAAATATGCATATGCTTCATTAGCTGTCTGTGTACTAAAATTAAAATGTGGCTATGTACATACACAGTGAAATAATACTGAATGGTTTATAGATGTGTCTGAGCTTAACATGTCATATGTACTGCATAATGTACATTACATGGTGATTACTCATTAAATTTTATATATCTCAATATTATATTGTACGTTTTTACAGTTAACTTATGCTAACTGCATGTGCAAAGATATGTAATGTGGATCTTTTTCTCAGGCTTCTGCTAAAAAGGAAGGTATTTTTCCATTATCGGGTCAACAGTTGTAATGTGGTAGCATATGCATGCAATAATCACCCAGCTGTTAGCCCTGAAGCATTTTTTTTTTATTTCGAAATGCGAAAGAAACACCGAACCTACTGCAAAGCAGGATTTTTGACTATGAAAATCCTGTACCTTCAGGGTGGCGCTTTCTTTATTAAGCGTTGCTTAAGAATGCCCCAGAAAGGCATATGGTTTGTGTGTCTTGCTACAGAATGTTTGGAAAAGCTGCACATCATTCTGTTAAATCTGTCACTAGCCAACTCTTAACTTTGCTGAGTGTTTGTTGTCCAAGCCTTCCACTGTGCAAACAGAATTACACAAGAAAAGTAGACATGACACTGTGAAGTTTTTGTGTGCAACTAGAATACTGGCTGCAAAGCACATGGGGAATTTAGGGATTGCATTAGGTGCCCGGTCTCCATTTTGAACACAAAAAGCATGGTGCACCTTAGTGATGGACAGAATCTGTTAGCAGTTGCACTTTGTCATGAACCAAAACCTTTATTTGGAAGGTCTGTGGCATTGTTAAGCAAGTATCCATTTTTGATAATTTCTCGACTGTTTATCGCAGTGCTTTACAAAAATTGTATAAACTTGGTTAACCGACGACAGTGATGCTCAGAGCGTCATACTATGACAGGTTGGTTGCCCGCTGTTGGAGGAATACTGGGGTAGTGGCATTTGGGAAGCATTTAAAATAAATTCCTTTTAAGCACAACACTTAGTGTAGGGATAATAATGCAATTTTGATGGGTGCTGATCTGTGAAATTTCACGGAGACCGCCGGAAGGAGAGTACTTTGAAGGCGATACAATCAACTGTTCACAACCTAAAACTGCAGGGGTGTGGTAAGGACACACAACAGGGACTGTCTTGCACAAAGACATACCTATCAACTTCTTACAGTAAGAAATCTCTTAACCTACACAATGCTATTACAATCTACAACATCAGCAGCTGTGACAGTATTGCGAGAGCCTTCTACTGCGGTATAACTGTTGCCCCGATAATGGAAAAGTACCAAAAGGGGTTTGCCCAGCTGGACTTTCCCAGTAATCAACTCTGCATCTCTCCCTTCCATTTTCCCATTTCTTCTCACTTCTATCACATTCCTTCTGATAGTATCATATTACTTTGTTGTATTTCATTTCATACATTGTTTCTTTTTGCTAGCCACCTTCAGTACTTGCTATTTCATTTTTTAGCATTAGATTAGGGATACAAATTTTCTGTAATTCTTTGGAAAATGCAGGGTGAAGAACTCAACAAGTGAGAGTCTGTTGCACTAAAAGCATGCTTCTGTGGGTGTTAATGGTCATGTATTTCTTTTAATCATTGATAATAAACAGACACTACATTTTTTTCACAAACACAGTTCCAGCACTCTTTATGGCCATTGACTCTTCCAGTGTAAGTAGCAGTTATATATCCACATCAACAATTTGGTATACAGTTTCTGGTAACAATCGAATAGACCCTCCCTTCTCTTTTACAGAAACAAGAGGCAAAGCCCATTAATTCTGCTTAACTAGACTAATAATCTTTTCTTTATTTACTCTTTCCGCTCTCTTTTTCATTGCAACTGCAGATGCCAGCTCGTATAAAGCTTGGAATCACCAGAAAGACAGCTTTCACATCACATATTGTGCCTTGTTCCAAAACAATGCATTTCCTTCAGTTTTAGTTTGGCTAAGTAAGTCAGAGTTCCATGGAAGGCAATTTATGTGAAACTGCAGGAACATAAAACAAAATAAAATAGTGCCAAAACAAATACCCAGATAAAATAGGGTAGTGCTGCTACTGTTCCCTCTCTAACTTCATATGTAACCTACTTAAAGGTTGCACAGTCTTTGAGTAGGTTAACATGTTTCAGGGGAATAGTCTTCTGATGAAATGCAGCTCAGTCAGCCAGCAGATAACATTATCAAGTGACTTGCTCATGCTCAGTCATATAGTAGGTAAAAGTGTGTGGAAGGAGTCAAACCCTAGACTGCTGTCTACATGAAGCAGCTCTTGAATAGCTCAGTTCCTTAACCCTCTGTGGTAACTGCCAGAATAATCTGATCCAGTACTGACAATTTCTGTTCATCGCACATTTTTAACTGCTTTAGCAAGTAGTGATTTATTTTGGATAGCCTAAATGAAGTATTTTATTGGATGTCACTGATGCTGCTGCCTGTATATCAGTCTGTTTCAGTTTTATTATTCATCATAAAAGTAGATATAAATGACTCTTTCCTATTTTTATTCAGTGCTGAAAACAGTAATTCTGTTTTCTCTTTTTATAAATACATTTTGTATACTGTTAGTGAAAACTTTTGCATCTACCTAAGGAGAATGCATTCAATTACCTTTGGGACTTAACATGAAAATGATGCTCAGTTCAACGGACATAATATTCCCAGGATTATTTTACATCTCCCCTTACCATAATACCCTGTATTTCTCTCTCCAGTTTTCTTCTTTTCCTCTTTCTGTTGTTAATTTGGGCTTTAGCCCTGTTTTGCCATCGCAAATGTACTTTTAATAAGTACGGCTGTGACGACAAGCAGATTAATCATATCTATATTTCTGAAAAACGTGCTTTCGCTTAGGTTCAGAGCATGTGTCAGAATCTCATGACAATTAGACTTCTTTAAGGGAGGACAGGCTTCATGTCTTTTTGTTGAAGCTTTATATTACATAGGTTTTACAAGTCCTTCAGTCCTTATCTTTGAGTTATATTGCTTTTCCATGTAGACAGCAGGGGGACCCAGACGTCTTTTCTATTCAACTTATCCTCTAGTGAACCATGCCTTCTTATTTATACTCAGTCTAACAAACAACATTTTGTTAAATTAAAAAAGTCTGCTAAGCAGCGAGTCATTAAAGCTAAACAGGCTAAATTGTTTAAACTGAAAGCCATGCTTTTTTCCACAGGAGTAAGTATTTATGCTACTGTGATGAAGAACTCCCCCTTCTGCTGGTGTATTGAGCTCTACTTTGAGTCAAGCATCTCCGGTTGTTTAACTTCATACCCTGACTTGAAGGGTCATATGTTCTACCTTTCCAGTCAGGTTGTTTCCTGCTTTGCTAGTTATTGATTATGCTGAGCTAGTCATGGGGATGATAGTGAAATTTCAGAAAAGGTACAAAGGTTCAGTCCCTTCCCACTCTCTCAGACTTATGGTGAGAATGTAAACTTGATGATCTATTGTCAGTACTCTGTCTTCTACAAGAACATTTTTTTCTTCACAGATCCTTGGGTTCTGCTCTATAGGTGCCTTAACACCAAGTCGTACATTTACATTTTATGTTACTAGATTGCCTTCTCATAACGTCTGCTTCTCCAGAGTTGAGTGTCTGGATGCTGGTACTCCTGGCATTAGCCCCTGTCTCTCCAGACATTTCCATGTTTCTCTTGGGGGCACATTATTGATCTATCCTTTGCAAGCTCATCTGTATTTCCCAGCACTGGCCCTAATGTTGGTGTCTTCAGGCACTATATCAGCTCTTCTGATATGATGCTTCCATCTACCCAGTATTAGAATGGGCAGAATTGGGTCCCCTTGGTCATTGTCTGTTTCAGAATGTCCAGCACTGGCTTTTGCAGCTTTGTATGGCCAGACATTGGTATATATCAGCACAGGTGTTTCCTTCTGATCCAGCATGCAATTTTCAAGTGGTTTTGTCTGGCGACTGTGCAGAGGTGGATCAGAACCTATGACTTTCATTCTGTTGACTCACCACTGACCATATTTATCTCCAGAGAGGCAAAGAAAGAAGGATATTTATCAATAGACCCTCCAGTGGAAGGTGAGAAGGATGAGAGGGTCTGTATGTCTGATCTCACTTCTGGAAGACCTGAAAAGTTTTCAGGAAGCTTGAAGAACACACCAAGCATTCTTCTGGGTGGAGCCTCCCCTTGTTAACCTTTCCTGAAATGCTGTTAGTATAACAAGGAATAATTCAGACAATGTGGTCCTATGTCCAGAGCCGGCCTTAGCTGAAACTGCGCCCTAGGCGAAGTAGTGCTCTAGTGACCCTTAAGCCACACCCACACCATACTCGTGAAACACCCCTATATGACCCACACCCACAGGAAGGTCATTCCCCAAGAAAGCTACTCCAGTCATTTCCTTCAAATTATTTAAATGTATAGAAGAAAAGATACCTTGACATACTTATTAGCTAAGCTGTTATACAAACTGACTAAGGGCTCAAGGCACAAATGAGTTATGTAACTACCTTTACGTACGTATTTCCTACTTTAAATACCAGAACCGGATCATGGTCAAATAGGGCCCTAGGCAGGGTAATAGACTGGGCCTCCCCCCAGAGCAGCCCCCTCCACAGCCATACCAGTGATGTCCTTCAAGGATGCATCTGCAGTCATAACATATGGGTTGTCCTGCCTCAGGCAGCCCTTCGGTCGGCCGGATTCCAAAGTCTGGGTCTGGCCTCGGCTGATGTCGCACTTTCCCCGACGTCATAGCTTCTGGGGTATAAAGGCATCAGCCGATGCCATTTTCCTCAGTCTTTCTTGCCGCGCGGTGCCCGAAGCAGAAGCTGTTCGCAAGTGCCGGTCGGTCAGATCCAGAGATTTCAGCTACCGAAGACTTCGAAAAAAGCTAAGTACCCCATTGGGGACTCTTTCTTGCCTCAGCCGATGTCAGACAAAGTAAATAATTGTTTAACTTGTGGGAAACAAATACCTCATAAGGATTTCCATTCTTACTGCCTTCCTTGCTTAGGCCCAGACCACGACGTATCAGCTTGTTTAGCCTGTGCCTCCTTCAACCGACGGACTCTTAGACGTCGGTCGGAGTTTGCAGAAGAATTTTTCGGATCCGCTTTTGCATATAAAATGCCGTCGGAGACTCCGACTACGCATATGGCCAAAAAACGCAGGGAAAAGGACCAACACTCACGGCCCGCGGTTTCGGCTGAAACCACGGTTAGGCCTACCGCAAGTGTCTCGGTTTCGGCCGAAACCGAGTCCTTGGTTCTTACTACGACCGAAACCATTCCTCCGACAACCGAGGCCAGAGAGGCCCCGGCTGAGTCGGCTTCAGAAATCCCTACCGAAGCTAGCGCTCAAGAATTGTCCGACACCATTCCATTGGACATTTCTACTCCTGCACGTGGGGCAGCTAGGCCCCCAGCTTCTATGTCTATTAAGGCCTTCTCCAGGGCTAAAGCTGCCAAACTTTCAAAAGCTTTACCTGCCAAATCTACTTCACAGAGGCCTTCCTCAAGTTCTCAGATTCTCAGTCTTGCTGAGGACCTTATATCCTTAATTAGGGGTTCCCAACCTCACCCAGACAGGGCCTCCCAACCTCCACCTGCAAAAGGCCTAGGACTGAACCCTCTGAACCTCTCTCCTCTAATTACTCCTCGGATGGATCAGATTTGTCAGACCATCAGGAAGGGGCCTATTCGCCTTATCAGGACTCAGATGCAGAGGACTCTATTCCTTCGGCCTCCCCTCCTAAAGAATTTTCCTTTGGGGAGACTTTGCACTCAATGAGGGAACACTTTCAATGGCAGGATCAGGATTTTTCTGATTCCAGAAAAAGATTAAGGACATTTTTACATTTGCCCCAGCATAGGCCCTTAGCCATACCACCAGTGCTAACTGTAATTGATGATGTGTATAATGATGTCAGTTCTGCACCTGATTCTCTTCCCCCGGCCCCTGCCAAACCTGACAGATATTACTGGGTCCCGGATTCACACTTCCACCTGTATAAAGCCCATGCTGCAGACCCAGAAACTATTTCTCAGGGCCCAAAAGGTGTTGCAGCTGCCACTGCCAAAAATCCCCTACCCTCTGAAAGAGAGTCTAGAGCATTAGAGAGATGGGGTAAAAAGGTTTATACATCTGCTACTCTTTCTGCCAGGGCATTAAACTGTCAATTCCACATGATACAGTACCAAGAATATTTGTTAGATCAGCTGAATAAAAAGCTTTCTTCTCCTGAACCTTTAGACCGTAAATCCCTTCAGGATTTGGTACACAACTCTCAGCAGGTCAGTAATCATTTCTTAAAATGTGGCTATGATGCACTGGAGGCTTCATTTAGATCAGCTATGACTGGGGCAGTAATTCATAGGCATGCCTGGCTAAAAGAGCAATCCTTGCCAGACCATGTCAAGGCTAAACTCCTAGATGCTCCAATGGAGAAACAAAGTTTATTTGGCTCCCCTGCACAGGAGATTCTAAAGAAAGTGGAAGAAAAAGCAAAATCTGTGCAAACAGTAAAGGAATTTCTGCAGGTCCAACCACCGAGGTTTAGCAGAAACTGGCCTTCAAAGAATTGGTCCTTTCCAGACACCTCCAGAGCACAGAGGGACAGGAATAGATGCCCTAGAGGCAGAGGTCAATCAAAGGGTGCCTGCAGGGGCCGTCAGTGGCAGCCTGCCACCCAGAGGAGTACTGCCACAGCTGTAACTGCAACCACTACCACAGGACAGACACAATGACTTGACTCTGATTCCGCCTACCAGGGAACAACTGGAAGCTCCCTTGGGCGGAAAGCTGGCTTTATTCTCAAAAAACTGGCATTGCATTACAAAGGACATATGGACATTGCAAACAATAGGCAAAGGATACAGGTTTCACTTCCACACTTTACCAAAAAGGAGCGGAATGCCAAACCTTCCACCAAACCAGAAGCCAGAGGCTTTAAGACAAATCAACAATTTACTTCAGATGAAAGCGATAGAAAGGGTACCATCTATGGAACAAGGCCAAGGATTTTACTCCAGTCTATTCCTTGTACCAAGAAAAGAAAACCAATGGAGGCCTATTCTCGACTTGTCCGCACTGAACACATATCTCATTGTGCCAAAATTCAAAATGCTGACCCTACAGCAACTTCTTCCCTTGTTGGGCAAGGAGTCTTGGCTGTTGACTCTAGATCTCAAGGAGGCATACCTGCACGTCCCTATCTGACCAGATTGCAGAAGACACCTCAGATTTATTGCAGGATCAGAGCATTATCAATTCTCAGCATTACCATTTGGCTTATCTACTGCACCCAGAGTATTCACGAAATGCCTGGCATCAGTAATTGCACATTGCAGACTTCAGGGAATTCAAATCTACCCATACCTGGACGACTGCCTAATACAAGCGGACAACAAGACAAAATTGATAAAGGATTTGGCCTATGTCATACACCTGTTACAGGCCTTGGGATACACAGTCAACATCCAAAAGTCAAGACTAGTGCCATCCCAAAGGATAACCTTTTTGGGTGCGGATCTGGACACAATAACTCAGATGGCTTTTCTCACAGAAGAAAAACAAAAACAACTTCCAGATTACTTCATGACCTTGACAAGACAAGCACAGCTTACTGCAAGGAAAGTCCTGCAGGCCCTGTGTTACATGGCATCCTGCATAATCTTGATCCCACATGCCAAGCTGCATATGAGAAAATTACAATGGTACCTAAGGAATGTATGGTCTCAACACAGGCACAGTTTAGAAACCATGATACCAATCATTCCATGCCTTCAAAAGGAATTCCTGTGGTGGGCTCAGGCCTGCCAGTCCAACAGAGGGTTGCCTTTCAACAAACCAAAACCAAGGCAGACCATCACCACGGACGCCTCAGACCTAGGATGGGGAGCACACATGGAGGACAAATGTATCCAAGGTCTATGGTCTCAAGGCCAGCTAAACTTACACATAAACCAAAAGGAGATGCTGGCAGTGAAGCATGTAATCGAGGCATTCAAACCATTCCTCCAGCAAGGACATCTGCTGATAAGGACAGACAACACCACGGTCATGTGGTACATAAACAAGCAGGGAGGCACGCATTCCTACCCTCTATGCCGAATGGCAATGGATCTGTGGAACCTAGGCCTGAATCTCAATATCCAGCTGCAGGCCAAATTCGTACCAGGAAAAGAGAATTCACTAACAGACAGCTTAAGCAGAACTACCACGGATGCCCACGAATGGATGCTGCATCCAGACATCTTCAAACTCATAACAAAGAAATGGGGAATGCCAGAGATAGATCTGTTCACCTCCCCACTCAACCACCAACTGAAGAAATTCTGCTCAAGGACATACCACCCACTAGCCTGGAGGGTGGACTCTCTCTCTTTCAGCTGGAATGCCCTAACAGTGTATGCATTTCCACCTCTCCCATTGATGTACAAGGTTCTACTGAAGATCAGGGAGGAGCAGCCAAAGGTGATACTAATAGCTCCGGACTGGCCAAGACAGCACTGGTATCCGCTACTGAGAAGCATGTCTCAGGCGAACTCATGGCCTCTACCCCTATGGCCTCTTCTTCTAACGCAGAACAATTTCATGACCCTGCATCCAAACTTGAAAACACTGCAACTAACTGCCTGGAAAATTGCTTAAAACCAAACAAAACTGTCTTATCTCAGAGGGTCAAGGACATTATCCTGGAGGCTCGCAGACCCTCCACAAGGAAGACATACTCAGCTAAATGGAAGAGATTCCTCATTTGGAGCACATCAAAAGGCACAGATGTCACAGTGGCAAACCTAGCACACATCCTAGAATACTTAGCAGAATTGTTCCACAATGGCCTGTCCTACTCTTCCATTAAGATTCATGCTTCAGCAATTTCAGCAGAATACAATATGGATCCTCCTATCTTTTCTCACCCTCTTCTCAGACAATTTTTGAGAGGGATCAAAAATGTTAAACCTCCAAGGAGACCCCCTCTGCCTGCTTGGGATCTCAATTTTGTGCTGGAAAAATTAACACTACCTCCTTTTGAACCAGCAGCATCAGCAGACTTACAGTTTTTATCTTGGAAAACTGCTTTCCTTCTGGCAATCACTTCAGCAAGAAGAGTATCCGAGTTACAGGCATTAATGGCAGTGCAGCCTTTCCTTATTTTTCACCAGGATAGAGTGTCTCTGAGAACCAATCCTACTTTCATGCCAAAGGTGGTATCCAGGGTATCCTTGAACCAAGCTATTCATTTGCCTACGTTCTTCCCTAACCCACAGAACAAAGGAGAAAAACTTTTGCACACCTTGGATATACACAGACAACTACGCTACTATCTGGACAGAACTAAAACCAGCAGAAAAACTGACCAACTATTTGTAGCATATGCAAATGGGGTGCAAAGAAAAGCAATTTCCAAACAGACAATTTCAAAATGGATAGGAAATTGCATTCACTTTTGCTACTCTTTTCATGGAAAGACAACTCCTGAAAATATCAGGCCTCATTCCACAAGGGCCACAGCCACCACTACAGCTTTCCTACGAGGGGTGGCTACCAAGGACATTTTAGAAGCTGCTACTTGGAGCTCCGTGCATACATTTGCCAAGCATTACAATCTACCTTTATACTCCAGATCCCGAGCAGGCTTTGCAACTGCAGTTTTACAGGGGATCTTAACTACACCATCCTTATCTTAGTACCTCCTCCCCCAGTTTGGCTATGGTATTCTACCCATATGTTATGACTGCAGATGCATCCTTGAAGGACATAGTACAGTTTTGTACCTACCATAAATGTAGATGTCCGATAGGTATGCATCTGCAGTCAGGATTACCCACCCTCCTTCCCCTCTGTGGTATTCCTAGGGTGCTTACCCCTCTTTCAGCTAGCTGGGGGAATCTATTATGGTGTATTTGTTTGTTTGTATATATGTATGTATATATATATATATATATATATATATATATATATATATATATATATATATATATTTTGCTACTGTTTGGAACATTCAACATTTATCCAAATTTAGCCTTCCTAGAGGGCACCTGGCATCTGGGGCAAGAAACACTGAGGAAAATGGCGTTGGCTGATGCCTTTATACCCCAGAAGCTATGATGTCGGGGAAAGTGCGACATCAGCCGAGGCCAGACCCAGACTTTGGAATCCGTCCGACCAAAGGGCTGCCTGAGGCAGGACAACCCATATGTTATGACTGCAGATGCATACCTATCGGACATCTACGTTTATGGTAGGTACAAAACTGTACTTTCCATTACTTGGCTACTTCTTCCCAGTTACCATGAACACTGTTTAAACTTCTCAGTGTGTATACTGATTTATTTACTTCTACAATGATTACAGATATTAAAATAAAATGCACAAACACCGATAGCCATTTGCTAAACAAACAAATCAGTCTCACAATGAAAACAGACTTAGCATGGGCACTAAACTTCTCTGCCATTGAAGCTCATATTCATTGAAACAGTATTAAAACCCAGATTCAAATAAAATGCATCTGGCCAGTGGAGAATTAAGTTTACCTTTGGACTATTTTCAAATTATAGTCTCTTTGAACACATTTTTATGGCCATGCATGCATGTATGTGTTCTTTGATCCACCCTCCTGATTGAACTGCCTTGTATAATAAAGCACCACCTGTTAGACTGTGTTCTAATGTTGTAGTTTTAAACATTTTTCCAGTAAGCAATGAAACAAAGTGCATGACCCAATAATGATGAAACTGCATTTACTAGTCAATCTGACCTCAATGCTACAGCACTGCTACCACCGTAAATCAGTGGGCATAACATTTAACTCATAATGGATTCACAATGGGAGGGTCAACATTTAATTCTAGTGAATGCTAATGGAGAAGCTGTCTACAGACAACGATTTATGCAAAATACTTGGTAAAGTGTTTTGCAGCAGGTTAGCAAACAAATTGCAAAGACAGGGAGTGCTATAGCATAATTTATTGTAATTATCTACTCAGAAACAGGCAAGTGGGGTATCAAAGAGACCAGAACCAAGACCAGTCCTCTTCAATGTGCTGAAATAATAATTTTAACCAACATTTGTGGTGTTTATGGGCATTATTATAAAAAAGGATCCTAATCAGGCACTACCCTTACTTACCTATTTTTTGGCAATTAGGGAAGCTTACCACATAAAAGGGGTACAGCCTGCTCATTGTATGATCAGAGTGGTGTGAAATTAAAGGTCACAGACAAATCAGGTGGGAACAAAGGTATCTGGATATTTCATTGAGTGTTATGTTTGGATAAGCCTATTACCCTTGAAAATGAAGCTTCAGCTAGAAGTCAGGATGAGGGACAATTCTGTTTGGCTTTCAACAATGGCAAGTGTTTTTGTCCCATGTGCAAGTTTGCCTGTTTATGCTCTTTGTGTGATAAGATTCATCCATTAATTAGAGGCTGGGCTAAAACAGGTCACTCCATATTTAGCAGTTTCACTCCATAACATGATAATATCAATGCCTTATCCCAGATTAATTCAGTCAAGGGTAAACAGCCTTTCATGGGCAAAGATCCATTGCACCAAGTGGTCAGACATGATAGCAGTCATTCTCACTCTCCAGTCAAACTTGATCAATTAGTTTGATTGCTGTCAGATTATCCTAATATTAAAGTTTCCAGTTTTCTTATTAAATGATTTAGAAAATTTCCCCTATAGGTTTAGTCCCCAAAAAGATAGATGAGGAGTTTAGAGTGATTCCCCACCTCTCTCACCCTGTGGGTTTGTCTGCCAATGATTGAATTTACAAGGAACAATCTAAAGTGCACTATTCCTCTCTACAGCAAGCAGCAGAGGTAATTTTGAAGTACTTAGATCCCTGGCTCTGTGAACTAGAAATCCAGTCAGATTTTCACCTGCTTTCCATATGGCAAGACAGTGGGCCCCTATTAGATTTCCAACTTAATGGTAACCTCTTTTTTGACATGGTGATGCCCATGGGGTGGTCAGTAACTTGTGATACCTTTGAGGTATTTAACACAGCCATATGTTGGTGCTGTCAGCAAAGAGCACACCAACAATCAGCGGCTCATTATTTAGATGATTTTCTGGTAGTGGGGAAAGCAAAAAAGGGGCTCATGAATGGATGTCAGTATTCATGGACCTTTATGCTGACTTGGGGGTACCTTTGGCTAAGGATAAGTCACAAGGGTCAAGTCAGAAAATTACATCTCTAGGCCTAGCAGTAGACATTACATTGAGGTCCTTCAAGCTTCTGGCAATCAGGTTAGATCAACTCAGATCCACAGATTTGAAATTTCTTTTGGCCCATAGAGCTCCATAGCTTATTGAACTTCGCCTGCAGGGCCATTGCTCCAGGCAGAACAGTTCTTTACTCTATCTCTAATTTACTAAAAGGTAATAATCCCAAACACTTTAAGGTTTGAATAATGTATAGAGTCAACGAGGACCTTCATCTGTGGTATACCTTTCTGAACCAATTTAATGGAGTGTTTATTTGGCAGTCACCTTGAGTTTCATCCAGTAAGCTTCATCTTTTCATGGATGCAGTATTAGGAATTGGTATGGGTAGGAATTTTTGAAGTAGCTGTTTCAATACCAAATGGTCTAAGTCCTGGACAGTTGAAAGGTAGAAGGACATTACCTTCCTTGAGATTTTTCCAATTTGGTTTGCTACCTTGGTGTGAAAAAAATTATAGAATTTCCTTTTGTTCTGACAACCATGTAGTGGGTCCATGCCCTGATTTGATAGCATGATTACTAGGGCTTAAGGATTACTTAGATCACCGAGTGACAAATAGAATGTTTACAGGTTGGGGAAATACTAGAGAGGCATCTAAGGATCCCAGAGGGCCAATATGGTGACACCTCTTGACCATTACTGTCGTGGGTCTGTTTATTTCAGCTGTCAATTTTTATACTATTTGGGCAACTTTGTTCACATGGTGGGGCTTTTCGTGTTAGTGAGTTGTTAAACTCCTTATGCTGTGAAGATGTAGTGGTTCATAACAAATTTCTTTTGCACTGGCTGGGAAAGTCCAAGACTGATCAGTCTGGTAAGGTACAGAAAGTCCACCTATACAAAGCCAGAGTACTGGTTGTTTATCCTGTAGACTGATTTACCTTGCTGCACAATATAATCCCTAAAGCAGTTTGAGTAGGCCTTGTTTTTACCTCATTGGCTGGTAGGCCTTTTAAATTACTAGATGCTAACACAACCTTAGCTAAAGCTTTTTCATGTCAAGTCATAGAGTCCCATGGTTACTCATCGTATTTCCTTCAGATAAGGGATACATTTGATGTAGCAATGGAAGGGCCTTCCACCAAGTACTGAAAAGAATGTGAAGGTGGTTGTTTGAGGTCTTTTTATCTTACTTTTGGCCAAACAGCACAAAGGCACAAGCACTCTTAAATATAGTGAATATGCATTCTGGGCTAATTAAGACACACCTGAAAAATGTTTCAAGTCAACAACATAAAAAACTATCAAATCTTTGGAACATGTCTTTTTCTTGCAGTGAATTTGATGGGTCCAATCCAATTTACTGAAAAGCTATATGCCAAAAGCCATAATACTGAATGTACAATGCCGAAATATCAAAATACCAACACGTTAAAATGTTGAAATCAAAATATGTACTTTGTCACATGTGGAGTGAGCTGGACTTGTCTCCCTGCAGGATCCATGTTAGCAATTATTTCTGAGTTCCACTAAAAGAGAAATGTTGCTGTTTGTTGACTGTCTATGTTTTGATGCTGTGTAAGTATGTCCTACATGTATGCTGTTAGTAGGCATTTTGAGTTGAACATTGTAACATTTCAACATTTTGACATTTCAGGATTTACATTCAGCATTATGACTTTCAGTAAAATGAGTTGTCACACACTATGGTTGGATAGAAATACCAGCATTAATTTCCAGTCCGCGAGAAGCAGTCAGTCTATATTTCTATAACTTAGCCTGTACAAAAGTTAATTTCCAAAATTTGCCCCAGTGGTTATTTTTTAAAACCATATCCAAGATTTCAAACTTAAAATTATATACATAGTTGACTGACAAGCCATGTTTACAAAATGGATTTTAATGCATTTTTATTTTAATGTCCTTAAGTGCTCCATAATTTTTTCATTCTTTCCTTAACATAAAATGCAGTTGACTGACAAGCCACTCTCTCTCTTTATATATATTGAATGGCAATTGCCACAGCCATTGAAGTAATATGTCTTCCTTTTTTTGTATGAATAAATATGTTGCTGGGATAAATATAATTACAAGTACAACACCAGGAGCAATTTTATCTTCCTAATATGTTCATTTTTAAAGTAATGGAAACTTATAAGCCAAGATTCTAAATCAAGCCTCTCCACAAGTGGTTAGACCGCAACTAAAACTGACTTTTTGCGATCTCAGAAAGTAGAAATTCAAAGTCTCATTTGCTGCAGTGAGGAAGACCTTATTACAAACTAATTTGTATGTTTCTGTATCTCTCGGTGATTACCACAAGCACTAACAAAACCTTTTCTGGTGCCCTTGTGGTAATCACTGCTGGCAGCCGATATTTTAGCAGAGGCACTCCATTCCATTTCCTCAACCACACACATATAGACACACAAACGCACACACACACACACACACCTACTCTCTCACACAGCAACATACGCATACCTTCTCTTTCATACAGCAACTAACAACTAGTCTAAATTCCAATTCCACACACTCCTACTCTCTCAAACAACACACAGGCAAGTACTTTCTCATACAGAAATGAACGGAACTACTATTTTTAAATTACACACAGGTACATCTACCTTCTGTCTGTTAGCAGCACACATACACACACACACGCACTTTATCTCATACAAACAGAATGGGTAATTGAAATTCTATACACACACACACACACACACACACACACACACACACACACACACACACACACACACACACACACACACGCACACACACACACATTACACACGCATACACTTACTCACCTTCTTTCTAAATCAAACTACCACATGGACTTAGCCCCCCCTGTTCACGGAACTGCTAGCTTAAAATATGCGCACAACTGCAAATTGGATTTACTTCCATGCTGGCATAAGCATGCATGATTCTTGTTAAAGGAGAAGATGCTAATACCGCAATCAATCTGCTGCAGTTGTAAAAGTGGGAGGGCGCTCACCCCCCCATGGTTCTGACGCCCTTGTATTTTTTTTTATTAATTTTAATTAGTTTAATTAATGCATTCTTTCTTCCCGCCACCTGCTGCAAGCACTGAGAAGAAAGATTGCACTAATTAAACTAATTAAAATAAAAAAATAAATAAGTCAAAATTGCACCCTTTACAAGGCCGGCCTGTACGGCACCCTAGGCAGTCGCCTAGTTCGCCTATGCCTAAGGCCGGCCATGCCTATGTCCAAGGAAAGCGAATGAGATCTTTAAACCTTAGCTAGACTGTGCTATCTGGGATAAGACCCTTAAGTCCAAAGTTATTGTTTCTGTTGACACCCCAAGGAGAGATCCTACTCATCAGTCACTGTCCCTCCATCCTTCCAATAAGGAGTCAAGTGTTTGTGAACCTTGAAACTTGAATTTACATTCTCGTTTTTTTGTCTCAGTGTGCTGAATTACCTTATATTGCATTACTGCTGAGGACCCCTGTTGGACAAGTGAATGAGAAATTCCTTAGTCAGGCTTCAATGTCTACAATAGTCAGGAATCTCATGGTTTGTAGCATACAATGCCACAAGGGGAGCTGTATGGACAACTGGATCTGGCATAGTAATGCACTGACATTCCTGACTGCAGTTTATGTCTTGCATTAAAGACACCAAAGAGATGTTTAAGGAAGCATCTTTTAATGGACCTTTGCTGTTTGGATATGAAATTAACTACTGTCTCCATGACACTAATGAGAAAAGACAGTGGTTTTTTTTTGTTTTTTGGCAAACAATGCAGAGCCAACAGCAAAGCAGAGCTGGGTCTAGACAGTCTCAGGTGGGTTACACTAATGTCACTTGGCCAGTAACAGTTAGTTCCACTGGTCTCATGGAGATTCTGGTATCTCAAAGATGAGTTCATGCCTATTCTGGCTCCTACTTTATCAGCCCCCTGTAAGAGCCGGTCAGGAAAAGGTTCTCTTCCCTTACACTTCTGCAAGTGGCACAATATTTCCAAACAGAGGTAGTCAAGGAGGTTGTTCAACATGGGTACTTCATCCCATTTATGTCCAGAGCAATATGCCCAGTTTTACCCTTGTTGAACATGTCATCCTATCAGAAAGTACAGGCAGGGAAGGTAGTGTAGTAGTTTCTTGTAACAATAGCCCTTCTGGAGGTATCGGTGGAGCATCAGAGCAAGGATATTATTCTAGATTCTGTTTTGGAAGCCAGAAAGACTCGGGACCTCAGTCCCCTCTGGGAACTCAGCAGCCTAAATACCTTCATTTAGAACAATGTTTTTGCATGGCTTTACTGGTATCTGTTCTCCTATGTCTGTGAAGAGGAGATTTGATGTACTGTTTCAGTTTTCTAGACACTTATCTCACCATATAGAATCCGTGAAGTTTCTCTGACCCTCAGGACTTCCAGTAATCAGTGGCACATGGAACAGAGAGTGCAAATAGGTCGATACCAACTAAGAAGTTCCCTGGTTGTATGGTGCAGGATAGCCTAAAATAAGGCCTTTTTATGTAATATTAGACCAAATAGGGAGAGAGTGCAGTCTTTGCAGCACCTCCATAATTTGATGGTATCTAGATAGCCCAATAAGTAACTAGACCATTGAGTTCTGTACCAGTAAAAGTCAGTCCAGTTCAATGACTGGTAATCCCTGGTAAAGGACATTGCAGTATGTCCAGACATGAAGAGACAAGGGCATGCACAACCATAAGTAAGTCATTAGAAGGAATGAGATGCTTAATCAAGATATTACTTAGATAACAGGAAGATCTGATGATAGCCTTAAGGGTAAGGTGATATGAATGTAGTATAGTACTTGGGCAAACAGAGTGGAGCAAGGTCCTACCCACTATGTTGGAAAGCAGTAAGAGTCTAGGGCTGCACAATCTCAGTCCTCCATTTTTTGTTGTCTTGTATATTCCTTGGACGATGATTAACTTTCTTGCAGACAAACTCAACCATTGCCCGTTGATGCATAAATAATTTAGCCATAGCCAAGAAATTGTTCCTGAGTGGAAGATCTCCACTATTCAGTTTGCTTGCATCTCTAATTTCTTTCTTTTCTTTTCACACATTTGACAGACCAGAACCAAATTAATCCAGGACTGGTCTCATGGGTTGCACTTTTCCTCTGATGAGGGTATTCACACAGAAGGCCAGTTCCCACAGTGTGGGTCACTTTAATTGCTTCTTATGGGCCCAAACAAATGTGGGTTCCACTCTTGTAAATATTTCATGTGAAACCTTATCTCAAGCTGTCTCATCCATCAGTGAAGGCACACCCAAACCCTCTTCATCTAAAGTTGTCAGCTTTGTTGCTCCACTTCAACATATAGTCAAGAACCAGGAATTCTTAGGCAGGGCACTGGATATCAGGAAAACTGTGAAAGAGTTTCAGGATGGGTCACATAGTTAATAGTGACCATTTCTCGGCTCCTGTTTCTACAGTTTTTCTTCAGTATTCAAAAGAAAGTTTTGATTCAGATCTCAGCTAACTGACAAGGTGCACCTGGTTATCATCTAATTTTTCCTCTCAGACAGGATTTGTCACCTTTAACTTTGGAATTCATATAGAAAAAGTTATTGAGGAAGAGAGATTGACATTGTTTTATTACAAGTAACAAAACTGAAAATCGGAGATGGGAAGAAGTTACTATGTTATGACTACCTAAGAAATGGACAACAAGGCAGGAGAATAAAGAGAGGAGAAGCAGGCATATTTACAGAGAGGTTCAAATAATCACAGAGAATGTGATAAAAAATACGATAGGTATATTTTATAAAGAGCTTTAGACAACCAAAGAGAATGTGATAAAAAGTATGATAGATAAATTGATTATCTAGCAGGGAATGGTGGAAAATGCACATTGGACAACAAGAAACATATATGCACCAAACAGTGGTAAAGAAGGATTCTACAAGAAATGTTTTTCGCTAACTGGGCACAGACAAAAACAGATGGAATAGCGATAATGAGTGGTATGGACTACAGTGTTGCCATAGAACCAGAAAAAAGAGAGTGTATGGAATGAGGAAATATAACAAAAAGATAAGAACTAGCTCAAGGAAAGAAAGAGGGGAGGGTGACTGGACATATGGAGGCACACATTTCCAGTTGAGAGGGAGTACATCTTGACAAGAAACATTCTGGGAAAGGCAAGTAGGTTAGATGGGTTCTTGAAGGAAAATCCAATGGAAATGATGGAAGAGATCCAAATACAGGAGAGACGCATATCAGATCAAGCAGCAATGAAACTTTGTCTTAGTGTGAATGAACAGAAAACAATGAGTAGGGGTGGTGGGGTATCTGTAGGTCCCCAACCATGTCCCAAGGCTCACACTCCATGTTCCTAAGCAGCCTGGAGAATATTAGCATCCAACCTAACACTCTCATACTGGGCAATTTCAACTACCCCTCAGTTAACTGGGAAAATTACTCATGTACAAATACACTTGCCCAGCATTTCCTGGAATTCATTAATTCCAATGCCCTGGACCAGCTCGTTCTTACCCCCACTAGAGGTAGCAACATCCTTGACCTGGTCTTTACTAACATGGGCGACCGTTGCTTTACACCAATAGTCATCTTCTCCCTGGTTAGATCCGACCACAAACTAATCACCTTGGAAATCCACATCCCTCCCACCCCCATACCCCCCCCCCCGCAAAAGTAACCACCATGAAAAACTTCTCCAAAGCTAACTTTGAGCTCCTAAAAACAGCGGTGGCTAACTTCATGGCACCCATGCAAATGGAGAATAGTTGCATGACCACCGAATCATACACCAAAGCACTGTATGAACATGTACACAAATGCATGGATCTCACCATACCCAATAGAACCAAGACACACTCCTCCATAAAAAGGAAGCCAATCTGGTGGTTCCTTGCCATAAACAAACTCTACAACAGAAGGAGTAAACTGATGTGGAATAAGGTGAAGTCCCAAGACTGGAAAGACTCCCTTATCAGCCTCAAATAAAGTTGAGATCCCTCATCAAATCCTCTAAAGCTAGCTATGAAAACAGTATTGCAGCTGATAGTAAAGACAACCACAAGGCTTTCTATAGTTATGTAAAGCATCTCCACGGCAATACCCAGATTTGTTCTGAGCTACTGCACAATGGTACCTCCTATACAGAGCTAACAGATTCAGTGCCAACTTTACCCGCCCTCCCCTCCCAAAGGACCAATCACAGTACCAGTAGATTGCCAGGCACCCAGTATTACTGCTGCACAGGTTGAAACAGCACTGTCCAAGACCAAAAATACAGCTTCTATGGAACCTGGTGTGTTCTACATGAACTACAGAGTGAACTGGCACCTCACCTGTGTGCCCTGTTCAATGACAGCCTCACTTCAGGCTTTGTCCCTACCGAATGGCGCACTGCTACAGTCATCCCTTTCCACAAAGGAGGAGCGGCTACAGACCCTGGGAACTATTGCCCCATTAGCCTGACGAGTCTGATATGCAAAGTTATGGAACACATCATCATGGACCTAATAAACTAGGATATAGGGAATCTTCAAACTCTGGATCCCGCACAGTTTGGTTTTGTGAAGGGTAGATCATGCCTGCTCAACTTGGTCAACTTATTTGAGTCAGTCACCAGAGCTGTGGATGAAGGCAAGGTAGTTTATACAGCCTACCTTGAATCTGGCTAAGATCTTTGATACCATTCCCCACTCAGGAATCATAGAAAAAATCACTAAGCTAGGCATCAACCCCTATATCACTAGGTGGGTTTCAAACTGGCTCACAGGTAGAACCCACGTGGTGAAAGTAGCTGACTCTTAGTCAGACTGCCGACCAGTCACGAGTGGAGTCCCACAGGATTCGGTCCTGGGTCCTCCCCTGTTCGGTATCTATTTCTCTGAAGTCCAGGCCACCATGAAGGGACTCTGGCTGACAAAGTTCACAGACGATTGCAAGTTGGGAGCTATTATTAACTCCCCAAGTGATATTGACATCCTACAGAAAGGCGTCACAGAGACCAACGACTGGAGTCTGAACCATGGCCTTAAGCTCAGTGCCAAAAAATGTGTCGTCATCTCCTTTGGAAAAAAAACAGTTCACATGAATTACCACACCGATGGTAGTCCACTGAACACAGAAGGCGTTATAAGAGATATGGGAACACAGGTTGACAGAAATCTCTCTTTTGAACACCACATTGCCACTGTGGTCAGAAAGTCCTTCTATGTGGCACATCTGACTACTAAGGGTTTTGCATCCAGGAAGAAAGAGGTCATTGTCTCCCTCTGCTCTTCCCTCATTAGGCTAGTCATCAAGTACAATGCCCCATTTGGCATGTACCTCACTAGACACCTGCAACAACTGGAGAGGCCGCAAAACTACCTCACAAAGAGGACCCTAGGCCTTGTCCTATATGGACAGACTCAAAAGACTCCAGCTATTCTCAGTCATATTGCCTACTTAGAGGCGATCTCTGCTTGACATACAAAACCATGTCTGACCCAGCTCTGTTAGAAATGCTACATCTAAAGAAATCCCAATCCCTCCGCACCACACTCTCTTGAGACCTCAACTGGAATAGACTTCCCATACATGTTAAAAAGAGCACCTCACTGGCCCTCTTCAACAGAAATCTTGATAAGTGGATGGGAAATAGAAAGTTCACCCTGGGGATCACTCCAGTGCTCCACTTGACAAAGGCACTGGGAACTAAGGTCGTGTGGCACGATGCCAGGGTAATCGTATGGGCTAGGCTTCTAAAGACTACAGGGCCATTAGCCTAGTACACACCTATGAACCTATGAGAATGAATAGGAAAAAAGGGACTGAAGTCACTCGCATTTATCTGCATATTCACTGACATGTAACATTGTTCACTGCATAGATACAGAAGAGATGGACGTTAAACAGAACCGACTAAAAGGAGAGCGCTGAAGGACTTTAATGGAAAAGCACTAAAAAACTGTGATGCATGATGTGAGGTGATGGGAACTTCAAAACTTATGGGGAAAAGAAGGGTGGGTGGCAAAGAAAATGGAAGTTGGAGAACTGGAATTGCTCAAGAGGAAGATTTGGTATGTACAGAAAAGGTTCGTGTGGAAAGATTCAAAACAATGGAGAAGATGAAACAGAATACGAGAGGCCAAATGGTGGAATGACTTGATACTCAGGTAGATGTGGAAAAAGAATGTGGCGACTCAATAGAAGAAAGAAACAGACAGGAAGGGAGGGAAAAAGGAGAGATGATGTCACTTGGTAGGAAATAGAAGAGGTTAGTGAAGCAAAGGACCAACACTTTCATGAAGCATTAAAAAAAAGACGGGACAAGTTTGAAGAAGTAGAAGAAGAAAAAGAGAGAATGAGAAAGAATTGGGAAAGGGAGGAAGGCTAGAAAAGAATTGCAAATTACTGGCAAAAGACAATTCAGGAAGAGAAGCGCATGCAGAAGGCATACAGAAGGTGAGATCATACCTGAGAATACTGTACAGATGTTATCCTACCCCCATAAGATTGGTAAAGAAGGCAGAAAAGAGGATAGTAGATTCTGGACGTGTAAGGAGGAAGAGATAGGAATGATGCACTTGCTCTTGAACTTTGGGTGGGCACAAGAAGTCTGAAAGAAGGCACAGCAGATATGGAGAAATATAATTCTAAGGACGCAGAGCATACTTGGAAATTCTTTATTCTGGGGCATAAAGAAACACTGGGAAAAAAAGACAGATGAACAGTATTAGACTGCTGAGTACTGGTGTTAAATGCATCATAACTTGAAACTGGAAGAAGACGTATACATTACAAAATCATGAATTCCACAAGAGGTTCCTGGACATGGGGAGAAGATGGCAGAAGCTGACTAGAATGAAGAAAAGACTGAAAGGAAAAATGAAAAAGCAATGAAATAGGTATTAGAATATTACACATGTGAAAATCATATCAGGAGAATAGAGAGGGTAAACCCAAAGGGAAACTGGGTGGGGAGCAGTGAAATAGTCAGAAATGAAGTAAATAACCACTGATGAGACATGGTGCACCATGCATGAGGATTGAAATTAATAAAGTTAAGAAAAAACTTCTGAAACTATGTGAGCAAAATCTGGAACAATCTGCTCAGTAGTGAATTATGCGTATTTTAACAATGACCTCACTAATACTATCTCTGAGAACCTGCACATGCAAAAAAAATGTCTCATTTGATGAATTTCTGGTGACATTCATTATTACTACCATATGATTTTTTGCACAGTCTGTGTAATTTTCTACTATTAATACTAGATATCAGTATGTGTATGTTACTGTGCATATGTAAACATTTAAACACTTACATCTGCACTGCATGTGTTTCCTAAAACTACCTTTTTGACCTGTCTTTACTGCTGTGGCAAATCACGTATCCCACTGTACTAATCTTCTTCAGTTAATGACTAAAACTTCACATTTATAGTTTTAAAACTGCTGCTCCAGGTCCTCCAGTGAAAATGGTCATCCAGACAATCAGACAATTCAGCTGACCAAAATAAATAGCAATAAACATATCTGTTCTTATCTTGAAGACTGTATGCATCGTCACAAATGTGCAAAAATAAATAGCAATAAACATATCTGTTCTTATCTTGAAGACTGTATGCATCGTCACAAATGTGCAAAAATAAATAGCAATAAACATATCTGTTCTTATCTTGAAGACTGTATGCATCGTCACAAATGTGCAAAAATAAATAGCAATAAACATATCTGTTCTTATCTTGAAGACTGTATGCATCGTCACAAATGTGCAAAAATAAATAGCAATAAACATATCTGTTCTTATCTTGAAGACTGTATGCATCGTCACAAATGTGCAAAAATAAATAGCAATAAACATATCTGTTCTTATCTTGAAGACTGTATGCATCGTCACAAGTGTGCGTGTGTGTGTTCCCCAAAATCCAAAAGATGGGGTTATTTATTTCCATGGTTTGTTTCAGCATATAGCTGCCCTTTTATGTTAATTTGCAATTTATTTCTAAAATTATTTGTAGTTTGCATCTCCTTTTTTGCTGCCATGTTTTCCTGTCAGTTTGTCTTTCCTTGACATTTTTTCTGTTGCTAGCAGGTGCTGTGCTGCAGAAATGCACCTTTTTATAGTCTGCATTGCTGTACTTTTTACAAATGAGCAAAATGTCTTCTGCGCTTTAAATGTTTTCAAGACACTTTTATTTTTAGAGTATCATTGTCAGATTCCTTAGTTCAGCACATTTTTAGGCTTAAGAATCGTGGACATTTATTAATTTATTTTTTTAATTTTTATTTATCAGCAGTTGTTTAACAATCCAACTGGGCCATAACAGGCCCTTTTCAGTAGAGACCTGTTCCACAGTTAACAAATCTAACAAGATGTCATACAATGCAGTGCAATACTATACAAGACAAAACAGCAAATGTAAGCTATCACATACAAGATAAAAAAGTTATTATATATTGAAATAATAACAGAAGAGATGGATTTTAAAAGTCATTATATTCCACAGAGTTGCATTTCACTTTTAATAAATAGGAATGATAATAGGTTCATAGGTTCATAGGTTCATAGGTTTATACTAGGCTATCTGCCCCTAAAGATTTATTAAAAGCCCATCCACAGGTCTAGATTTCTCTTGAAACAGAGTCAGCGGTGCTCTGCCTCCTAGTGGTTTTGGTGGATTTGGATTTTTTGAGTGGAGCATGTCCATTAATTCGGGTTACTGAATAGAGCTGGAGTTTCTTCAATCTGGCAGCATATGACAGATTTTGGAGTCCCTTTATCCTTTTGTTGAGAAACTTTTGGGTCTCTCTCCAATTGCAGCTCGGGATAGATATAAGATAAATCCCATTGTTGGGGTCGATCATTGGTCTGATAGAAGTAACAGAAGAGGAGACAGAACTACATCTGGATCTGAATCCTCTGGATGTCATGATCAAGTGGGCAATAGGTCAATGTCTTTCCCTGTGGGTTCTGTCCTTAAGCCAGTTTGCAGCCCATCCCAAGTTCAAAAGGCATGATCTTCCCTGACAAAAAGCCACTGGTGGGTCGGGTCCAATGTCAAGTCCCCTATATCGATGTCCGGGAGGGCTACTCGGCTGGGGATAGTTATCTCTCGTCTGCCAGTATGTTGGCAATGTCTGTGGGTTCAGTGATTTTTTATCATTTTGGACTAATTGAGCATACATATCTGTTCCAGTTCCCAGGTTCTTCCATAGCTGAAAAAAAAAAAGGATCCTTGATATCCCTTTGAATTTTTTTCTCTCAAAATTGGCCTTAGTTGATTTTATGAGTTGTCGTGCTTTTTTATATGGATTTTGTTCTATCATGTAATAGCTTTCTCCTCTTATTGTAAAAGTTTGTTGGGCTGGGGGGGGTCCACCAGACACGTTGCCCTTTGTGGTTGTGGTTTCCTCTGACTCAGGGGCTTGAAGGGGATACCACACCAGTCTTACCAATGAGGGATATACTCGGGTGTGGGCATTTTGTCCCCATGTTCCAATATGATGGTGTTTGGAGATACATTTATACCCTCCAGTGTCTTCAGGAAGGCTGTGGTGGTTTTGAGTTTAGAGAAGGGGTGGTAGCCCATAGAGCAAATTTGTAGATTGTTTTGCCTATTGTTGGTTGCAAATGTTCAGGTCTTCCGTTAAGTTAATATACAGGTAATAGAATGTGAAGGGCATTACTAGTAGATAGCAGATTGGTAAAATTTTCTAGCCGTGGCTATGCTCTTGTGTCTTCTAATGAAAGCCCAGATGCTTAGATTATGCAATAATACAAAAATGGCACTATAACTAGAGAAAAGATGGATTGAGTTGTAGCAACATTTAGCCAGGAGAAGAGTGGTAGGAGTATAGCTTGGAATCTAAGAGGTGGATCCTAAGGATTGCTCTCAAGTGGTTTGGATTTATGATTGTTTTGGGTCTTATTGGAGAGTATTCAAACATTTCAATACATATGAGGAATACGTTGCTTCACCATGTTAATTGTATAGACTTGGGAAAGATATGTGTCCTTAGTCCTGGAAGATTTAGATGTGGAGTATCATATCATTACTGTCGTCAGTTCTAGACATTTGGGTGATGAAGTATAGTTTGGTCCAGTTAAAGCTGACTGAATTTTTGATAGTTGATAATCCAACCAGTTTGTTTGGCTGAGTGCTAGGCAATGATGGGTTACACATTTTTGTCTTTTATTAAAACATTGTTCCAGCTTTTATTAAAAGAGAGGAACTCACATTTGTTAGTAAGGGAGAGGTATGAGAGAGAGAGAGAGAGAGGAAGAGTTGACAGTAGATATGAGAGGGCAATGGTCTTTCTAGATTACAAGGTGAGGTAGGGAGGTACTTTGTATAGGAGACCTAATTTTATATGTCTTTTTTTTCAATAATATTTTTGATCTGTGGGTCAAATTTTAGATGATCATCTATGCAGACCCCAAGTAATTTAGTGTTTTGTTTGGATGATATAGTAAAGTTATTTTTGTAATCACAGTATTGTTATGGGATGAAAAGTAGAACTTTATTTTGTATAGGTTCAGGAGAAAATTATATTGATTCATAAAAATATTTGGTGGAAGACCAGGATTGTTGTGTAATTGTAATGATGGCATACTTGGAGCTGGGCAGATTAAAGTGGAGTTGTCTGCATACAGAACCAAGGAGCCTTGCCCCACTGCAGCATGGAGGTTGTTTATCGAAATACTAAAGAAGATAGGACCTAGTATTAATCCCTGAGGGACAACAATGGATATGGTTAGGTTGGATTTGTAGCCTGTTTGCCATTTGGCACATTATATTCTATCTAAGAGACTGTCTTTGAGTTCCGACTGGATTCAATACAGTTTGGCTTCATCAAAGACAGATCGTGACTGCTCAACCTGATGGATTTATTTTGAGAAAGTCACCAAAACTATGGATGGTGGCAAAATGGTACACATATATTGACTGGCCAAAGCATTCAACACTGCTCCCCATTCCAGAATTGTCAACAAACCCAAGAAACTAAGGTTAAATCCCTTTGCTACCCACTGGCTAGCCAACTGCCTTACACTTACAGGTAGGACAAAGAATGGCAGGATAGGGGCTCTACACCACAAAAAAAAAAAAAAAGAAAAACAATCACCAGAGGATTCCCTCAGAGCTCGGTGATGTGTCGTCTTCTTTTTGGTATCTACTTTTTGGCAGTCAAAGCTAACGTTAATGGCTTCTTGTTGACAAAGTTTTCTACTGATTATAAGCTTAGTGCAATAACAGAATCTCCTAAGGAAGCTAATATCCTCAAAGAGGGCCTGTCATAAACTAAAAATTGGTGCAAGAGTGGTTCAGAACTAAATGTCAAAAAAAGCATAATAGTATCCTTTGGAAAGTCAAGCAAATTACCCTGGGAAATTAACACATAGATCACACTTCCCTAAGACTAGACCCAGTGGTTAGGGATTTGAGAACGTAAGTGGAAAGTGACTTGGCCTTTGACCATCATGTGTCTACTGTTGTAAGGAAATCATTCTATATACTGCTCAAAGTATAAGCAAAGGTATATCATCCAGGTCCAGAGGTGTCATTATCCCCGTTTTATTCTCTCATTAGGCCAATCAATGAGTACAATGCTCCCTTTGGGAAGTACTTTACTATACAAATGCAGCAACTACAATGCCCACAGAGCTTCCTCACAAGAAGAATACATAAACCACACAGAATATACAGACTGCCTTAAAGCTTTATCTTATCTATTCAGTTTCTTACAGATTTCTGAGTGGTGATCTATACCTGGCTTACAAGGCATCATCTGATCCAGATAATGAACTTGCTGCACATTTGTAAGTCTAACAGCATTAGGAATACCCAATTGAAGTACCTAAACTTCATTTTCAACATAGACAGAACATGCTGGAGTGACAGGGATGTGTATCAGAGACTATCCCTACTCTGGCACAGGCTTCCTATCCATGTGATGCAGAGTTCATCGTGACCCTATTCAAACCCAACCTAGACCAATGGGTGGGAACCGGAAATTTACCCCTCGGATTGGCATATATACACCTCTTGGACAGAGGCTGCTTGTAAATGCACTGCCACAACTATATTGCCCCTGAGTAATGTATCTTGCCATGTACAAATGGAAAAATATGTGTAGGCTTAAAAAGGCTTCCTAGGGCCATTAGTCTAGTAATTGCATATAAACCCATAAACTATTTTTTGTTTGTTTCCGTTAGCATTACTGCATGCTTTTTTTTCTTTTTTGCTTTATAAAGGAAGGGGAAAGTGTACTGTCTCATGCATCTTTAAGTATCCTATTTTAGTTAAATATGGTTTAACCACTACTGTGCAAAATAGTCTTTCTCTGGCTATCTGGCATAGTATATTAAGGAAAGAGATGGTGGTGGACTGACATCCCTCTGTGTTTCATTTCTTGTATACGCTGTGGAATACAATTTCTGGAATAAGAAGATTTTAACAGTAATAAGCTAAGAAAATCTTTGACCTTTCTGGGACCAGCGATGATGTCTAGTCACTGTAGAGGTGGTTCTGATTTCCAAGGTAGCTTCTTTCTGTTTCCCTGGTGGTGCTCTTTTTTGGAGAGGGTACCTCCGTCCTATTTCTTGAGGTCTGCTGAAGGTTACAGAAATTGTTAATCTTAAGTTATTGAAGCTGAAGAACTCTCAGGAGCTATTTGTGTCTTCAAAACTGTTTTATTAATTGCTGAGCCAGATGAGTGCTTCAATGGTTAACTAAGGATCCTTCATGAGCTTATTTGACTTAGAAATGAGGGTATTCCCTAGGCCATGGGAAGGGGGTGGAGTTGAGTCCATGTCAAGGGAGCTGGCTGTGGGAGGTGCTCCCCTTACAAAGCCTAACCCTCTTGTGACTATTAGTCCTTCAGTTTACACATCCATTCTGTTACATTGCAAAACAGTTAATTATCTACACGTCTGATCTATTACATTGCAAACCAGTCAGTTACCATCAATATTAAAACTATATATTTAACAAAATAAATCTTGGTGTAGCCTTTTTGCCCTCTTATAGTACTGTGAACAGTAATTTAAATAGTGTCCAAATTTATATCCTTAACTGGGGCAACCATTATTTTAGGATGGAGATTTTGCAGTGTTTTCACCGATCTGTCTTATCTTTCTCATTTCAAGGCTAGTGATGGATTATAGCTGTGTGTTTTTGTGACAGATGGACTTGTCCTTTTTAAAAGTTTAAATAAAAAAATGGTTGTTGTCCAGTTTTCTAAGACGGAGGATACATTTGATGGAGAAAGTTGTGTTGACACCTTGTGCCTTTCTTGCTTGTAGTTAGATTTGCCACTCTATTTTTTTTTTCTTTTCCAGTTTGTCACTCTTGTTACCGTCTAGTATTCCATATTCCACTCTGTCAATGATATGAAACTTGAAGATGTAATTTCCTGGTTTAACTTACAGTGCTTGTCCAGTGGATACATTTGAAATCCCTGTCGAATGTCAGTGTGGTGGTTAGGCAGTTCTGATCTTGAGTTTGTTTATGCCATGTTGGCATTGCAATTGCCAGAACATGGACTTTTATACTCCTTGCAGCTGGACAGATGAAACAATATCTATTGCTCATGAATTTACAGTAGTTGCACTCTGGAGGGCAACACGGGTATACACCATTTCTTAGGTTAAGGATTGAAGAGTTGTATGGGCCTTCCACAAAAAACCTGGATGCTTTTATTTATTTTTTTATGGTAAAACTGGGTTTGTGGGAAAGTGTTTTATTCAGAGATCTGTTTTCACTGATTATACGGCAGTTGTTGAGGATGACTTTCTTGATTTCAGGGTAGTCCACGGATATGTGAGATTACAGCTGGAATTACATTTCTTGTTATTGTATCATTGTAAAATATTCTAGATGTCTTTCTAAGCACCTTCTGGGGTTGATAGCATTATGGGCTCATTTTCTTTTTTGCACTCTATGATGGGGTTGAAGATTTCGCCAATGAGGTGCTTTCTGTAGCCCCTGGCGAAGAAGTCTTTAACCAGGTCGATGATATTTCTGGTGAAGGTTTCTGGTTCTTTGGAAACCCTTGCTATTCCAAAGCCTTATGATTTGACCACATTACTTTTGGTTCAAAAGGGGTGCATGCTGTTCCTATGTAGTAATAAACTGACAATGGTAGGCTTCCAATATAGATTGCTGGTAATAAGTCCAGTCTGGAGGTGTTTGTTTACGTGTAGGTCAAGGAAATTGACAGAAGTGACACTTTGGGTTGTGGTGAACATGAAAGTTTGTTGAATTGTTATTGTGGTCCAGAAATTGTTGCAGGACTTCCAAGCTGCTGTTCCAAACAATAAACTTTCAATTAAACAAAGACTTGTCCTTTCCTTTTGGAACTTTGAAATGAATAAAAAAAACTTACCTCTCAACTGTACAGATTTTTGTAGCATGTCCAGATTTATGCCTCATATTTTTGTTCTGTTCCTCATAAAGTTTGTGATTTTATGGCAAATGTTTGAGAATTGAACTCAGTAAATAATGACAGTTTCAGACTTCATACATGTCAGAAAATGTATCCTTATACAACACCTTTTATTCTAACAACTTTCTAATTTTATAAGAGTAATATTTAAGAATTGCCCCTATTTTGAGACCTTTGTCTCCTCATTAGTTTTGTCTTTGTCCAGATCTCTTTTGCTAAAAGTTTGAGATGCAATGTGTTCTGAACTTTGAAAAGCTTTTTAAGCAATACTTCCAAGGGAGCTGTACATGAACTTAAATGCAAGCCAAGGACAGTCATTGAATTTCTCTGTTGCTTGCAAATATAAGGTACTGAAAAGCAAACTAAATTTCACTCAGAGCTAAAGCAAGACAAGTGGTTTGTTGTGTGCCATTTTGTATGGAAATTTGCCTTTTTCTGTTGGAAACAGTTTTGATTAATATCAAGTATCCACCTTGGTTGGATTCATTCTCTTCATGCCACCCACCATTTGGCAAAAAGTTGAAGGATCTTGCATTTGAGGATGTTTGCTCACCTATATACTAAACATTGATGACATGAGAACATAATAATAATAATAATAATAATAATAATAATAATAATAATAATAATAATAATGATAACAGTAATAACAATAGTAATACCAATTTGTTAACCAAGTAGGGCCACTGGAAACACACAGTCCCTCTTCAGGTGCGGCCTGGGAGCAATGTCTGGTTAAGTGACTTACTCAAGTTCACACAGTAGGCAAATTAAGACTGGGGGAATCAAACCATGCAATACAGGAACTATAGCTCACATTCTTAACCCATTGCATCATCTAGATATCCTTGAAGTTTTTTTTTTTTGTTATATTGGCTAACATGGTTTGGACCTTAATTCTTGCCATCTTGGGAAAAATCTGCCTTCACATGCCTAAATATCAGTACATCATTCATCTGTGTGACAATCAAATTAGCAGCCAAGGCCATTCAGCATTTTCTTTATTGCCTCAGGGTGGGGTACAATTTAGATAACCGCTGCAAGTGCAAGCAGTTCGGTCGTACAACTTGGTGCAATTAAAAAGGAGAAGCTTTTACTCTGCTTCACATCCAGAAGATGGCTACTGTCAGGAGCTCTCCATGCAGGGATTCATGGGACAGTCTTCCACACAGCCTGAAACATAAGTCAGAGTATAATCAAAAAAGTAGTAAATAGGAAACATAGCTTGCCACTGGTTAACAAGGGCTCAAGCCAACACCCATTGTCCTTTTCAGTAGAGGATGACAGAGGGACTACAAGAAGTGCACCCTGACTCTGACCATGGGAATCTACACAAGAGTTCTTGCTGCTTCCCAGCCTCTAGCTGAGCAGATCGAGCATGAATTGGAGCAGCCAGAAACAGGGCAGCAGTCCTTTGAGTCATCTGGGCATGGATAATAGTGTTTGGGGCCAAGGACTTCCCTTATTGAGTAGCCCATCTGGTCCATTTGGACTAGCAGGTCCCAGTGGAGGAAGATCCATCAGGTTGACCCACACCAGCTTTCCCATCTCAAGGTCTTGACATGAAGAACATGTTTGATGTCTGATTAGTGTGTAAGCCACTTTTGAGTCATGGATGCAGATTTGCACCCTTAGGAAGTATGGCCGGAGCATGCACTAGGTATGGCACAGTCCTCTTTCCAGCATGCATGGCATTTAGCTTATACATGATCATAAGTCAGTTACCAGTTACCTGACACTCAGCAGGCATCTGTCACACACACTTGCCTTTATGCAATATAGTACGTAAGCTTACCGTGTAGGTTGTAGGGATGCACTGTGGCTTCCCTAAAGCATTCTCTGTCTGTCTTTCTACCCATCTGTATGTATCTATATCTATATTGTCTGTATATTTATAGCTCTAACTGTTGATAACATATTTTCAACAATGTACTGCTGAGAAAACCTGCAGCAGCAGTATAAAAAAGATCTTAAAAATGGTCAAATTTTACTTTAAATACACAGTGTCAAATTAAATTACATTAGCATAAATTATTAAAAACAAAATTAACAAGTAACAGTAATATGAAATTTAAAAGTTGATAAGAATGTAAATGCTATAAATAGCAACATATAAAATTACAGAACAGGGACAGATGAGACTGTGGTAGTTCTGGGATGAGAACCGAGGTGAAAATGCAGTGGAAGTAGAAAAAAAACAGGGATGGAAGAAGTATAACAAGGGGAAAGGAAAGGGAGACAGAAAGTGTTAAAAGAAACCTCTCCAAATCTCAAAGACCTCCTAAGCTGTCAAACTGCAACATCTACCCTCAGCAAGCACTAAAGCACACACCAAAAGCAAAGCCTAACACTACACATAAGCCTACTGTACACCCAGTGATCCCCCAAGAACAAAGCCCATAAAGCAAGCTTGTATTCTTGTCATAGGGAATTCTATTTATGACACACAGATACTCCTCTCACCTGGATGGACAAGAAGAAGATATTGATTAGTTGCCTATCTGGAGCTAGGAGGTGCAATATCACTCACGCAGTCATGTCACTGCAACACAGGTACCAGTATGATTCTATCATAGTTCATGTGGTTGTAAATGACTTGAGGCATATTTCACTGGACTATATGAAAAGAGACATTATGGATCGCTTTGAATATGTGTCACAGATAGGTGCGTGCCTTGCAGTCTTGCAGTGAGTAGCATTCTTCTTTCACCAAGGAGGGTGCCACAGTATGAACAGAAAATGATTGATTTTAATAATTGGCTTAGTTTCTGGTGTCACTCCAGAGGAATACAATATCTATCAACATGGGAGGACATAGTTAACAGATGACTTTGCTTCGCCAAGGATGGTCTGCACCTGTCCATTTTGGGCTTCCGGATAGCGACTAAAACTTCATCCATTCGCTTACAACCTTTTTTAGACAATGTCACAATGACTAAACTACCAATATAACAAAAAAAAACATCAAGGCAACCTTAAGGTGTTACTGCTCAGTGCTAGGAGCCTAAACGAGAAACTCCACACCCTACAATCTCTCTTCACTTTGGAGAATACACACATCTGTGCTGTTACCAAGACTTGGTTTAAAGCCACAGAAAGTGCTCCAACAGTGGAAGACTACAGTGCCTTCCACACATTTAGACCAGCAGCAGAACAAATAGGGGCTAATGGTGGAGGTGTCTCAGTCTATGTTAAAAGTCAGTGCCACCCTATGTTTATTAAACATGATTCTGACCTGGAGTTCAAGTCTCGATAGACAAAGTTTACTACCATGTACTGGCCAGCTACAGGGCACATTTTATGACCCACAAAGCTCACAACTCTTACATAGACCTACTAGAGGTGCTCACCATCCAACCAAATACTATATTCATTGTAGACATTAACTACTTTTCTATAGCCTGGGAAATGTGCACTGCCTCTAACTCACAGGCACAGTGTTTCCTGGACTTCATCAACACAAACACCCTGGACCAGATAGTGCACTCTGCAATGAGAGGATCAAATGTATTAGAACTAGTGCTTACCAACATGGGAGAGCATTGCACCCCCGGACCACAAAGATGTCTCCCTCAAATAAAATTCAGCTCAGAAAACTCAACTAAATCCATAATAGTTATGAACTATACTAAAGCAAACTGTATCTTATTAAGCGACAGTTTGTCAAAATTTACAGCTCTTTCAAACCCTGAGTACACAGCTACCTATGCAGAATTATTTACAGAAATCCTGTACAAACATGTAAATGGTTGCATTGGGGCTGCCTTACCTACCAGATGAAAGCCTAGATCTAACACCAAAATCGTACCACACTGGTGGAATCTTTACCTTTACAGGTTATAGAAAAAAAAAAGTTATGGCCAAAATCAGAAAAATGAATAAGGGCAGTTATGAAGTCAGGATAGCCTCCCACATCACAAGGACGCCTTTTGCTGTGTCAGGAAACTTAACTGTAATGCTCAGCAGTGTGAAGAACTGGTGGTAAATGGCACAACCTTCACTGGCCAGAGTGACATAGCAAATCTACTGGCTGATAAATTTATTTCTAACTTCACCCCCCACTCCCCCCAGCTGTCCTCTGTGAAATCTCTTCTAGCATGTCCCCCCAACTGTCAGTAGGGAGCATGTCCTAGAGGTGCTCACTAAGGCCAACAAAACTGCTTCATTGGGCCCCGACAATATCCCTGTTTGCCTCCTAAATAGTGTAAAACATGACCTAGCAGAACCATTTAAGGCACTCTAGCTACAGCCTCAAAACAGGTTACATGCCATGTGAATGGTTGCCTACAACGGTCATCCGTCTTCATAATGGTAGACCATCAACTGACTTCAGAAACTGCAAATCAATCAGTCTGACAAGTCTCATCTCCCAGGCCCCCCTGCTTGTAAATGTTTCATCTCCCAAGCCCCTGCTTACACTTATCAAGGGTACCAGAACATGTCAGAGATTTGGGATGCATAGCTAGGCTTAAAAAGGCCCTTGTGGTCATTAGCCTAGTAAACACCTATGAACCTAATATGCAAAGCTATGGAACAAATTGTTATGGAAATGATCAACAAGGACACTGGCAACCTACAGACACTGGACCCATCCCAGCTGGGCTTTGTTAAGGAAAGGTCTTGCCTACTTAACCTGGTAGACCTCTTAGGTCACCATGTCTATGGAAAAGGAAAAAACAGTGCATACTGCCTACCTTGACCTGGCCAAGGTGTTCGATAAAATAAAAAAAAAATAACACAGAGAAAGCAAAGAACACCAACTACAGAAGCATAAAATCCAAAATTATTTAACACTCCAGCGTCTCAGCTAGCGAGCCTTTCACGGAGTTAACATCACAGTAGCACAAGCTAAACTTAAATAACAAATATCACTTCATTAATCACTTAACTAAAACAATTAAACACAACCTAATAATTAACACTTAATGCAAAAAAGCCTTCCACTCAAGTTCTTTGTTTAAACCATAAGGCACCAAAGTGCCAAACTTTAAAATACACACTGCTTCTTTATATAACAGTTTGTTTTTAAGTACATCGTACTTAATCAAAACTTGTTCTAAAATACATGCTTTTAAACTGGTACAAGACCCCAAATGTACTGCATGAAAATATGATACCACAGGGCTATCCAAATTTTGATTCTTGATGTCTCTAACATGCTCTTGTACTCTGATTTTAAACATTCTTTTGGTTTCTCCTATATAGAAGAAACCATAAGAGCATGAGAGACAATAAACCACTCCCTTAGACACACAGGAGAAAATAGCCCAAGTTGAAAGAAAATGCCATTTATTTTGTCAAAAGTCCTAACCACACAAATACAAATAGAGCATTTACCACAGGGAAATGTACCAGAATTTTGTGAAGTAATAGTTAAAATTTCAGTAGGCATAGAGCACAGATTATCAACAGCCATGTCTTTTATATTTCTGGCTCTCTTATAGGAGACAGTAAAGGAGTCAGGTAAATTCTTAATTCCAGACTTCCTCTTATGTAAGAATGGCCAGTAGTATCTTAAGAATTTAACCAACTCAAAACTATAAATATATCTTTTTATCACTAATATTGCCTGCATGACTCCTATATCTATTCACAGACTTCATATAATCTGAAACATTAACCACACTAGTGGTATCCCTTCCCAAGCACAACAGTTTATTCAAAGAATTAATAATTAATTCATTGCTATATCCCCTTTGTTTAAAGGCTATACAAGAATGCAAAATCTCTTCCTTGAGAGACTGAATGTTATTATTCTGAGTAACTCATAAGGCAAAGCCTTTAAAATATGGGGGGGGGGGGTGGCAGCTGTTACTATCTAAAAAATGAGTACCATAATATTTTATTGTGAATCTTTATAATAATCATATTATCAACAATATTTAGTTCCAAATCTTAAAAAAAAAACAAAACAAACAGAAATGCCTTTTTGTACACCATCAAATTGTAAGCCAAAATGGTTTTCCTGGATAAAAGCTATAAAAGAATCCACTAGCCATGCACCACCCTTAAATAAAAAAAAATAAATCATCAGTAAATCTATTATAAAGAACAACATACTTATTAAAAAACTCTAACTTATAAAGAAACTCTAACTCAAATAAACCCATTGCCAAATTAGTATACATGGGTGCAAAAGATGCACCCATTGCTGTACCTTGCATCTGTTGATAGATGCAGTTGTTATATTCAAAAAAGTTATGGGTTAAACTAAAATATAACAATTCTATAACAAAAGTGCTAACCGGACTAGTGCCTAGGAAAAACCTAAGAGCTTCAAGTCCTACTTGATATGTAATACTCTTATAAAGACACTTGACACAAGAACCAGCCAGAAAAAGCCTTCTTGACAAGTGATGGACTCAATATTTTTTAGAAAATGAAAATAATCTTTTATATAAGAGTCTAAACCAACAACATACCTAAGCAAATAAGTGCAAAGAAATAGACCCATATTTTGTAAAAAAAATAATTCTCAGCTGCCACAATTGGCCTTCCAGGAGGGGGGGGGATCCTTCTTATGGATTTTTGGCAGGCAGTAACATTTTGCCAAACAACTGCCTTCCCCACATCTTGTTTGGAAAAGTAGCCAAGTCTGTAACCCTTATGTAACAAATCTTTAAAGCTATCTATAGCTGCATAATATTCATGTTCATTAGCCACATGATATACATTGCTGTCAGAAAGATGATCCATGCACATGTTAAAATATTGCATGTAATGCAATACAACTATTTTTTGACCTTTGTCTGAGGGCTTGATGCAGTACATGTGGGGTCTTGTACCAGTTTAAAAGCATATATTTTAGAACAAGTTTTGATTAAGGATGATGTTGTACTTAAAAACAAACTGTTATATAAAGAAGCAGTCTGTATTTTAAAGTGTGGCACTTTGATGCCTTATGGTTTAAACAAATAACTTGAGTGGAAGGCTTTTCTGCATTAAGTGTTAATTATTAGGTTGTGTTTAATTGTTTTAGTTAAGTGATTCATGAAGTGATATTTGTTATTTAAGTGTAACTTGTGCTACTGTGATGTTAACTCTGTGAAAGGCTTGCTAGCCGAGGCGCTGGAGTATTAAACAATTTTGGATTTTATGCTTCTGCAGTTGGTGTTCTTCGCTTTCTTTCTGTTTTTTTTTTATTGTTATTTTTTAATTTGTTGTTTAGTGTTCGATAAAATACCCCATTCAGGTATTGTTGACGAATTGTCAGAACAAGGTATAATCCCCACATAACCCACTGGTGTGCTAGCTGGCTTACAGATATGACCCAAAAAGTCAGGATTAGTGAAATCATCTCCACCAAGAGGCCACCAGCAGAGTACCCCAGGGCTCTGTATTGGGCCCGCTCCTGTTTGTCATCTACTTCTCAGAAGTCAAGGCTAATGTCAGAGGCCTCTGATTCACAAAGTTCACAGATGATCGTAAATTGGGAGCTGTCTTAGATTCCGCCTACCACACCAACATTCTGTAACAGGGACTAACACAAACAAATAACTGGTTCTAAAGCCACGGATTAAAACTTTATGCAAAGAAATGCATTATAGTGTCTTTTGGGTAAGAGTGCATCCAAGATAATTACTTCATCAATAAGGCGCCCCTAAGAGTTGACCCAGTAGTTAGGGATCTGGGAATGTAAGTAGACATTAATCTGGTGTGTGACCAACAATAATAAATAAAATCATTCTATGTTACTCAATTCATAAACAAGGGTATGACATATAGATCCAAGGAAGTAACAGTACCACTCTACTCAGTCCTTATCAGACCTATCATTGAGCACAATGCCCCCCTTTGGCATGTTCCTAGCCAGGCACTTGCAACAGTTGGAACCCCCTCAAAGGTTCCTCACCAGGAGAATCAAGGGTATGAAGTCCCTGTCCTACACAGATCGCCTTAAGGTCCTATCTCTGTACTCAGTCTCCTACGGTTTACTGAGAGTTGATCTATGCCTAGCATTTAAGGCATCCTCAGATCCAGCTCTGATTGATCTCTTGCACATCCGCAAGGCAAACAACACTGTAAACACTAGATCCAAGGACCTGAACTTTGTCCCAGGAAACCCATACCATGTATTTAAACTTATTGGAAACACTCATCATCCAGCCCAGTACCATACTGATGTGTGACTTAATTACCCCATTATTAACTGGGAATCCTATGTGACACCAAACATACAGGCACAGAGATTCCTGCATTTTGTAAACACAAACTTCCTGGACCAGATTGTCAATACACCAACCAGAGGTGCAACCATACTGGATCTGGTCCTCACTAATACTAATATGGGAGAATGCTGCACACTTCCTTGTGTAATGTCTTTCCTGGTAAGGTAAGACCACAAAATGGTCTCCTTTGAAGTAAAAATAATATATATTGTATTCAGAATATTCAGAAACTACTCTAATCCTAACTTCCTGCTATTAAGTGATAACCTGGCAAAATTTCAAGCTCTCATAAACCCTGAGAACATGGCTGCCTATGCAGAACTGTTCACAGAAACCCTATATAAGCATATTAATAGCTGCGTAGAGGCAGCTTTATCCACCAGGAAGAAGTACAGAACTAACTAGAAAAAAATAAGCCACCCTAGTGCAATCAGAAAATCAATAGGCTGTATAACAGAAGGAAGAAAATCATGGCAAAAAATAGGAGGTGCAGCACCCAGCAGGATAAAAGCACTCTCACTCTCCTCAAACTAAACAAACAACTCAGAGAACAAATAAAGTATACCATAAAGTCTACCAAAGCCGAATTTGAGGTAAATTTGGCCTCCCGGGCCAAGAACAACCACAAGGCCTTTTTCAGCTATGTCTGCACCCTCAAAAACAATACATAATTGTGTGCAGAGCTCATTGTAAATGGAACCACCAATACTGAGCCAGAAGTTATAGCAAACCTACTGGCCGACAAATTCAACCCCAACTTTACCCCTCTCTGCCCCTCAACCTTCCCTCAGGAAATACCATCAAATATAACTCAAAATTATGCAAGTGATTGCATAATGATATGAACATGAGGTTCCCGATGCAACTGATGCCATTAAACATTGTAGAGTGATTTAGAAACATGTAAGCAGGCATATTGCACTATGTCATTCACCTGTTCTGAATGCCAGGAATTGCCTGCGTACAGGATGTTAGAATGTTTGCAATAGCAGAAGCTGTATCAGAACAATGCATTAGTGGCCTCTTTTAGAGCCACTGTCCATGACATAGTACAAAATGATCATCCAGACCATTGCTATAGACAGCTTTCTACTTAGCCACCAGTTGGATGACCAGCAGATCATGGTCTGCTTTCACATGGATAGGACTACCAAGGTCTACCATTTGTGAGCTTGTCAATTATGTCACCATCAAGCAGAATCAATGGGGAATTGGTGGACACTAAATTATGTTTAGTTTTAACCATCCTAGTTACACATAAGAAGACACATTACAAATTTGCAGGTGTCAGCCTTACATATCTTACATCAGTTCTTCTATAGTATGTAGCAGCATATATGTTTCCAAAGGAGTACAGATGAGAGAGTCGCCACTATGCAGGTGTTTTACATCATTGCCCATTTCCCTGAGATCCTGGGAGCTGGTGATTGTGTACACATTACTATTAAGGTCGTGGTGTTCCAAAGTGTGTCCGATACATCAATTGGAAGGGTTTTCACTTCCTCATCTTCCAGATGGTAAGAAATGCCCAGGGTATCAGCTATAATGTTTACGTATAACATACCTGCGTTACCAATGATTCTCTGGCACATATGAGCACTATGCTACTGTTTGGTATGGGTTGAATTTCCACAAGGTCATGGACTTGATCAGTGCACAAGCTGATGGTTACATAGATCATATGTACATCTTCCATGCAATCTGGTTGCAAACTACATATGATAGTTTCAACAGTGTGAGTTATAGGGGATGTTATATATCTGTTGGAACTATAATATAGAGCATGCAGGACACTGAATGTAGTGGAACATGTTTTTGACCATCTTAAGGGATGCTGCCACTAACTTGATTCACCTGATGTGCAGCAAAATGTTTGTAGTGTGCACAGTTTCAGCAGCAGGGAAACATCCCAGTGGGGCCCACCATACATGTTAGAATAGCAGATGAGGAAAAAGACAGCCAGTCTGGAGAGCCACAGGCAGCAGTGGGACTCTGTGCAAAGCAAAGCTGGGTACAATGCATCAAGACACTGGCAAAGAGGCAGCATATGGTCTACAACTACTGGCCATGATGCAGGCAATTCAGAATAAAATCAAACATGCAATAACAGACACAGGCTATGTGGTACAGTGCATGAGCTGGTCATGCTGTGCATCAGATATTCAGTTACCCACACAGGTTATGGAGTGGGCAAAGCACAGACATCATCAGTTTCACATGTGAGTGGACACAATGACAGGTGACGGCAGTGTTGTCATATAGGCAAGGGTAATAAGAGGAGGATATGGTAGCCATACAGTCTATAAGGAGTCAGGAATCAAATTCGCTAGTGGTGCCACATCCTACACATTGGCCATGTTTACTGCAGTGCTGTAATGTTTGAGGGCTTCAAATGCTCCATGGTGGCAATGATGCAGAACTACAGGAGGATGCGTGTATGAATGTGTGTCCTGATGGTGTGTCCTTTGTTAGCAGCCAACAAATGTACAGCTCCCATGACCTGTTTGAAGGCCCAAATAGGTGTGGCACACCATGTACCTACATGTGATATTGATAGTGTAGGACTGTAAGAGTCTTATGAGTTGTTCCAGGGGTGGAGCCTGAGGAGCATTGGTGGCCACATATATGAAATCAGCCACAGCCATGCATAGTAATCTTTTACGATAGAGCTAATATTGATACTGTGTCAAGAAAAGTCTGTGTCATGCTTGACTTGTGACAGTCAGCCTTTCATCTGGATCCTTCCATCGTCTCGGACAGAGGGGCGTTCCAAGACAGACCCAAGAACTGTTAACCATCTACCACAGGGATGCAATGTTAGTCACCAGTGGCCAGAGCAGGATCATTTGCTCCTTGCACCTGTACTCCATATTACTTTGCAGGCATGCAGGTGTTGCATGACATTTTGCTGATATATAGACTATATTTTATATAGCATATAAAAATAAAAAAGGTAGCTGGGTACACAAGACCCAGGATAAAAAAATGTGCCCAGTCCTGGTAGGTGCACTGCTGCCAGAACTGGAAAATAAAATACAGTGTAGAATCCACAAGACACAGAAACATTCCTACAATAGGGTTAGGCCAGGCCCAAGGGGAGGATGGTCCCCCCTGTTGTAGAAGGAAGTAACAGTCCAGAAAAATCACAAAAACTGATAGACCAAAAAAGAGCCATAAAGACGATAGAGTGGACTATTGAGGATAAAAAATAAGTTATGTATTGTTACTATTATGCAAGAAGACCAGAATTTCCAGACAGAAGATTTACATAAAGATTGAGACAGAAATTAAAGGAAAGTAAAAATACTTCCACAAGTAAAAGTGTCAGAAGCTTCAAATAAAAATGTGTGTTCATTAATACAACAGATTTATGAAAAACATTATATAGACCAAGAAACCTTGGTTCGTTTAGAAAAAGAAGCGACTAAGGAAGTGTGAAAATATAAACATCAAAATGGAGAGATTTTTGAAAGGTATAAAAAAGAAACATGGATGACTGCGGTGGTGGTGCTGCAGTAGTGTTGTCACCTCACAGTAAGACGTTGTCCTGTTTGTTTCTCAGCTAGAGTGTCTTCTGTGTGGAGACATGCGTGAATGGGCGTACCTTCATTGAAGGTTGTGCGTCAGGGCTGGCAACTCGGCACATAAAAATCTACTGCCAATCATTAGCGGACCGGAGTTCCGCTGTGGCAACCCCTAACTGGGAAAAGCCGAAAGACACAACAACAACAACATAAAAAAGAAACATGGACATGGGAAAGAAAGGGAGATCTGATATGGTGCAATATCTATGTAAAGGAGAAAGCCAAATTAATCAGTACAAAAAAGCAGCCCCAAAGATATTCAAAGAAAATTACAGGCAAAGGCATCCAAATATGGAAAATTTCACAATACAAAAATAAGATCACAGAGGGAATGCAGAACAGAAGAATAGTAAAGTAGAAGTTAAAAAATGGAAGTTGAAGTTATGGAATACTTGTAAAGTGAAGGATTTAGTGTAGAAAGTCTAACACAGGTTATATCACAGCATGATGGAAAAATGAGTCCCCCAATTAAGGTGAAACAGGGGACATCTGAAGAAGAAATATGGACATGGGAATGAAAAAGAGATTTAATATGTTGGAATGTTTATGCAAAGGAGAAAACAAAACTAATCAATACAAAAAGAGCAGCACCAAAGATATTTAAAAGAAATACAGGCAAAGGCATCTGGACATGGAAAATTTTACAAAGAGGAAAAGTAGAAAAAAGAGGATTAGTAATGGAGAAGTTAAAGAAATAGAAATGGAAGTTATGGATTACCTGCGAAGTAAAGGATTTATTTTGGAAAATCTAACTCCAATAACATCAGAGCAGGATAGAGCAATGGATCCCCAGATTAAGGAGAAACCAGTGAAGTGGGAAACATCTGAACAGTTACCATATGAATATACTTTGGAGCTTTCCATAGGAAATCAGTACAAAGATCTGTTGGAGTTGGATAGCAAGGAAAGCAACATGAAATTGTGGCAACTCTGACTCAGTCAAGTGTGGATTGATAGGTCAGTGAGTTCCCATATGAAAGAGCAATGGATGACACAGGATGCAGGTGAAGAGAATGTGGCACAGGAAGATGCTGTGGAACATTCAATAGAATGCCCACAGGAAATGGAGAACAAAGAATGCGCCCTCAGTTTAGAAGAAAATTATCTAAGACAAGAGTTGCTTGATTTAACAGAGACGGACAGACATTAAGAGCAATGAAAGAAATAGACTACAGAAAGTCAATAAAATCCAAAAGTTAGAAGATTGATCAAACAAATGAATAATAGAGACTCATAGATATAATATACTCATAATATAACTCATAGAGACTCATGCTGTATAACAGCGGTGAATAGGATATAGTACTATGCAGCTAAATTAATAACAGATAAAGTCTTACCGCAAAAACACAGGGTGGTAAGGGAAAGGAACGGAGAAATCGAATTATGTCATGGAAGTATCGAGTAGAGAAAACCATAAAGCAATTAAGATAAAAAGTATCACTGTTAGAAGAGTATAGAAAAGGGAACCGATCAACAAAAATACTCAGAAAGATAATGAGACTCAATGGCATGATCTGAAAGGCAGATGAGTAGCAAACTTGACTGTTTTATTATATTTATGCACTACGTTTGGAAGCTATGAAGACTGCAAGTTTATTAAGATGCAAAATTCATAAAGGAGACAAAGAAGCAATGAGGTGTAGGCTGTAATCAGTCAGGAAATGCCTTGATCTGCAAAAAAGTCCAAGTTTCTGACTGACTTTCAAGATGGTAGCTTTTATATGTAAGTCAATTTTTAAAGGACCACTGTGAGCAGAAACTGAAAAAAAAATATCTTGCCATGAAGTTTTATGTAAGTTAACCTGCCAGCAGCACAATAACCACTTACTGCTATTATTTTTTGCCTAACTGCAAGTGCCCTCATGGGGACAGACATGCTGAAATGGTCTTGTTTTCTTGGAAAGCTGCTCCTTGCTTATAATGCACAGTAAGAACAGAGCTAATGTGATTATAGTTACCTAATATATATCTTTTCAGATTACAGTCCCATTCACTTAGAATGGAAGGAGTAAAAAATACAGACAACTTTGGGGATCCTCAGTAAAAATGTCAATGACTTTTTTCAGAGACTCAACATATTTGTTTTCCATTTAGTATATTATCTGTGAAGGCTTTGTACAAAATGTTAAAAATAATGAACAGTTTTTCTAAAAAAGTTATATTTTGTGAGTTTCAGGTTCTGTCTTATTTCCTGAGTCAGTCAGTTTCATGCTTTCTGGTTCGCAAAGCCCAGCTAATTAGAAAAATTGCTCTCAGTGGTGATCAGGTTATTCACCTTCAGACAAAAAAGACTTAATTTTACTGTCCCATAGAAGGGAAATCATATAGCTTCATATCATAACATAAAGCCAAAGAGTTGTGAATGTCCTCACTAGGTGTGAAATAAAAAAAAGTTGAAGGTATCTTACTGGGTGTTTTCAGATATGATAGATGAAATGATACAAGAGCAAGAGGGGTAAATTCCTAAAAGAAGGTATCATGATCCCCCATGATAAGCATTGAGGAAGTTAACTAGGATAGAAGTGCCACAGAGGGGCAAAAACTGATAAGTTGTTATTTTTTTTAATATGTGTAAGTATGGTGATCATTCCCAAAGGAAGAAAATACACTCCAGGGAAACAAAATATGTTTAGGACATAGATGTCGTTTAAGTGCTTATAAATCAGAAGACTTAAGTTTAATGCATGGAAGGAACTTCTGTATTTGAGCACCAGCTGCTGAAGTCTCAATAAGTCACTGCAAACTATCGGATACTGTTTCTGCTTGCAGCTTAAGCAGAAAAATAGGAAATACTGCAAAGCAAACTTTTTGCACAGAACAAGCCATCCTTGCACCCTTCAATATGAGTGATCTACCTTCACAGGAAACACACACACAATCTCTGTATATACTGCATTCAAGATTGCACCAACCTGGCAAATGTATATCAAGAGACCAGGGATGTGTATTTTAGTTTGCTCATAATCAAAATACACAAATAAGTATTCAGCTGCACATGGATCACAAGTATCTGGACTGTGACCATGTCAAACAGAGCTGTAAAAGAATTGTCATTTGAATTAAGTTGAGTCCAAGATTTTGTAGAATTAATTTAGAATTTGGAGGGAAAGATTATAGTTTCAGTTTTTAGTGCATTTAATGAGACCAGAATCCTCAAGTGAGTTTTGCAGTTAACTAGGACATGACTGAAGTTCTATATTTCTACCATTTTTCCAGAACTTATAATATTGCTGAATCATTTAATTACTGGACTAGTTTGTCTTTTCATGTAGCATTATATCATTGACAGATACTGTGAAAATGAGGCCAAGCAGTGAACTTTGAGATACACATATAAGGAGAAGCATATGGAGTCACATGAGTTGATATTCATACAGACTCTTTTGAGATCTATTGTGTAAACAGCTAGAAATCTATTAAATAGCGTTCTCAGGCAGACCCATCCCACCAAAGTGGTGTACAAGGATTGAGTGAGTAACAGAGCCAAAGACTGTATGTTTAGATATAATGCTTCTAGAGAGTTGCCTTGGTTAAGCTGATCATGAAAAAAGTATATTAGAGTGAATAAGGCTGATTCAGTGCTGTATCCTTTTCAAAAACATGTTAAAATCACCAAGATAGTTGCGAGGAACTAGACAGTAAGTGATGGAAATTTTTAATAAACGAGATAAAAGAGCATTAGGCCTAAAATTATTTTATGAACAAGATGCGACTCCCTTTGTAAAGAATGAGAATTGGGGAAACCAGAGGAAACTTTCTCTGAGATTTACAGGAACAATGAATCTGCCTTTCCCTCCACTTCCCTTCCAGATGATTCTTCTCCTTCTTAGTGGCCCAAGCTTAGACTTAGTTCCCATGCAAAATAATGAGCACTATGAGAGTTTGTCATAGGACAGTGTGCTCAAATTAGTGTGGAGCTTTCAGCATAATACAATGAGAAGTTTGAGTTCAGACTATTGAACCAGCCACACTTGGGCTTCAGTAGATGCCATTAGGCTACACTGAACCTCTATCACCTCCAGATAATGCTTAATAGAGTGTTTAGAGGCTGGAGGAACCCTATGATGTTAAGTTGTCAATCTCGCCTTTATTCTTGCTGGATGGGTTCGGAGCCGATCCTCGGCACCGACTCGGCACTTGCTAAGCTCGAGAGCTAATTTTACCAGCTCGAGGCAACCCTATATCCTATGATGCAAGGCGGAGACTACCCAGATCTCGTTTACCGCTTCGCTAACGAGGTGCCTTCTTTTACCAGCTCCAGGTAAGTGAATAGATTTGAGACTTTTCGTCTACCCCCCTTTAAATTTATATATATATATATATATATATATATATATATATTTGTTTTTTGTTAAGCTATTTCACATCCACCAAAAATTCCTCCTTCAACTCTCTTACAGAGCTGGGAGCTGGAGCTCCTCGGAACCGTCACCGTTGTAGCTTCGGAGCCGATACCACCCCTTTCTGCTCCGTCGTCCTCTGCTCCGATTTCCTCCTTGAGGCCTTCATTGGAGGGATCTGGGCGTCTGGTCTCTCTCGTCGGCTCCGAGGGGGCGAGTGGCATCGGACCCTTGTCCAACCCCGTTCTCCCTCTCGGAGCTTCGGCATTGGTGAGCTCGGCCCTGACATCTGCCTCGGAGCCTTCCCTCTTGGTGAGGCCTGGGGTTCCTATCTCTTCGGAGCGGGAACTTTCTGGTCTCTCTGACAGGGGAGCCTTCGAGGTGATGAGGAGTTTACTACCCCTGGGCTTAGTCAACGGACAGTTCCATCAGCTCCTCCCACTACAGTGCCTGCTGACGTCTCTTCCCACTCTCTTGCTCCCGGACCCAGAGATCCAATGCCTCAGGTTTCCCCATTGGGTATATCTTCCTCTTCCAAGGCTTCTCCTGATCCATCAGGTGAACCCCAGCATAAGAGGACATGTAAGAGGAAACATCTAGACTCCCCTGAGTCTACTACATCAGATACTGACCTGGATGAGTCGGTCCTCCTCTGAGGATGTCTCATTCTCAGACATCCTTGAACTCTTTAAGCAGAGGGGGAACTGGCCCTCCCTTAATCCTTCCGAGGATGAGTCAGTATACCTGGAGGCGTTCGGATCTCGACCCTCCACCTCCTGGGTGTCTCTGCCTTTCGACCCTCTTATGGAGGTAGTGGCTCAGAAGGCATGGCTGGCTCCAGATTCGGTGGAACCTATCCCTAGGAGGCCTTCACAGTTCATTACGGCCCCACAAGATAGACAATATTTAACAAAGGGTGTCCCAGTTGATGCCCTGGTGGTGGCTGCTGCCACCAAGAAGGAACTAGCTGATCCTTCAGTACCTGTCCATCTTCCTAACAAGGATTCTAGGACTATGGACAGGTACGGCAAGCGGATTTTTTCTTCAGCGACTTTTGCCATGAGATCGCTGAACTACTTATGCCACTTCACCCGCCTTCAAAGAGATGTTCTTAAAGAGTTGGGAGAAGTTTAACAGGATCTGTCAGCTGCTGGGTCTCAGGATAAGATTAGCTCACAGCTAGGAATCCTTAACTCCATTGTTAACTCCTCCATGCGGCTCATTTCTTATGCAGCCGATGGAGCGAGTAGGGCCACAGGCACAGGAGTGGCTTTAAGGCGTCAGTCCTGGATGCAGCTTTGTAATTTTGCAGACCCCTTCAAGGCGTCCTTCACAAACTCCCCCTTTGATGGTTCGACCTTGTTCGGACCTCAAGTGAAAGACACTTTGACTAGATGCGAACAAGATGGCAAGACTCTTTCTGCCGTAGGAGTCCATTTCTCCACCCCTTCAAGACCTTACCCCAAAGGACAGAAGGGAGGGAAAATGTGGTTCCACAAATCTCAGGGAGTCACGCCTGATGCACGAAGTCAGTTTACCCCCAGAGGCAGAGGGGGTAACAATAATAGACGCCACCCTAGGGGCAGAGGGGGTCCGCAGAATCAGGGTAGCAGAGAGCCTCTTTCTGACAAACCCTTCCAGCATCCCTGAGATGTTGCCTGATTGTCCGCCTTCAGAGGCAGTTGGGGGAAAATTATCGCTGTACCCAATAGCCTGGCTTTCCCTTTCTTAAGACAAATGGGTACAGTCAATTATATCCGAGGGTCACAAAATTCCCTTTATTCAAACCCCAATTCAACAAAAGAGAACCCTTCCAGACATTCCACCCGGTCTAAGGGAACTAGCAGTACTAGAAATATTAAAACTGTTAGTAAAAAGAGCCATCCAGCCAGTCCCAGCGGACCAAATAGGATCCGGAATCTACTCAAGGTTCTTTTTAGTTCCAAAAAAGACAGGGGACTGGAGACCAATATTAGATCTGAGCAAACTCAACAAGTTTGTAAAGAAATCAAGATTCTGGATGGTCACGCTTCAGTCCATTCTGCCCTTTCTGGGCAAGGACAATTGGATGTGCTCGATAGATCTTCAGGATGCATACTATCACATAAAAATTCACAGACTCTCCAGAAGATTTCTCCGCTTTCGGCTGGGGACCAGTCACTTCCAATTCAGAGCCCTGCCCTTTGGACTCACTACAGCCCCCAGAGTGTTCACCAAATGTATGACAGTGGTTATGGCTCACCTGAGACGTCAAGGATTCCAGGTGTTTCCATATCTAGACGACTGGCTCCTCACTGCCACCACCAGGCATCAGCTTCTCCAAGCCAGAAATTACACCATTCACATTTGCAGAGGGCTAGGAATTTCTATAAATTTCGAAAAATCTTCCTTGTCGCCTTGTCAATCTATTACTTTTATAGGCACAAGATTGGACACCGTACAACTTTCAGCAAAGTTAACAGACCAAAGGATCTTGGACATTCAAAGACATGTCCAGGTGATTCTTCTCAGCAACAAAATTCAGGCCAGATTTGCTCTGAAGGTATTGGGTCTTATGGCGGCCGCCATAACACTTCTTCCCCTTGCCCGCTTTTACATGCGTCTTCTACAATGGATGCTATTCACCCAATGGTCTTTTCAACAACTTCCCATGCATCACCAGATCATAGTAACTCCAACTTGCAAAAGGCATCTGACTTGGTGGATATCGTCCCCTCAAATCCATCAAGGCAGACCTTTTGTTCCTCTTGCCCCGGTTGCCACGGTTACATCGGACGCCTCCCTGATCGGGTGGGGGGGGCATTATCAGGGCAGAATGGTCCATGGCACTTGGCAACCTTTCGAGTACCATCTGCACATAAATGTCCTGGAGATGAGAGCGGTGCTTTTAACATTGCAAGCCATCAATGACTCTCTTTCCCTGGGAACTATTGCAATCCAAACGGACAATATGTCCGTAGTGTGGTATATAAACAAACAGGGCGGAACCAAGTCCTATCCACTGTGTCGAGAGGATCTCAGACTTTGGCAATGGGCAATCTCCTCTCACTGGTTTCTGATAGCAACGCACATCCCTGGGAAATCCAACATCATAGCGGACAGATTGAGCAGAGCTATTCTCATGCCTCATGAGTGGTTTCTCACACAATCAGTGACGGAAGAGATTTTTCAGAAGTGGGGCCTTCCTTGCTGCGACCTTTTCGCTACACCTCAAAACAGCAAATGCTCAGACTTCTCTCTCTTCCCCCTTCCAGGCCATCCCCCCAGAGACGCTCTAACCCAAGATTGGCCCCGGGGACTTCTTTATGCTTTTCCCCCTTTTCCGCTGATACCTCAGCTAATTCAGAAAGCAACCGCCTTGATAGCCAAGTTGATTCTCATTGCCCCTTTTTGGCCTTGACAGATATGGTTTCCGTTCCTACATCATTATCTCTTGGTACAGCCATGGCATCTGGACCCGGTTCCAGATCTTCTGACCCACCAGTCGGGTCAACTGCACCAATCCATACCTTCTCTCAACCTCACTGCTTGGTTGCTCCACTTCCATCCTTAGCCAGGCTTCCTATAATTTCTAATCCCGTCCGGGATATCATAGTAGCTTCCCTAAAATCTTCTACCAGAATGATTTACACTAGTAAATGGCGACATTTCTCTTTCTGGGCAAAAGCTAGGAACATAGACCCCTATACTGCTCCAATTCATTTGGTATTGGACTTCCTAGCTGAGATTTTTCATTCAGGATCCTCTTCTTCCACAGTGAAAGTTCAACTGGCAGCCATTTCAAATTTTCATATAGGCCTTTTGGACCACAACATTATGTCACATAAACTTTGCAAGGCATTCCTTTGAGGTATCTTTTTACTGAAACCTCTGATTAGAGACCCCCCACCACAGTGGGTTCTAAATTTAATTTTAACATCCTTGATTCTTCCCCCTTTCGAACCTGCAGCTGCCTGTTCTTTGAAATTGCTTTCTTGGAAGACACTTTTTCTAGACGCCATTACTTCTGCCAGGAGAGTATCTGAGCTTCATGCTCTCTGCATTCGTCCTCCCTATTTAATATTCCACAAAGATAGGGTATCTCTAAGGACTAATCCAGCTTTCTTACCAAAAGTGGCATCGCAGACGCACCTAAATCAATCCATTGATCTTCCAGTGTTTTTCCCGAATTATTCTGATAGAGCGGAACAAAAGTTACATTGTCTTGATGTTCACCGCCAGCTCAGATATTATCTGGACAAGACTAAAATTTTTAGGAAATCTGATCAACTGTTTTATCCTATGCAGAGAGCAGGAAAGGCCTTCCAGTTTCCAAGGTAACTTTATCTAGATGGCTGTCTTCTGTGATCACTTACATTTATCAGCTCAGAGGCAAAGAGTTGATTTCTAAGCCAAAAGCCCATTCTACCAGAGCTCTAGCTACATCTACAGCTTTTCAAGCTAGACTTCCAATAGACACTATTTGTGCAGCAGCCACATGGGCCTCTCCTCATACCTTTGTTTCACATTACAAATTAGACTTGGCCTCCAGAGACAGAGCGAATTTTGGTTCCACTGTTCTCAAGAGTCTGTTCCATTGAGCCACCTAGGATAGAGGTGCTAGGGACGCGGTCCCATCCAGCAAGAATGAAGGCGAGATTGACAACTTAACATTTAGAAGTTATGTACCTACCATAACGTTCCATGTTAGTTGTCTTCTCTCACCTTCTTTCTTGCGTCCTGCCCTCCATCCCCCTAGCCTGGTCAGACCGGGAAGATTACGCATCTTCTATTAAGAGGTTATTCCCTTTTTCTAGCTGTTCAACTTCTAGTGTCACTAGATTAGGTTGATCCTTTCTAGAGGGTTATGATGTTATTTAGTATTGTTATTTTTCTTCCTCCTCTTCAGTTGGAAGAAAATATTATAGCAATAACCCACGCCTGGGTGTGGGTAATGCTGGATTTACCCACGGTTGGCATGGTTTGGTCACGAGGGCGAAGCCCGAGGGACCAAACAAAGCCAACCGTGGTAAATTCAGCATTACCCACACCCAGAAGTGGGTTATTGCTATTATACCATGACATTATTTAAGAAAAGAAACTATTACTTTTCTTAAATAATGTCATAGTATAATGCCTGTTTGCTGCCCTTCCACAGATGTCTGGCATCCGGCAGTTCTGATGTACTGCGCCTGTGCAGTACATCAGAGCTGTGCAAAGCAACGAAGAAAGCAAGATCTCCGTTGCTTTTTATTTTAGCTATGTTAAATGGGTTTAACATAGCGAGACAGCTTTAAAATAAGCAAGGGAGGTATCCGTTGCTTATTTTAAAACTGTCTCGCTATGTTAAACTCATTTAACATAGCGAAACACTAAAAAAAAGCAACGGAGATCTTAATTTCTCCGTTGCTTTTTTTTTAAAACACTGTCTCGTTATGTTAAATGGGTTTAACATAGCGAGACAGCTTTAAAATAAGCAAAGGAGATCTCCGTTGCTTATTTTAAACCTGTCTCGCTATGTTAAACCCATTTAACATAGCGAGACAGTGTTTTAAAAACCGAGTTATACTAATGGAAAAAAGTCCGGGCGACCGGACCTTTTTCCATTAGAATAACTCGATTTACAATGGGCACGCTGGCCAATCAGCATGCACGTTTTAGAATAATAATGGGGGGTCATGGTATAATACTATTTCCTTAGCTACCAAACGAGATCTGGGTAGTCTCCGCCTTGCATCATGGGATATAGGGTTGCCTCGAGTTGGTAAAATTAGCTCTCGAGCTTAGCAAGTGCCGAGTCGGAGCCGAGGATCGGCTCCGAACCCATCCAGCAAGAAAGAAGGCGAGAGAAGACAACTAACATGGAACGTTATGGTAGGTACATAACTTCTAATTATCACCGACGACACAGTCATTGAGGATGCTATTTAACAGTCTGGAGGCACCCCTGATCTGTCCTTTTTGCCCTCAAAAAGACAAGTGCTCTCTGTATGCCCCTGTAGCATGGAGAAAGCAGTTGCCCAAATATCTTGCTGTTGTTCCAGAGTCTGTAGCATTTTGCCACCTTGCTGCCTGACAGGTTGAAAGCTTTGGGGAGATGTGACAATAGCATGTCGCCCTCACCATATTATGGCTTTGGAACCTCCACTGTTCATCTCACCTGCCTAAGTTCCAGGCTGACATGGTTAAGAAAACTTTGGAAAAGCTTGAGGACCTCCCTGAATCTGACCTCAAGGAAGACTCGGTTGATACTGCTTATGACTTCCACAGTGGGACAACATATGTCTTTATCTAACTTTGATTGTGCCATTACCTTAGCTGGGGCTGCAGGCTGAAGGGGTGTGACTGCAGAGTCTGCCATGGCTGACATTGCTCTGCCTGAGTAAGAGTCAAGGAACAAGATTTTGGTTGCCCATTTCTCAGGAGAACTGCTGTTCAGCTAGCCTACCCAAGACCTGGTCAATGTCCTTTTAAAGAGGAAACTGGCCTCTACATATGCAGAGGGCCTCTACCTTTTGTTTTTTTTCTTTTGCATAACTAAGCATATTCTGAGGAAAATTCTAAAGTTTCATATAGTCTTGTATCCAAAAAAACAGATAAGTTACCAAAGAGGAATAACCTACCCGATTTCATTCTGGGACTGCCCCTAGGTTTTCATAGTTTGCTTGGAGAGCCATCACCAAGGACCATTGTGTTCTGTCTGTCAACCCATTCTGCAGCTAATGACCCAATCCACAGACTGATATCCCCTGGTGGACTAGTTTATTTCATAGGAGCTGCTGGGACAGGCCCAACCTTTATTGTTAAAGGACTGTAGAGAATGTTCATTCCTTGGAAAAGGGTTTGTAGGACTTACTGTTGTCTGTCATCCAAAAGAAGGTGGACAAATTCTATCTCAGTGACTTAAACCAGCACATCTGTTGAAGTATGTCTTAGATGCATACCCTGTGAGAGCTCATGCTCTTGCTCACATAAGTCATTTAGATGTTACTCAGCATGGTGGAAACCTTTTGTCATATCAGTATTTGTGGTCCACACTGGAGACACAGTATTATTCTGGTTCATTCTGTGTAGATGTCATTCTCATACAGAGATATCATTTGGACTTTCCTTAGTGCTCATGTCTCTTAAGAAGGTGTTGGCTATGTTGTTCAAAGCTTTATAGGAGAAGAATTTCCATGTATTCTCATTGTAGTTGCAGGGTATGGGATCCCCTAAAGAGTGGACTTCAAATAAATAATTTAGATGTATGAGTAGCCCTCCTACCCACGATGGTCTTGAAGAAAAATCTACTTCCAGAGCCTCTCCTTGTCTGAACAAGCAAATAGCCTTTCATAAGCAAGGGAGCACAAATTTATACATTCTGTGCAGGGAGCAAATGCTCATCTATCAGTGGTCAGTGATTTTTGGATGTGGGACAGTGGAGACTGACCTGTTTGCCACAGGGGAGCAAATGGTTTCCCCCCCACTTCTATTGATGCTTTCTGTCTGCCACAACACAATGGATTAATATACACACTCTACACTATTCTTCCTGATTCCATGTCTTATTGCAAAGATTACGGATCAGGATTACATTCATTCTCATTGTTCTGCAGTAGCTAAGAAAGTAGAGTTTCAGTCTGTTGGGTTTGTGATCATAGAGGAAATTCTCCCAGTACTGGCTAATGTTACTGCCATGTGGTTGGGAAAGTGGGTCTATATTAGAACATCGAATATTTAAGAGTTTGAATCACTAAAGGTCGACATTTAGTGATCGAACTGTTAAAACATCGAATGTTCAGAAAAAGAAAAAAAAACTAAACGGTGTAGGCTGGGGGGGGGGGGGCAAACTCCCCACACCCCCCGCTACTTAAATATACCAACTCTGAGACCACACTACATTGAAGTAACTTGTTCGATGTTCTGCAGTTTCACTATTCTCATGTTGACAATGTCAGAATCTACATTGTCGGCTTTCGAGAATTTAATATAGACCTGAAGAAGCAGTGGTCCCACCTCGGGGACTGGGTCTTGATGTAAACATCTAATGTTACCAGATTTTGTGACAGGAGTCTCATAGATTACTGAGGCTGTGAGAAACAATTCCACTCAACAAGACTACATCTCCAAGTGGAAACAGTTCACTTTTTACGTGGAACAATACCCTGTACCACCCTAATCACTTAGTTTGCAAATCTTGACTTATGTCTGACACCTGTATAATTTGGACCTCAGCTGATTCATGTTGAAAGTACATTTATTTTATTAATTTATTTATGTATTTACTGATTGCATTTGTTGGCAGGGAAAATTTGACTAGGCACAGAGACCTTGAGCTCCTGAGAGAAAAACTCCAAATGACATATATCAAATAAAGACTCCTACAGAGTGGTAAAACAGCAATTTACAAGTTCATAGGTGTCTACTGGGCTAATGACCACAAGGGCCTTTTTAAGCTTAGCCATGCATCCCAAATTTCTGACAAGTTCTGATACCCTTGATAAGTGTAAGCATGGTCCTGGGAGATGAACCATTTACAGTTTACCTGCATCCATTAGAGACATAGGTGACAAACCAGGGATGAATGTCCAGTTTCCCCTTCCAATTGTCCAAGTTGCACTTCATAGGATCATAGGAAGTTACTAGGCTAATGGCCCTGGGGCCCTTACTAGTCTAGCCAAGAGTTTATCCCCAAAAAGAAACCTCAGTCAGTAGCTGTCACCCCTGTCAATGAGAAACACAGGTGGAACCCCTGGAACAAATTTGTGGTTTCCCATCCACTCATTAAGGTTGCACTTGAAGTGGGTCAGCGAGGTGCTCTGTTTGACATCCATACGAAGTCTATTCCAGAGATGGGGCAATCTCTGGGAGACAAGTCTGTCTCTCCAGCAGGTTTTGTTAATGTCAGATATTAGGTTCAAGCCTTTTGAGCGGGTAGTGTGTTAGGAGTTAGACTTACGGATATGAAGCATCTCTAGTAGGACAGGGTCTGAGACTGCCTAGTTTGCAAGACACAGATTACCTCTGAGCAATCTGTACGATACCAAGTAGTGTGATAGTGATTTGATCCTGTCTGCATAGGACAGGTGTTGGAGGCCATGGATTTTTTTTTAAGTATTTCAGTGGCCTTTCCAGTTGGTGCAGATGTGTGGAGAGGTACATCCCAAACGGGGCATTATACTCAATTATTGCTCTAATGAAGGAGAAGTATAGAGAGGTAATAACCTTCTTTTTTCTGGATGCAATCTGTTTACTTATGAGATGAACCAAGTAAAAGGGTTTTTTGACCACTGCCGCCACGTGATGATCGAATGTGAGGTTATCAACCTGAGTGCCCAGGTCTCTCACCACAGGTTGTGTCTTTAGGGGGTTGCCGTTGATGTGGTAATCAGTAGGGGTCATGTTTTTGCCGAATGGTATGATGATACTTTTTTGCATTTAGCTTGAGGCCATGAGTTTGGCACCAGTCATTAGTTGCTGTGAGACCCTCTTGCAGTATATTAACATCGTTTGGGGAGTCAATGACAGCACCCAACTTACAGTCGTTGGCAAACTTGGTCAGCCACAGGCCTTTTGTCTTTGACTGTACCTCCGAGAAATAGATGCCAAACAGTAGGGGTCCCAACAGATCCCTGGGGAACTCCACTAATGACAGGTCTGCTATCAGAGGTGGAGGTGCCTATTTTGACTATGAGAGTCTTGTCGGTGAGCCAGTTGGCCACCCACCTAATGAGATAGAGATTTACCCCAAGTTGTGTTAGCTTTTCGATGATGCCTGAGTGGGGGATTGTGTCAAAGGCTTTGGCCAAGTCAAGGTAAGCTGTATGTATGTACAAGTCTATATATAATCTAGTAAATAGTGTAGAAAAAAAATCATTTTACAAGTGTATACAAAGTCTAGTGAATAAAGAAATTTTGTAAACATTTATAGATGGTACAGAAAAGTCATTCAATAATATCTTGAAAAGTTTGCATAGTAACAGAGTCATTGCAGATAGGACAGTAAGGCATAGATACAGATTATTGTTTTGAGCAAAGAAAAATGATGAGCATAATTCAATATACAGACATAAAATTTCAGTGGGCTAGTAGCATTGTATACTTCAGTAAACAGTTTCATAATAAAGACATTAGGTTGCAGAAAGCAGCATCCTTTTAAGCTTTAATTTTTTTATAGTAGTCAGCAGCTGGTGTAAAGAATAAAGAGTGGGAGAAGAAGGACTGTAAGTGAGTGACAGTGTGAAGATGGAGGGGAAAATGGTATTCTACAGGTGAATGTAAGAAGAATGACGTGAGCAGACAGTGGGGAGTAGTAGTCAGGTATGGCAAGAGGGTGAGAGAACAGAGAAGAAGGCTTGTGAGAAACACGAGAGGGAAGCAGCTGAAGGGTAGGAAGAAGTGGGGGGTTATGGTTTAGTCTAGGTGTGCTTATCCAGGGTGAGTGCAGGAGCAGAGACAGAGATTCTGCAGGCGTGACTTCAGCTTCTGTTCAAAATGTTTCAGATGTTCTGCTTATAGAGAGAGGTATGGTCCCCTGTGCTTTGGTGACATAGTTTGAAAATAGCTGTCTCTGCACATTAAGAGGAGGGCAGAATTATGGCTTAGTACTCCCTGTTTAAAATTTCCGTAATGGAGTGCTGCATCTACTCCTGTCTTTTATTAGCCTTTCACCTCTGTGACACTTAATCTTCATGGCAAAAAGATTTAGCTTTACCTGTCCGCTGTATGAGCCTGGTAGCTGTTATGAATTAAAGACTGTTTTGTGGAAAATGCTTTTTCTGATGGCCATCACCTTTGAATGCTACTTTAGACATTTATATATAGGTCTGCTGTTTCAGTAAAACAAAATATGCTTCAGAATGAACACGTTTCTTTCCATGGGTGATTTCAGAATCACAACTCTTGAATAAGTCTGTCCATTTTATTGAGGCAGAAACCAGGGGAGAAAAGACACCAGTAGCTTAAATACTACCTGAAATGGGCACTTGAATTTAGGAAAATAGACAAGCTGTTCATCTTTACACCACTGAAAAAGGGCTTGTGGCTTCAAACAGACATTTTCTCTAAAGCTTGTTAGGTGTGTTGTCTTTTGCAATCAGGTGGCTAACAACCATTTGGAAAATGCTGCTTACCTCACTAGAAAGGTGGCTTTCTCTAGTACTTCAAAAATGTCACCATGGCTGCTAGGTATTGAGTGCACATTTTCACTGAACATTATTGTATCACAACAAGCACTGCTTATGTCCTCTAGTCCACATATGTATTCTCCTCCAACAGGAGCTAATATCACTGAATTGAGTGGCCACACATGCATCTTCCCTGGACCAGCTCCCAACATCATGACAGGTCTCCACTGTCCAGCTGACACCCTGTCATCAAAGTAGTAGAGTGAGCTGGGTGGAAACTACTATTCCTTCCCCCCTGGATAGGCACACCCATCCTCTCTGTATAAACCATCAAAAACCTGAAGAACTAGTCAGACTTCAGTTAGTTGAGCTGTATCAGGGATCAATCCCTCTATAACACCAGTGCAGGCACATGCCTGCCAGATGTTAGCACATCAGAAGTACACAAACTTCCCCAGTTGTCTGACGCACTTCTCCTGAAAAGAAAGAGATCGATCAGACACCGATACACTGACTTTCTCACATTTGGGCTGCTTCTCAAACCTGGGTCATAGATAGCACATTTAGATGACATATGCTTAAATCAGTGGGTTGGATTCTGAAAATTAATTCTATAGTCAAGTTCAGGAATTGGTTTAAGATACCCTGATTGTCAAACAAATGTCACAAAGACACTTTGAAGTTATCTTTTAAGAAGATAAAGAACCACCCTGAGGAACTTTGAGACAAAGGCCATAAACTGATTTTTAGCTGGCACCACAGTTTAATGAGAAACGTTTTCTTCTCAAGGCAGAACAAAGAGAAGGAGAGTAGAAAGGCACAGGAATGATCCCCAATCCTTAAGAAAAAGTTATTTTTGTGGCTAGATCTGTGGCTTCACAGTTGGAGGACTGAGAAACCTCAGAACCTATCAGAAATTCATGATGGAGACTTGCTCAAATCGCGGGATTATCATTTATAGTAGCTATTTGGTCTTATTTGTACCAAGCAAGTGGCAAATGTTGCTTTAGAAATTGGACATGACTTGTGAGCCTTGGTGCTGGTTCAGCAGTTTTAAATGGTTAGCCTAATATTCTGTATCAGCAGCTTCCCTGAGCTTGTGCAGCAAGAAGAGAAGATGGCAGGGAACTTTCACTTAGCCCTGTTGAGGATTTCTTTATGTTTAGCTTTAGGACCACACTGTTAGAAGCCGCCCAAGTTAATTTATGCCATATTTCCCTCACCATCCATAATATAGGACAAGTATTAGTAATGTGGAGAAAAAAAACATATTGGCATATACTATTTTCACCTTTCTTGCTTCTTGCTTTTTAATATGATTTTTAAAAAGAAAGCAAATGCATTGTTTCTGCAAAGTAATTTTTTCTTGCATTGTAAACTGTGTACATGCAACATAAAATTAGGAAGGTGTTTTAAAACTTCATTGCTTTCTCTCCTAACAGTTACACAGACTACACAAATCTTTATTTTCCTTTTGCAATGCTGAATTCCAGAAAAACAAATGACCATGTAGGTTTTCAGATAATACTTGTTTAGCGTCAGTTTCCAGTAGTATAGACTAGACTAAATGTTATTCAGTAAGAGCAGTTTTCCATTTTGTTCTTCTTTGTCTTTAGATTTTTTTTACTGTAGTCAAAACCTGTTGCAGTCTAATCCTTAAATGAGGGTGTAATTTGCATAATAAGCATTATTTTGTCAAAAATGTATGGGCAAACCCTTAGAGAGAGAGGTAAGTCTCAAACAACAATATGTTTACCTTATTTATAAGCACTGGCAGTTACAATGCAGTCACTTGCTTTCGGAGAAACAATGCCATGTAGATTAAGGCTTCCTTTCCTAATTTGCAGTGGTTACATTTAACCTAGCAGTAACTAAGTCATATCCTTAAAGAAATGCTATGAGTGTACAAATTTGTTTTAATACAGAGCTTGTTAGAGCATAATGTTATTTGAACAGAGTGCTTTGCCAACTATACTGTGTGTGCACACGCGTGTGTATATATGCATATATATATATATATATATATATATATATATATATATATATATACACACACATACATAAATAATACCGACACCTCAAAATATTGACACTCAGCAAAATACAGAACTCACAATGACTACAAAAATACCTAAACCCTACATTAATTCAGTTACAAAAAAAGGCAGTCTACTTTTGTATCAGAAAAAAAAAATGCTTAACAATACCATAAGGCATCATTTGTCTGAAATGTGGTAGTGTTACCAATAGGGTTTTGCCTAAGGTATGGAACAGGGTTAGGGGCAGGAGTAGCATTAAGGTTGACACACATTTGTTAGGTGGGCAGAGGGGATTTATCCTCCCCCCTGCATCATCTTAGTAATGTGTGCTCATCCTAATATTGCACCTTGCCTTAAAAAAAACTTTTCAGTAGCACTGCCACTACAGAAAATAGCACACACACGCACACACACACACACACACACACACACACACACACACACACACACACACACACACACACACACACACACACACACACACACACACAGCACCATGGCTATCCCATTATGTATCCCTTACTCTAAATCTGACTCTCAAACAGTCACACATACTTCCTCCCCAACAGCAGCCAAGTTAACTGTGTCCACAACATGAACTGAGAGCCAAAGCAGCTGTTGATATATGTGTGTCCATGTACACCTCTGGGCTGTAATGTAGGAGACAATGTATGGAACTAAGGAGCTGTAACCTTGCTAGAGGTAGAGATGTGTGTATGGGCTAAAATAGTAATAAAAGTGACAGCATATGTAACAACGACATTGTAATAGTCTTAGGTTTATTGTGTGACTCTAGACTGTGACATGAAAGAATGTGACAGAGTCTGTGCTAGGGAACTGTGACAGTGCTGAGGATTTCTATTTGTGTCCCTCTGCCTGTGAAAGGTAATGATGGTGACAATATATGTGTCTGGAAACTGAAACAGTATGGGGATTTGCTCTGTGTATCACTTGGTTGTGACAGTAATGGAGGTGACAATGTATGTGCTCAGAGAGCTGTGACAGTGCTGGGACCTAGTTATTGTGCCTCAGGAATGTCACACTAATAAAAGTGACATTGTCATTGTCTAGGCAGCTGGAACAATGATGTGGATTAGTATGTGTATCTGTGGCAGTAGTGGCAGTGACAGTGTTAATAACCATGGAACTGTGAAAGTGCCTCTGGAATGTAACAGTAATACAGGTCACAATGTTATAGCCCAGGGAGCTGTAACATTACCCAGGTGGTTACTTTGATTGCCTCTTGGCTGTGATAATAATGAAATTGACAGCACTTTAGTCCAGTAAGCTGAGGTAGTGCAACAGTTCCTATGTGTCTGACTGTAGGCTTTTACAATAATGGAGGTGATATCGTACATACCCAGGGAGCTGCGGTAGTGCTGGACATTACTCTCTGTACATTCCTGTGGGCTGCAAAATTAACAGAGGTGGCAGTGCATATAACCAGGATGTTGTAAAGTGTTGGGGTTTTGTGGGTGTGCCTTTTGGAGTAAGAGTAACTGAGGTGACAGTCTGTGTGCACAAGGAGCGATGATAGTGCTTGGAGTTAATGTTTACTTTTCTGTGCTGTGACACTAATGGAGGATACAATGTATGTAAGCAGGCAGCCGTAACAATGCTGGATGTTTTTGTGTGAGCTGCTGGACAGCACCAGTAATGGAAGTAGCAGTGAGGCACTCAGGGTTCTGTAACTGTGACAGAGCTTAGTGTGTATCCCTCAGGACTGTAACATTGCAGGTGACACCGTATGTGCCCATGTGACAATGATTTAGTGCTTGTAGAGAGTGGAGCTTTTTGTTAAAGCTCCTTGTACTGAGTAGCAATATCTTTCTATTATCCAGAATTCCTGTTCCAGTCAAATGGTACTGTTTTTTGTAGTTAAGGCTTTTGACCTTTTTAGTAATAGATTGATGATTTCACCATTGCCCCTGTGGGGAGAAGATTCAGACACAGGATTGGTACAATCCGTGTCTCGCTTCTTAGTTTTAGGTAACATCATAACTGAGATTGGTGGGACATTTGTAAAGAATTTAGGGGAGCTACCATTTATTACAGAAGGAAAAGATTACAGTCTCATTTGTATAAACCGGCTTTATGTGTCTGTCAAAATGGATTGTTATCAACAGTCTCACCATTGACTTTAGTGCTTCTTCTCCAGTAATTTCCAAGCAAATTATTTCAAAGACTTCAGTGTCAGCTATGGTGAGATTAGCTACATCTATTATGAAAGCATGAATGAAAGTCATCTTGTTTCTTCTCCATGGTATGAGGTAGTTCATTCCAGTATCAAACTCTAGTAAAAAAGAGGTGCACATTAAGCTTGTGCAGACATTTCGTGTTAGAGATCCAGTTCCACAAAAGGCTGTTTCAGAAAATGTTAATGCACCAGTTTTGTAGTGTACCAGGTTGGAACAAGAACTCCTTTGTCTTCTTACCATCAACTCTAGGGCACATGATGGTTCCCCACATGTTTTCTAGTGCTGACTTCATTAAGACCAGTATTAATGGGTATTGTGCCAATATAAAGTGGTCTTCCCACATCAGTTACTGTGTCTTTGTATCCTTCTTAATACTGATGAATGCTGTGATGACATTCTATCAGTGTTGATCTTGCCAGAATAAACTCCCTTGGCTCAGACAAGGGTTACCAGCTCTTTAATCAGTGTGAGGGCATTGGCGTCAATTTCAGTACTCACGTTTTTAATGCCAGCACTGATATTTTCTATGTCCAATGTCAAGATCTTGGGTTTTTAGTACTAGCAATTACTCTCAGTTCTGGCTTTAACTCTGAGTTATCATGTCACCTCAATTTGATAACCTCCTGCCACCCATTTGATTTCAGTGCTACTCCTGTCCTCTGTTCCAGTGATTTCTGCTCATCAGCCTTCCAGTCAACCTGACTGGATGACAAATTCTCCCAATTTTAATATATGTACGCTAGTGTTTAATATTGAAAGTAACATCCTATCTTTTAAATGGATATGGAAGAGAGAATCTGATAGGTCACCATGGAGTTGTCAGTGAAGTCAATTGGCTAATTTTTTTTTGAAGATGTTTATTCATTGGATATATAATATTCATAAATGAATTCTATAGCTAGAGTTTATGATTGGTTGTTTTATGGGGAGTAGATTTCTGACCCCCAGCCTCAACGACTCACCTTAATGCCCATTCCTGCTGAGATTCAGAGATCTGTGGTTTGATGAGTTGTGTTGAGTTTGTGGTAATTGGCTAAAAGTACAGTTCATAAAAATAAGTGTGTGTGTGTGTGTGTGTGTGTGTGTGTGTGTGTGTGTGTGTGTGTGTGTGTGTGTGTGTGTGTGTGTGTGTGTGTGTGTGTGTGTGTGTGTGTGTGTGTGTGCGTGCGTGCATGCGTGCGTGTGTGCGTGTGTGCGTGTGTGTGTGTGTGCGCGTGTGTTGCCACCTCATGAATCCGAAACCTCACAGTCAGCCACAGGTTGAGTAATTAGCCTGATACATGGTGATATAGTCAATAGCAATAGGATCATCTGGTTGATAGCCACATTTCCTGTCTCTTGGGAAATGAGTGAGGTTGTCAACCAGCTCTTTACCACATTCTACCTAATAAACACTCTCTGCACTTGCTTTTACTCCTTTTTAATTTAATTGCATTTTTTAAACTGTGCTTGGTCTAATATTGCTACATACTCAAGTGTGCTACCTTGCACTGCATGTGAATTGTTTTTACTACTTTTCTGTAAAAAAAAAAAAAACTGTAAGCCTGTTTCCTACCTTTCCTGTAACTAGTGTTCTAGATTCAGATTTGCTGTATCCAGGACTGTATGTAAGCTTCTGTGCCCCCCCCCCCCAAGCCTTTCTGTGTTGGAGGGAAGCCTTCTAGCTTATCAGGGGGAGTGGTAAGCACTAGGTAACCTGTCTACCATATAAGGAGTGGTTCTGGCCCAGAAATTGTAGTTATTGGCCGTTTGGGCAATCTTCCATCTCTTTCAACTTTCTGATTTGAAACCTGCATTTGCACTTGTTTCTGTCCTGTAACTCGTCAAGTGCAGATACAGATTCTTAGTTTTAGCACTTAAATTTGCTTATTCATGCTCAGCACTTGTTCAGAACTTGTAAGCACTAAATAAACTAATTAGTATAGCACTCAATCTTCATCATTACCTAGAGGAAAACATTTTTTGTACTTACTTTTCTCACTTGCTTAGAGAAAAACATCTCTTGTACTCACTTTCCTCACTTATCTAGAGGAAAATAGTTTTTTATTCAGGCATGTCCAAGGGTCAGCTTCCAATGTTCTCTCCTGTCTATCTGATGAATCTGGGCATCTTGAGGAAATGTAGAAATTGCCTCATGTACACAGACAACCCTCTCCTCCTACCACCCAACACTACAACCTGTGAGAGATGCACTTATCTAGCAAAACTGGAGGTGAAGCTCTCTCCAACCAAGACTGAACTTGACAGTCATGAGGAGAAGATAAACATTTGCACCACACCACACACATTACATAGTCTCACTAAATCTACACCACCAAAATCCACACATAGTAACACAAAAACATTCGTGGAGGCTCTCAATAATAATCTGTCTAAGCAACAGAGACCTCCAAAGCAGAAATGCAAGCAATTTCCATCCCCCAACACAACCCAAATGACACATAGCCCACAGACTCAGTGTGCCACTCAACCACAGCCAATAACGCAAAACAACGTACCCAACAGAATAGTCATAGGTGACTCTCTAGTCAGGCACACTAATGTCCCACTCACCAGGCTAAACAAAGAGAAGGTTACTGTCAGCTGCCTGTCGGGTGCCAGGATCCGCCACATAACCCACGCACTCAGGTCACTCCACAACATGTACAAATATGACTCTGTCATTGTCCATGTTGATGTGAATGACCTGAGACATATCTCCCGGACATCATGAAAAGAGACATGGAAGAGCTCTCCGATCTTGTAGCCCAGGCAAGTATGACCCTAGCCCTGAGTAGCATTCTGCCATTGCCCAGAATGATACCGCAGTACAAAGACAAAATGATTGACTTCAACAATTGGCTAAGCTTCTGGTGTCATTATAAGGGGATTCAGTATCTGTTTGCTTGGGATGACATGGTCAACAGACCACGATGCTTTGCCATAGATGGCCTGCACCTGTTGCCCCTGGGATTCTGGATACTGGCTAAGGCTCTTGCTGCCCCTTTAGTGACTTTTTAGGCAAGGTTCAAATAACAAATTCACCACCATAACAGGAACAGGCAAGCAAAAACTGAAGGTAATGCTACTCAATGCTAGAAGTGTAAATCTCAAAATGCACTCACTCGAGGCACTCCTTAAAATGGAGAGCATCGATATTTGTGCAGTGACTGAGACCTGGTTCAAAGCTCCAGAGAGCACCCCAGCACTACCAGGCAATAACTCATACCACACGTTTCCGCCATGTAACCTGGACCGAAACACCAAAGGTGGAGGTGTGTCCATATTCATTAAGGATATCCACACCTCCAGGATAGTTGCTCAGCATAATGCATCCGAGGTTATCCAAGTGCAACTAACTCTGGGCAAAACTGCAATCCAAATTGTAGCTTGCTACAGACCCCCACCGTGCCCCAGGATTCCCACTCCTTGTTTCTTGATGTACTGGAAAATATTAGGGTTCAACCAAACACCCTAATAATTGGCGACTTCATCTACCCCACCATTAACTGGAAAAACTACTTGTGTACCAACTCCTTAGCTCAACGCTTTCTGGAATTCATAAACTCCAATGCCCTAGATCAACTTATCCACACCCCTACCAGGGGCAACAATATCCTAGACCTAGTCATTACCAACATGAGTGACCGGTGTTCCACACCTGAAGTCAACTCCTCGTTTATCCAATCTGACCATAAGCTAATCACCCTTGATAGCCACATCCCGCTCTCACCCCCCCCCCATTAAGGAAACCACAGTAAAAAAGTTCTCCAAAGCCAACTTCATGCTTCTTAAGACAGAAGTGGTGAACTTCATAACACCCATGCAGATGGACAATACAATTACAACTGCTGAATCCTACACAAATGCACTCTATAAGCACTTACACGAGTGCATGGATCGTGCTATCCCAAACAGAACCAAGATGCTATTCTCCAAAAAAAAATAAGCCAATCTGGTGGTCCCGTGCCATAAACCAACTGTACAACAGAAGGAAGAAACTGTTGCAAAAGAGAGTAAAATCCCTTGAGTGGACGAGCTCCCTGCTCAGCCTCAGTAAGAAGCTGAGATCCTTTATAAGATCCTCCAAAGCTAGCTACTAAAACAAATTTGCCACTAATTCCACAGACAACCACAAAGTGTTCTATAGCTATGTCAAGAATCTCGATGGCGACACCCAGATCTGCTCTGAGTTACAGCACAAAGGCAAGAAAATTACAGAACCAACTGATATTGCCAGCATCCTGGCAGATAGGTTCAGTGCTAACTTTACCCTCCTCTCACCCCCTAAAGGGCCCATATATATACAGGAAGAATGCAGAGTTCCTGTAATCACAAATAAGCTGGTAAAAGCTGCACTCTCTAAAGCCAAAAACACAGCATCCATGGGACTGGACAACATCCCAGGCTGCATTTTACACAAACTTCAGAATGAACTGGCTCCCCACTTAAGCACCATGTTCAATAATAGCCTCACATCAGGCTTTGTGCCCACTGAATGGTGCACAGCAACAGTCATCCCACTCCACAAAGGGGGAGCCACCACTGATCCCGGGAACTATCGACCTACTAGCCTGATGAGCCTGGTCTGCAAGGCCATGGAACGTATCATCATGGAACTCATAAACAAAGACATTGGTAACCTCCAAACTCTGGATCCCACCCAGTTTGGGTTTGTGAAAGGCAGATCATGCCTCCTGAACATGATCAACTTATTTGAGGCAGTCACAAAAGCCGTAGATAAAGGTAAGGTGGTTCACACAGCCTATCTTGACCTCGCCAAGGCTTTCGACACCATCCCCCATTCTGGAATTATAGCTAAATTCACTAAACTAGGTATAAATCCCTATGTCGCAAGATGGGTTGCCAGCTGGCTCACTGATAGAACCCACACTGTAAAAGTTGCAGACTGCAAATCTGACCTCAAAGCAGTGACAAGTGGAGTACCACAGAGTTCTGTCCTGGGTCCTCTCCTGTTTGGTATCTACTTCTCTGAAGTACAGGCTAACACAGAAGGCCTCTGGCTAACGAAGTTCGCAGATGACTGCAAACTAAGAGCCATAGTCAAGTCCCCAAATGATGTGGGCATCCTACAGAAGGGCCACGCTGAGACAGATGCCTGGTGTCAGAGCCATGGCCTCAAGCTCAATGCCAAAAAATGCAGTGTCATCCCCTTTGGTAAAAACTGTGTACCCATGAAGTACCACATAGGCAGTAATCTACTTAACACAAATGCATGATAAGAGACTTTGGGACCCAGGTGGACAGTAGTCTCTCCTTTGATAGTCACATTGCTACAGTAGTCAGGAAGTCCTTCTATGTGGCACACCTCATCATAAAAGGGTTCTCACCCAGGAAAAAAGAGGTCATTGTTCCCCTCTACTTGACACTCATTAGACCCATTATAGAGTACATCTGCAGCAGCTGGAAAGGCCACAGAAGTACCTCACAAAGAGGATTACTGGCCTCAAACAAATGCCCTACACTGATCACCTCAAAACATTCCAGCTTTACTCCGTAGCATATCGCCTACTCTAAGGTGATCTCTGCCTAACACATAAAGCTATATCAAACCCAGAGCTGTTGGACATGCTACACCTAAAGAAATCCCAATCCCTCTGAGCTGCACACTCTAGGGACCTAAATCTTGTCACCACAATAAACAGGACATGCTGGAGGGATAGATTCCTGTCCCAGAGACTTCCCATACTCTGGAACAGGCTACCCATCTATGTCAAGCAAAGGTCTTCATTAGCACTCTTCAAGAAAAATCTTGATGAGTGGATGGGAAACAGGAAATACACCCCAGGGATCACTTCTGTGTCTCTGCTCGACAGTGGCACAGGAAAATAACTTTCTTGGGTGGCGTAAGCCAGGGAACCTTGTTGGCTAGGCTTACATAGGCCCTTGGGCCGATAGCCTAGTACCTACCTATGAACCTAATCAATGTACACTGATGAATGCCAGGATGGCAGTGAAAGTGTTGCCTGACCCTGTTGAAAAACAGCACATTGTAAAACAGCATTGGTTGGGTGGAGGTGTATTCAATGTTCATTCAGTATGATGATGAAATTTGGAAAAAGGGAACAAAAAAGGAAAAATCCTCAACAGTTATGGATTACACCCACTTGGTGCCTAACTGCCAGCTGTTACTATTTCAGTAATGTGTAGTTTGACAAACAGGTGTTCCCACCTGGAAAAGTGAGACCCTTCTCTTTAAGACAATTTAAGACTGTATCAAATGGGATGGTGGGGAGCAAATGTGATCAATGGGACAAGAGATAAGACAGTGGGGGACAAAAATATGGAAGCCTGTATTCAAAATGCAGTGACACTGAATCATTTGCATTTCCAGTCTGTGATGTGACTTGACATGACACATTTTACTAAAATGTTTTTATTCCAGGTGTTTCTCATTTACAGTCTACCCAGTCAGAGAACATTCACTTAGTGTTGTTTAATGTTATCTTCCTTTTTTATATCTGTGATGCCATTTATCTCACAATTGCAAAATTTGACATCATGTTGGTACAACTCAGTGATCTCTGATACTGCAATCACAACATTATCTTCAACAGTTTATACATGCAGTGTGGTCACAGATGCTGATCAACCAATTCATCAGTTCAGAAAAGGACAATGATAGGTAGTCCAATCTCACCTTCATTTTTACATATGGGTTCGGAGCCGATCCTCGACTCCGATTCAGCCGATTTTCAAGCTCTAAGACTTCTGGTTGGCTCGTGGCTAAGCAGGTATCCCATGGTGCACCAGTGCAATCCCCTGATCTCATTTCGGATGTGCTTCTCTTGGCTCTGGCTAAGTCTTTTGCAATTTTTTCATTAATAACTGTTTTTTGCATATTTACTGTTATTTACTGGAAAGTATATTTATAGGACGTTACCTTAATTGTCCTGTGGTCTTGTTTGACCTTAGTAGTAGTATCCTGTGTACCAGTAGTTAGGCACAGTTGTACCTTTTTGCCTAGATTGTTAGTTTTGGCAGTTCCGCCATTCTTAATCAATAGGGGCTCCTATTGATTAATTTATTATTAATCACTGATTGTTAACTGGTGGTCTTTGGCTGGGATCCGCTAAAGTCTTATCTACGATTGCAGTTGCAAATTTTTTCCTGCTTTATTGAGCATGTGTGTGTGTGGTGTTTTATACTTGGTCTGTTTGACTTAGAAGACCCAGATCTTTCACAGGGCTAGGCCCGTTTAACTTAGAGGACCTAGTCCTCGTGTTACTCCTTCATTGTAATTTCATTTGGAAATTTTCCTGTGTGACTGAATTTCTGTCTGTTGGTTTGTTTTTTAGTTGAAATACCTAGTTTCTCTTACACCAGGCTAGGCCCGTTTAACTTAGAGGACCTAGTCCTCGTGTAATTCTTCTGTAGGGCTAGGCCCATTTTAGTTAGAGGACCTAGTCCTCAGTTGTTCTGTCTCTCTTTTCTCCTCTGGTTTTGCTTGTGTGTCTGCAGTGTCTAAGGATAGCAAGGAGCATAAACCCTCTGGGTTCAAAAAATGCATGAAATGCTCGCAGACAATGTCTTTGACGGATGGTCACAGTAGCTGTGTCTACTGCTTGGGAGCCATTCATTTGCAGGAATCATGTTTGTTCTGTCATGCTTTCTCTCCCAGAGTGTTGCAGGAGAGAAAGAACAAGCTGATACTCAGGGGTCTTCTGAAGCCAACCTTTGAGGAAGCCTTATCTGGTTCATCGGCTTCTTCATCTAATTCTTCAAAGTCAAGATCTGACTCCAAATCAAAAGGTTCAAAAAGGCCTTCTCCGGCACCGGCTGGTGTTTTGGAGCTGCCTTCCAAATTATAAAAGTCTGCTTCCTCGACTCCTCAGTCTTCAGAGCCGAAGGAGAGCACCATGGTTTCAGAGTCGGTCACAGGTGCTTCAGTGCTGACTGCTGAACCTTTGGAAATAGTTGACTCTTCTGCTCGGAGCCGGTCTGTAGAATCCCTACCGGTCTCCTTGCTGATCAAATCTCCAGTGCCTACTAGGTCCAGATCCCGAACTTTATCTTCCAGATCTTCCAGGAGTCTTTCAGAAGAAGATGTGGAGAGGGTAGTACTGAGACTCCTGAAGTCGTCTGCTCTGCCTAAATTTTTGTTGGCTCTGACCCATTTGGCTCCGGAGCCACTTGAACCAGTTTTGCCCTCATCCGTGATTCCTCCTCCGAGCCATGTTGGCTTTTTGGAGCCGGAGTGCTTGTTACCAATGGAGGAACCCTCGGTTCCGGCTCTCCTTGCTGTTGCATTGGAGTCAAGTTCGGCTTCGACATGCTTGGCTCCGTCTGTCGTGTCCAGGGACCAAAGCTCTTCTGTCAGCACCGATGGGGAGGGTTTGAATCGATCTTCGTCTGTTCCGAGCCTTCCTCTCGGTGCTTCTGCCAGGGTGAGGTTGGACCCTGCACCTACCTCTGGCGCCATAGTTTGTCTCTTTGGAGCAGGGAGGGTCTTCGGAGCCAGAGAGGTCAGCTTTTGAGGTGATGAGGAGTGTGCTGTCACAATCTACAGCCCCTGCCAGTGGTACAAGCACTCTTCCCCCCAGGGCTCCCACTTCGGTCTCAGTACCTACTCTCTCCAGAGACAGCAGAGACCCGCAGCCTCAGGAGCCACCGGCTGGTGGCCCCCACTCTTCCGGGGCCTCCCCAGAAGGTCCTTTCGAGGAGCCTCCTCGGAAGAGGGTCTGCAAGAGGAAGCATATTGACTCCCAGGATGAGTCTCTGACATTGGACACTGACCTCGAGGAGTTGGAGGGGTCCCCCAAGTCGTACTCTGATGATGTCTCCTTTGTGGACATCCTGGAGATCCTTAAACAGAGGTGCGACTGGCCCACTGTCAACCCTTCTGATGAGGAGTCGGTGTACCTGAAGGCTTTTGGGTCTCAACCCTCTGCCTCTTGGCTGTCTCCACCTTTCGACGAGCTAATGGATCTGGTTAGGTGGAAGGTGTAGGATACTCTCAATGCTGTGGAGCCAGTTTCTAGAAGACCAAATAAGTTCCTGTCTGCCCCTCCTGGAAAAGAATTCTTGTCTAAGGGTGTTCCCGTAGATGCCATGGTGGTGGTGACAGCCATGAAGAAGGAGTTGACAGAGACTTCTTCCTCTGTTCATCTACCAAACAAGGAGTCTCGACAGATTTGGGAAGTGTGTATTTAGTTCAGCAGCTTTCACACTTCAATCTCTGAACTATCTTACCCATTTCATGAGGTTGCAGAGGGATCTCCTCAAGGAGCTAGGAGATTCCATACAGGGTGCTTGTCCTGAGGGAGTCCCTGATAGGATCTCTGCTCAGTTGTCCACCCTAAATTCAGTAGTTAACTCCTCCATGTGGCTTATCTCCCATGCGGCTGATGGAGCGAGCAGAGCAGTGGGTTCAGGAGTTGCCCTTAGGTGCCACTCCTGGATGAGCTTGTGCAATTTTGCGGAGCCTTTTAAGTCCACCTTCACCAATGCCCCATTTGATGGTTCCTCCTTGTTTGGTCCCAAGGTGAAAGAAACACTCACTCGGTGTGAGCAGGAGGGAAAGACTGTCTCTGCCGTGGGAGTCCGTTTTACCATCCCCTCTCGACCATACTCCAAAGATCAAAGGAGAGGTAAAATGTGGTTCAGAAAGTCCCAGAGGGCCTTTCCAGACACACAGAGTGAATCCTCCTTCAGAAGCAGAGGAGGAGGAAATGGTAGACATCGCCCTAGAGGTAGGGGTGGTTTGCAATACCAGCAAGGCCGTGATTCCTTTAGAGGGTGGCCTTATCAGCGCTCCTGATGTGGGGCCTGACTGTGTTTCTCTGGGGCCAGTCGGGGGTTGCATCTCTTTGTATTCAGAAGCCTGGCTAAATATAACCCAAGACAAGTGGGTACAAAGAGTTGTTACCAGATGCTATATCATACCCTTTTCCCTTCCACCGTTTGTTCCCAAAAAGATTCCAGATGTTCCACCCAATTACAGGGATCAGGAAACTGTGGAGATCAACAAGTTGCTCTCAAAAAGAGTCATCCAGCCCGTCCCAGCAGACCAGACAGGATCTGGAACTTACTCCAGGTTCTTTTTAGTCCCAAAATGAACCGGAGACTGGAGGCTAATTTTGGACCTCAGCAGATTAAACAAATCCATGAAAAAGGACAAGTTTCAGATGGTCACACTGCAGTTGATACTCCTGTTGTTAGGGAAAGACTATTGGATGTGCTCTCTGGATCTCTAAGACACCTACTACCATATAAAATTGGACAAGGCATCAAGGAGATATCTGCACTTCCAGCTGGGACCAGCCATTATCAGTTTCATGCTCTGCCCTTTGGCCTCACCACAGCCCCCAGGGTGTTCACCAAATGCATGGCAGTAGTGACAGCTCACCTGAGACATCAGGGATTCTAGGTGTTTCCGTATTTGGACGACTGGCTCCTGACCACCCCCACCAGGCATCTACTCCTCCAAAATAGGGATGCCACCATTCAGCTTTGGGCTCAAGTAGGGATTCCTATAAACTGGGAAAAATCTGCATTACTGCCCTTGCAATGTGTGATTTGTATAGGCGCAGAGGTAGACACAGTGGATATGACAGTTTGTCTTCCCGCCGAAAGAGCACAAAACCTCATCTCACAAGTTCAGCATCTTCTTCCGCTTTGGAAAGTCAAAGCAAAATGGATTCTTCAGCTTCTTGGAATGATGGCCTCAACCATTCTGTTAATACCTTTAGCCAGGTTGCATATGAGAATCCTTCAATGGCTCCTGTTCTCCCAGTGGTCATTCCAATATCTACTGCTGAGTCATCCTATCCTGCTAACGGAATCATGCAAAAAGGACCTTCATTGGTGGATAGCCCCCAACAACTTGTTCACGGGAGCTCCCTTTGTGCCTGCCCAATCCATTGCCACTGTGACCATGGATGCCTCCCAGGTCGGGTGGGGGGGCATTATCTTGGCAGGATTGTCCACGGAACATGGCAAGAACACGAGGCTCATCTGCATATCAACGTTCTGGAGATGAGAGTGGTGCTTCTGGTGTTGCAAGCACTTCAGTACCTTTTTCCTCCAGGGACGATTGCAATACAATCGGACAACATGTCGGTTGTGTGGTATATCAACAAACAGGGCAGTACCAGATCTTATCCACTCTGTCGAGAGGCCATGCAAGTTTGGGAATGGGTGATTTCTTCCCAGTGCTTTCTGGTGGCAATGCACATTCCGGGGACAACCAACATGATAACCAAAAAGCTAAGCCGGGCAATCTTATTGCCTCACGAGTGGTCTCTGAAATGGGAAATAGTGGAACAGATTTTCTGAAAATGGGGACAACCTTGCTGCAACCTTTTTGCCAGTCCAGTCAATGCCAAGTGCAGCAGTTATTTTTCCCTAATTCCCCCTTCGGGGGAAACACCCAGAGACACTCTGGTCCATGATTGTCCCACGGGACTTCTCCTTTCCTCTATTCCCTCTTTTCCCTCTTATCCCCAAAGTGATACAGAAAGCCAATTGACTGGGAAGCAAGTTGATCCTCATTGCTCCTTACTGGCCTCATCAGGTCTGGTTCCTCTTCCTCGAGCCTCTTCTCCTGGACGATCCTTGGATTCTGGACCCAGTTCCAGATCTATTGACCCACATGTTGGGTTCACTACACCCCTCTCTCCACATCCTCAAGTTGACAGCTTGGCTGCTCCAGTTCCAGCTCTAGTCAGGCTTCATGATGTTTCGTCATCAGTGTCCCATATTCTTTTATCCTCGCATAAATCTTCAACCAGAGGGCTCTATGACAGTAAATGGAAAAGGTTCTCTATTTGGGCACAGAAAATGAAAGTGGATCTTTACACCGCTCCTGTTCCTGTGATTCTGGAATTCCTTTCGGAGCTTTTTCGGCAGGGATCTGCCGAGGCCACCATCAAAGTACAATTGGCGGCAATCTCTCATTTTTATTTAGGGTCTCCAAATGTCAACCTTATGTCTCATAAGCTATGCAAGACTTTCTTGAGAGGAGCCACTTTACTGAGGCCACCATTACAAGAACCTGTGGCTTCTTGGGACTTAAATTTTGTGTTGTCCAAACTAACATCCCCTCCCTTTGAACCGTCTCATTCATCTTCCTTAAAATATTTGTCTTGGAAGACTGTGTTTTTAGTAGCTATTACATCAGCCAGACGTGTATCTGAGCTACAAGCCCTGTCTATTAAGCCACCTTATTTAGTCTTTCATAAAGACAGGGTTTCTTTATGTACCAATCCTTCATTTGTTCCCAAAGTTTGCTCTTCTGCCACATTGAATCAGTCCATTGAGCTTCCACTTTTCTTTCCCGATCATTGCAATGCAGCTGAATATCGTTTCCACCAGCTGGATGTTCACAGACAGCTACGTTTTTATTTGCAATGGACCAAAGAATTTCAGAAGTCAGACCAGTTGTTCATTTCTTTTTCTGACTCCAGATTGGGCTTACCAGTTTCTAAGGTGACATTGTCTAACTGGATTTCTAGTTGCATAGCTTTCATCTACAGTTCAGAGGGCAGACCTTTACCCCACAGGATCAAGGCTCACTCTACCAGGTCTCTGTCTACCTCTGCCTTTCAGGCCAGGGTACCAATTGATCATATCTGTGCAGCAGCTACGTGGGCTACCCCTCACACCTTCATTACTCATTATAAGTTGGATTTGGCTTCTAGGGGTAGAGCATCCTTTGGCTCCACGGTGCTCAGGAGTATTTTCCAATGAGCCACCCAAGAATAAGGCGCTAGGGACGCTATCCTATATGTAAAAATGAAGGAGAGATTGGACTACCTAACATAAAGAAGTTATGTACTCACCATAACATTCCATGTTGGTAGTCCATCTCACCCTTCATTTTTACCAACCCGCCCTCCTTCTCCCATCCTGGAAGATCTGGAGGTAATACTTACATTTTTTGGTTGGTGACCCTTTAGTATTGGTTTGTTGGTTAGAGTTTTTTTTTTCCGTTTCTAGCGAGCAGCAAACAAGATCTGGGGATTGCACTGGTGCACCACGGGATACCTGCTTAGCCATGAGCCAACCAGAAGTCTTCGAGCTTGAAAATTGGCCGAGTCGGAGCAGAGGATCAGCTCCGAACCCATATGTAAAAATGAAGGGTGAGATGGACTACCAACATGGAACGTTATGGTGAGTACATAACTACTTTTTTTCAACCAATCATTTGCACAAGTGCCCAGCTGGTGTCTCTGTCATGTTTTATTAAGGTATGTTTTTTCTGAAGTGTGCCACTTTACTGATCCCTGGGCTATACAGATATTTTAATAGTGTTTTTATTACCCACTGTAAACTAATGTACTGATAAATAGAAATACTGTCTGCACAGTTTTGCATAACTGCATTACAGTTAACTTTATATTCAATGAAATTCATGCAGTGTATAAATCCTTTCTCATTCCCACCCAGGGTTTGTAATGTGTCATTTAAATTGATCGTACCCTGACATTCATGATTTCCAAATTATTGTTAGGCTTGGCCGAAGAATCATATAATAACATGTCAAGGGACAATAATACATCAATCTTGTCATGAGGGGGAAGGACAGATGGAAAAATTAATCAGAAATCAGTAATCCAAAGGTTAAAAAATGCACTAATAAACTGTAAATAACCAAATAAAAGGCGTAGAAATGAGCAAACCAAACTACTTTAATCAAGAAACCAGTAAGCACTTTTGTCTACATAAGACTTTTTCAAACTGACATACATTTATTTGACCCAGCTTTTGAAACACAGAAAAAGTCACATGACATAAAAAAACACGTCATGAATGAATCACATGATATAACTTAAAGGACACTTACAAAAATACAACATCTTTTTTAAAAAGCAACAAAGTATTCCCTGTTATTAAGTCCTGGTGGATGGCAAGCATTTAATTTTATTTGCCAAGAATATTCTCTCCACCCTAGTTCATCTTCAGCATTGAATACAGTGGATATAAAAAGTGTACACACCCCTGTTAAAATGCCAGTTTTTTCTGATATAAAAAATGAGACCACAATAAATCATTTCAAAATGTTTCCCACCTTTAATGCAACCTATAATCTGTATAATTCAAATGAAAAACAAATCTGTTAGGGGAAAAAATATAAAAAATAAAAAAGGTACAATAAGCTGGTTGCATAAGTGTGCACACCCTTAAACTAATACTTTGTTGAAGCCCCTTTTGATTTAATTACAGCATTCAGTCTTCTTGGGTAGGAGTCTATTAGCACGGCGCATCTTGACTTGACAAAATTTGTCTACTCTTCCCTGCAAAAGTGCTACAAATCTGTCAGATTGTGAGGGCATCTCTTGTGCACAGCCCTCTTCAGGTCACTCCGAAGATTTTTTATTGGATTTAGGTCTGGGCTTTGGCTGGGACATTCCAAAACTTTAATTTTCTTCTGGTGAAGCCATTCTCCTGTTGCTTTGGATGTATGCTTGGGGTCATTGTCATGTTGAAAGGTGAAATTTCTTTTCATCTTCAGCTTTCTAGCAGATGCCTGAAGGTTTTGGGCCAAAAGTGACTGGTATTTGGAACTGTTCATAGTTCGCTCCACCTTGACTAAAGCCCCAGTTCCAGCTGAAGAAAAGCAACCCCAAAGCATGTTTCTGCCACCACCATGCTTCACCTTGGGGATGGTGTTCTTTTGGTGATGTGAAGTGTTGTTTTTGTCCCAAACATACCTTTTGGAATTGTGGCCAACAAGTTCAACCTTGGTCTCATCAGACCATAACACATTTTTCCACATGCTTTTGGGAGACTTGATGTATTATTTTGCAAGTTTTAGCCGGACCTGGATGTTTTTCTGCGGAAGAAAAGGCTTCCGTCTTGCAACCCTACCCAATAGTCCAGAAATATGAAGAATATGAGAGATTGTTGTCACATGTAGTACACAACCATTACTTGCCAGAAATTCCTGCAGCTCCTTTGGTGTTGCTGTAGGTCTCTTGGCAGCCTCCCTGACCAGTTTTCCCTTGTCTTTTCATCAATTTCGGAGGGACGTCCAGTTCTTTGCAACATCACTGTTGTCCCATATTTTCTCCACTTTTTGATGACTGTCTTCACTGTGTTCCATGGTATATCCAATGCTGTGGACATTTTTTTTATCCTTCTCCGGACTGGTAACTTTCAACAATGAGATCCTTTTGATGCTTTTTAAGCTCTCTGCGAACCATGGCTTTTGCTGTAGCAGGCAACTGAGTAAATGTCAGGAAATTCCTACTAGGACAGCTGAACTTTATTTGGGGATAATCAAAATCTCTTTAGTTGATGGCAGTTGTGTACCCAAGAAGACTGAATGCTGAAATTAAATCAAAAGGTGCTTCAACAAAGTATTAGTTTAAGGGTGTGCACAATTATGCAACCAGCTTATTGTACGTTTTTTATTTTTTATATTTTTCACCTAACAGATTTGTTTGTTTTTCAATTGAATTGTACAGGTTATAGGTCACATTAAAGGTGGGAAAAGTTTTGAAATGATTTATTGTGGTCTGATTTTTTTATATCACAAAAACCTGGCATTTTAACAGGGGTGTGTATGTGTACACTTTTATATCCACTGTAACTTATCATATCCCTGTATGTCATAATAACCCAGATGTAAGGGATTTTGAAACTGTACATTGTCATTTGACAAAGAACATGAACAGGGCTGATGTTATGCTTATCCCGATTCTCTTATGATATCAGAATGTATGTTTCTTTAATTAGGAAACATTTTAATGCCTCTTTCATGGAGTTACTTCTATGTCCAAAACTCCTTATGTGGCAGTCACTACTTTAAATATTGTAGCTTAATATGAATAAAGGCAGAGAACACAGAAACATCTTTTATTCTTTTTCCGTTTCCTCAGGCTTCATCTAGTTCTTCTGGATTATGTGTGAAGAACTGTAAATTTATTAGAATTGCTTCACTGTTAAAACTTCACCAGCAGAAGGATGAAAGTGCTAACAAATAACTGACATGATTTAATAAAAAACAAAGATTGCCCTACTTTCTGAAGTTTAAGTACAACTTAATTGTAAAGTAAACAGTAAGTCTGCAGTCGTATTGTCTTGCTTCCACATCTGCTTTGTTATTGGAGGCAGCTGTAACCCTTGCGTCACTAAGACTAGTTTGGATTGCTTTTATTTAAATCTCCAAGTTTAGATGCTTTCTTTATTAGATTTTAATGCAGGCTCAGACGTGTCATCCAGGATGCAAACACCTGTTACTGTGAAGGTGCCCACTGTGCATATGGAAGTAACTGCCACTAAATAAAATCTGTTGTTTAAAGCAAGGTGGTGAGTGTTGTCAGCTGTACTAGAACTGGGAAAACATGCGACAATGACTTACATTTTTGTCTTTCACTCATTTACTGCACTTTGTACTGAAATAGAAAAGGGACACCTCAGAAATCCAAGATCCAAGTTTTCATAAATATGAAAACAACATTCTTTTATGAAGTAATGTAAAGAGATGAAATAGCTGACATTCCTATATATATCTATCTATATATATATATATATATATATATATATATATATATATATATATATACACACACACACACACACACACACACACATACATATAGATAGTTATAAATAGATAAATGTATCTATATATGTGTATATGTATGTGTATGCATGTATGTATATGTGTAAATCCACAGATAAAACTGGTACTTCTTGGGCACTGAAGTTACTGACTGACCTTCTTAAAACCAAGAAAAAAGAACCAAAACCTGTAGCCTATCTCATATTTGCCTTAATGGCCAGAATTCTGCCTCATAGCTCCAGGGTCTAGGGTTCATCCATGACTGCTGGTTAATCTCTGTATGGAGATTTCATATTCTCCTCATATCTGCATAACACTTAAGGGTTATAACTTGACTGGTTGTCATGCATTTATTAGTACGCATTGCCCACTTTTTTTTAATTTGACAAATGATGTCTACTTATTGCATACCAAATAAGTAGATGTACTAATGGATGTGCATAGTCAGTGACAATAGATATATAAAGTGTTTCTACAATTAGACACTAGATACATAGTATGGGAATACAACACACAAGCTATAACCTATTAGCTTCCAATAGTAGATGTGCAGAACAGGGATGAAAGGTGAGATTTATCCTATTTTAGTTTGGCCAAACAGCATATAGTTATACAGCTTATATAGTGGCACAGAGGATAATGTTGTCACCTCACAGCAAGAGGTTCCTCAGTTCGATTCTTGGCTGGGGTGCCTTCTGTGTGCAGTCTGCATGGGTTTCCTTTGGGTGCTTGGACTTCCTCCAGACACTGCCGTTTTCTCCCACATTCCAAAGACATTATGTGTGTGTGTGTGTGTGTGTGTGTGTGTGTGTGTGTGTGTGTGTGTGTGTGTGTGTGTGTGTGTGTGTGTGTGTGTGTGTGTGTGTGTGTGTGTGTGTGTGTGTGTGTGTGTGTGTGTGTGTGTCCGTGTCCTACTGTTTGAGGGAAAGGATAATGAATTATGTGTTATAACATATATAAATAATGCATATCATACAAACAGGTGTTAGATCTGATGAAGCTCTGATAACGGCAGATTTGATCATCTATTTCATATTTTTTTTAATTTTCAATAAAGAAGTATCAGTTTCTAAAAGACTTGCAAGTGCTTGATTACCCTGAAGTCTCAAATGCGATTGGTTACAGTTTGTGGTTCTTTTTTTCTTGGTTTTAAGGTGGCTCAGCCAACAACTTCAATGTACATGAAGTATCAGTTTTCCCTGTGATGTAATGTTCTTCCTTAAGGAGGGAGGTGTATCACCCCCTAATGCTGGAAAACAGTTGTACCTCATTACAAGGATCTGTTATTTTCTTTTATTTCTCTCTCTCTTTCTCTCTATATATAAGTAATTGATATAAGAATCTGTACTATACTGTAAGGCCTTGTTTCCATGTGTATTTTCAGTTCACTAAATAGAAAAAGTTCAAAAAAGTGAACAGTTGTTCACATACAGTATGAAGTAATAAACTGAGAGCACAAAACAGTGGGAAAAGAAGTTCCCTTACTCCAGTGATTGCCTATTTCAGCAAAAAGAGACACCGCACAAAACCCCTTGGTTTATGTGAAAGGAGCATGTCCATTCACTTACACTGAGAAAGGAATCAGCCTCCAAGTATTGGATACTCTACAAAAGGGCCTTACAGAAACAGATGCTTGGTGCCAGAGCCAGGGGCTCAAGCTCAATGCTAAGAAGTGTATAGTTATCCCCTTTGGGAAAAAACATGTACCCATTAATTATCACATAGGTGGCAGTACACTAAACACCATAAGTGTGATAAGAGACTTAGGAACACAGGTAGACAGTGGTCTCACCTTTGATAACCACATCGCCACAACAGTCAGGAAATCCTTCTGTGTGGCACACCTCATCACTAAGGGCTTTTCATCCAGAAAAAAGGAGATCATTGTCCCACTGTACTCATCCCTCATTAGACCCATCATAGAGTACAATGCCCCATTTGGTATGTACCTCACAAGACATCTGCAACAACTGGAAAGGCTGCAGAAACACCTCACTAAAAGAATCACAGGCCTAAAGCAGATGCCCTATAATGACCAACTAAAAAAACTCTAGCTATACTCTGTCGCATATCGCCTACTCAGAGGCGATCTCTGCTTAACATACAAGGCCATATCAAACCCAGAGCTGTTGGACATGCTACACTTAAAGAAATCCCAGTCCATCAGAGCCACATGCTGCAGGGACCTAAACCTTGTCATCACAATGAACAAAACATGCCGGAGGGATAGGTTCCTGACCCAGAGACTCCCCAGACTCTGGAATAGACTGCCCATACATGTCAAGCAGGGCACCTCCTTGGCCCTCTTCAAAAGGAACCTTGACGACTGGATGGGAGAAAGGAAATTTACCCGGGGATCACATCAGTCACCCTGCTAGACAGGGGTCCAGGGAAGTAAATATTGTGGGAAGAAATAGCCAGGGAATTGTTATGTCTAGACTTGTATAGGCCCTAGGGCTGATAGTCTAGTACCAACCTATGAACCTAAGTATATAAACACTTAGCAGCAAAAAATGCTGTCTGATGTTTCAAAGTAAACTTCTGCAAACACCAGCCCAGCTAGACGTGGGGGACCTGCATTTAATGGGGTTGTTAAAGGGGAAGGAATAGTGAAAAATAAGGCTTATTGAATGGAGTAGCAGACAGGTAAGTACTGTTGAGAGACTGATTGAAAAAGGGGTTGCAAGTATTGTACCACTATTTAACTTTAGTTGGACATAGGGCTCACAGAACCATCAACTGGGGCATCATATTTGGTTTAATGGTAAGATTTATGCCTCATGGCTCCATGGTCTGAGGTTCAGTCTTGATTTCTGGTTACTTTCTGTATGGAGTTTTCATATTATTCCCAGATTTGCATTGGTTTCCTACCATTTTCTCAAACTATGTGAGTTAATTGGGTGCTCTAACTGTCTACATATATTGCATTTACCCCTGCCTTTGTAGCACAGGTCGTCGCTGAAAAAGGTATGTGGGCCCAGTCACTTGTCTAGTTAACCAACAAATTAATTAATTTCAGCTAAGTGGGACAGGAAAGCATGCAAGTGTTATAGTTGGCTTTGACAAAAGAAAACAATACATTGCTTACATCAAGTGAGTACCATAGGATAGAAGAAAATAAAGAACCAGGAAAAATAAGCAGCTGAACAGTAAAAGCATTTGGCGTATTGCAGAAATTGGCAAAGAAACTTGACATATTGATCTAGATATTCGTCACTTTGGACGAAAAATGCATAATTGTGAGTTCTGGCAAAATACTGACAGCAGAGTATCAGAAGTGGCTGCAAGTTACCTCTGTCTTGCTCCTCGGAGTGCATTCTGGGTGTAGAATACTGTGTGTATTGCACTGTATGTGTCTGTGGGTATACGTATGTACATGCGTGTGTGCATGTGGGGGGGGGGGTGTACCAGGCGTAGGGTGGATATTTGCTGCCGTGCCACATGACCGCTGCAGATACCACTGTAACTGCTTAATAGTTTTAGTAGGGATAGGCTCCACAGAAGAGGTAGCCACCACTCAAGAGTACAGAATAAAAAGGCAGTACTAAGATCCAGGACACAAGGATTAGACAGCCCATTTTGACCCTAAGGGAACACATATAGCCTCTCTGAGACTAGAGCTTTTTTTGAGACTTTATCCGACTGCCATACAAATCTGCAGTGAAAAATCCAAAGCAAGAAAGACTATACTGTTATTATTATTGATAAATGTATTTACTTATTTAATTTATTTATTTGCATTTGTTAACCTGGTAAGTGAACTGGTCCAAAGACCCTTTCCAGCCATGATGCAATAAATACAGAAGCAAAGAGCAAGTAACAGCACATGGGCATCTAGAGAAGATAGCATTTCAAACAGTTGTGTGGTGGACAGTGGAGCTGCTTTACATTTGTGGTTGAAGAGAAAAGGGAGTGGGCTCTTCCAGCAGACTGGGTATGGGCAGCAATGAGTGGGAGTTTTGCAACTTGTGTGCACTTTAACAGAAAACTTTGGCATTAGGATGTATTGGCAGTATGAAAATTCTTGCCAACGCTGTCAGATATGGCACAGCTGATGCCTGTAGCCTGTACCATAGTGGATGGCATTAGTGAGCTGGAGCAGTACGCTGAGAGAATTACAATTTGAGAATCCAAACTGAAGTGGAATTGGTTTAAGAAGATGATGAGATGAGACACAGAGGCATAGGATAGCAATGATTGGGCTCAAAAAGATTTTAAGCTGATGGGAAAAAAGTGAGGAGTGGATCAGAGTATTGTGAAGGCACAGTAACAAGTCACATCAGGTAACGGTGAAGACTGCAAACATAGGAATAGTCTTGGTGAGCACACAGACCATTGAAAAACAATTCTCAAGCCTCTTTACTTTGAGTGAAAGTAGTTTTACACACAAATTAAATGGAAGGGCTAGCAGTGTAGAACAGGGAAAGGGGTAGGGATATGATTTACTAGTGAGCTTCTTCTGTAGTCTTAGGTTTGATTCCTTGACTCTACTTGTGAACTGTTGACTTTGACCAACTCATTAACCAGACAATGTTGCTCGGTCACACGTGAAAAAAGGCACTACTTTATGCTGGACTTGTATATATTTGATTATAACAAATAATCAAAGCACATCTGACAGCCTGTAACAGACCTAAATGCCTCTGTTGCAAAATAAGCTAACGGATTTGTAAATGGGCAAGCCATGATAGAACTATTCATCGCTTAACTGCTATGCATGTGATCTGTCATTTTTAGTTAATGACATGAATTGTGTCCCAGCCTTGACTTTCCCACTAACCAGTAATACCAATTAATCCATGAACAAAAATAGATTACCACAGTCTCTAGGTCTGTTTAAAGCAGCATCACAATACTGCAGCTTCCATCCCAAATTGGAGTTCATTCTCTCTGACTCACAAACTGTTACTTGCTTCAGTGCCCATTTACAAATCCGTTAGCTTATTTTGTAAGTTTCCTGGAAAAACTGGGCTGCCCTGCTCATCCAATAAAGAAAACTGCTGTTAGATGGCATTTAATGTTGAATAAAAAGATGCTGACTCGCAGACATCAGAGTAGCTTTATTCTGGTGTTGTATTATATGAAGATCTAGGCATTCACACAGAGGCTGTGACAACAATCTTTATCCCAAGCTTTTTGATGTCCACAGTTATCACATACTGCTTTCTGTAGTTCAGTAAACTTGAAATGAGACTGTACATTTGAAGGCTGACATGCAATGAACACATTGCACTTTACTTATGTGGCTGCTTTATCCTGGTTTATTGGGCCATTGATTAATGGTATTTGTTGTGCCCACACAGTAAATTCTGCATCGTAGTTAGGGCTGGCTAGTACAGGGTGTCCACTCAAGGCCTCTTTGAACATTTACACTGCCTGCTCACAGATAGCATCACAACCTTATCTGTTTTGTTTTTAAGGAAATGTCTGTAAGCAGACTGATTATTACGCTATCAAAATGTACAAACTTCCAATAATACCCCACTATCAATGGCAATGCCCTTACCTCCTTTTTATTAAAAGGTACCCCTAAAGCCTTTTCCTTTGCAGTCATCATCATCATCTACCCCATTTTTGACATTTTTCTACATGATGTCGGGGTATTGTGTTAACTGTCACCATCTTTCTCGATTTAGTGCCACACTCCTGCCATCTTCAGCACTCATGCCTGACTGTTGCAGATCTTCTCTCTCACACAGTCCATCCACCTCTTTGCTGGATGCCCTCGCTTCCTCTTACCTTCTTCCTGTTTGTCCCAAATTTTCTTCACTATATTTTCTTCTGCTTTTCTGCATGTGTCTGAACTACCATAATCTGCTTTCTTTGATCTTTTCTGAAATTGGAGCTACTTTGGCTTCTGCTCTTATGTCCTCATTTTTTCGTCTGTCCCACAGTGTGCATCCTACCACGCTTACCAGACACTTCATCTACATCACCTCTAGCTTCCTCATCTGCTCTGCCTTTACTGTCCAGGTTTCTGCACCATATATTAGTGCTGGTCACACCATTATCTTGTACACCTTTCTTTTCAACTTCTTTGGCATTCTTCTGTCATTCACTAAACCTGACACCCCATGCCAGTTGGCTACAGCCCCTCTGATTCTAGCTTTGACCTCTACAGTCAGACTTCTGTTCTACTCAACCACCCCTCCCAGATACTTGAAGCTATTAACATGTTCCACTGTCTTCCGTTCTGTCTCAATTCTCAGATTCTTCTGATTTCCCTAACTTGTTGCCATTACCATTGTCTTATCTGTGCTTAGTTTCATCCCATGTGCCTCTCATTTTAGTTTTGCATTCCATTCCCCTATCCTTTGCTGAAGTTCTAGCTCAGAGTCTGCCTGTAATGCCACATCTTCTGCATACAGCAACTTTGTTGAGCTGTCCCCTCCGACCTGTGTGCTAATGTAGTCCATCACCAGTATGAGCAGCCGTGGGCTCAGAGCTAAACCCTGATGCACACCCACTATCACTGGGAACCTTTGCAGGTTGTGACCAAATCCTGCCATCAACCACCCGGTGTCATTTTTGCTATATCTATCTGACATTTGTTTGCATTAATAGTCAACACTTCCTTTTTTTCATTCTGCTCAGTACCTCCTTAACATGCTGACTGTGTTCTTGCCAAGAATGTCTATACACAACAGAATCTTCTGGGCAACCAAAAACATAGTATCAAGCTCCTGCCAGAATGTTATCCACTAGCCTCTAAAAACATAATGAGGCAGTTTTCATTCCAAATGTCATTTTGGTGAACTTGTACAATCCAAAATAGGTAAAAAAAAGCTGACCTCTCCCTTACTGCAGATGTTAAGTGTACTAGCCATTAACCTTTTGACAGGTCAGTAGTACTTAGATACTTAGCCTCCCCCAAATACTGTAAATGGTCATCTATATTAGGCATGGAGCAAGAATCTACATGGCAATACTTAGATCTGCTCTGAGTTATAGCATAATGGCAATACATATACAGAACCAACTGATATTGCCAACATATTGGCTGACAGGTTCCGTGCAAACATTATCCCCTTTTCATCCCCTAAAGGGCCTATCACAATACCTGAGGAATGCCAAGTTCCTATTATCATGGCTACACAGGTAAAGACCGCACTGTCCAAAGCCAAGAGTACAGCTTCCATGGGACCTGATAATATCCCTAGTTGTGTTCTACATTAATTACAAAGTGAAATGGCACCACACCTGAGTACCCTGTTCAGTAACAGCCTCATTTCAGGCTTTGTTCCTACCGAATAGCGCACTGCTACGGTCATCCCACTCCACAAAGGGGGAGCGACTACAGACCCTGGGAATTACTGCTCCGTTAGCCTGACGAGTCTGATATGTACGGCTATGGTGCACATCATCATGGAGCTTATAAATAAGGACATAGGGAATCTCCAAACTCTGGACCCCATGCAGTATGGATTTGTGAAAGGTAGATCATGCCTGCTCAACCTGATAGACTTCTTTGAGTCTGTCACCAGAGCTGTGGATGAGGGCAAGGTAGTTCACACAGCCTACCTAGATCTTGCCAAGGCCTTTGACACCATCCCTCACTCAGGAATCATAGATAGACTCATTAAACTAGGCATAAACCCGTGTAATATGATGGGTTGCCAACAGGCTTACTGATAGAACCCACACTGTGAAAGTAGTGAACTCCAAATCTGACTACCGACCAGTTACAAGTGATGTCCCACAGAGATCGGTCCTAGGTCCGCTCCTGTTTGGCATCTACTTCTCTGAAGTTCAAGCCAACACAAAGGGACTCTGGCTGACCAAGTTTGCAGATGATTGCAAACTGGGACCCATTTTTGATTCTTCAGCTGATGTAGACATTCTACAAAAAGGCCTCACAAACACCAATGACTGGTGCCAGAACCATGGCCTTAAGCTCAATGCCAAAAAGTGCATTGTCATTCCCTTTGGAAAAACTTCAGTGCTCATAGGTTGGTACTAGGCTATCGGCCATAGGGCCTATACAAGCCTAGCCATAACAATTCCCTGGCTATTTCTTCCCACACTGTTTACTTCCCTGCACCCCTGTCTAGCAGGGTGACTGACATAATCTCTGGGGTGAATTTCCTTTCTCCCATCCAATCATCAAGGTTCCTTTTGAAGAGGGCCGAAGAGACACTCTGCTTTACATGTATGGGCAGTCTATTCCAGAGTCTGGGGAGTCTCTAGGTCAGGAACCTATTCCTCCAGCATGTTTTGTTTATTGTGATTACAAGATTTAGATCCCTGGAGCGTGTGGTTCTGAGGGATTGGGATTTCTTTAAGTGTAGCATGTCCAACAGTTCTGGGTTTGACATGGCCTTGTATGTTAAGCAGAGATTGCCTCAGAGTAGACAATATGCGACAGAGTATAGCTGGAGTTTTTTAAGGCAGTCAGCATAGGGCATCTGCTTTAGGCCTGTGATTCTTTTAGTGAGGTATTTCTGTGGCCTTTCCAGTTGTTGCAGATGTCTTGAGAGGTACATACCAAATGGGGCGTTGTATTCTATAATGGGTCTAATGAGGGATGAGTACAGTGAGACAATGGCCTCCTTTTTTCTGGATGAAAAGCTCTTAGTGATGAGGTGTGCCACATAGAAGGATTTTCTGACTGTTGTGGCGATGTGGTTATTGAAGGTCAGACCACTGTCCACCTGTGTCCCTAAGTCTCTTATCACACTTTCAGTGTTTAGTGTACTGCCACCTATGTGATAATTCATGGGTACATGTTTTTTCCCCAAAGGGGATAACTATACATTTCTTGGCACTGAGCTTGAGCCCATGGCTCTGGCACCAAGCATCTGTTTCTGTAAGGCCCTTTTGTAGAGTATCCACATCATTCGGGGATTCAATAATGGCTCCCAGTTTGCAGTCATCTGCAAACTTTGTTAGCCAGAGTCCCTTAGTGTTGGCCTGTACTTCAGAGAAGTAGATGCCAAACAAGAGACATCCCAGGACGTAACCCTGAGGTACTCCACTTGTCTGGAGCTGGATTTGGAGTCAGCTACTTGTACAGTGTGGGTTCTGTCAGTAAGCTAGTTGGCAACCCATCGAGTGATGTAGGGATTAATGCCCAGCTTAGTAAGTTTATCTATGATTCCAGAGTGGAGGATGGTGTCAAAGGCCTTGGCGAGGTTCAGATAGGCTGTGTGGACTGCCTTACCCTCATCCACGGCTCTGGAGACTGATTTGACGAAGTCAATAAGGTTCAGGAGACAGGATCGGCCCTTCACAAACCCAAACTGGGTGGGGTCCAGTGTTGTAAGGTTGCCAATGTCTTTGTTTATAAGTTCCATGATAATACGTTCCATGGCCTTGCAGATCAGGCATGTCAGACTGATGGGGCGGTAGTTTCCGGGATCCAAGGTGGATCCCCCTTTGTGGAGGGGGATAACTGTAGCTGTGTGCCACTCAGTGGGCACAAAGCCTGAGGTAAGGGTATGAACTACCACATAGATGGTAGTCCACTAAACACTGAAAGTGTGATGAGACCTGTGGACACAGGATGACAGCAACCTCTCCTTTGATAACCACATTGTCACTGTAGTCAGAAAGTCCTTCTATGTGGCACATCTCATTACAAAAGATTTCTCATCCAGGAAGAAAGAGGTCATAATCCCTCTCTACTCATCCCTCATTAGACCTATTATAGAATGCAATGCCCCATTTGTTATTAACTCACTAGACACCTACAACAACTGGAAAGGCCACAAAAATACCTCACTAAGAGGCTCTTAGGCCTTGACACATGCACTCTATGGACAGACTTAAAAAACTCCAGCTATACTCTGTCTCTTATCGCCTACTTAGAGGCGATCTTTGCTTGAACTACAAAGTAATGTCTGACCTAGAGCTGCTAGATATGCTACACCTAAAGAAATCCCTATCCCTATGTGCCACACTCTCCAGGGACCTCATTACCACAATAAACAGAACATGCTGGAGGGACAGGTTCCTAACCCAAAGGCTTCCCATACTCTGGAACAAACTTCCCATTCACGTCAAACAAAGCACTTCACTGGCCCTCTTTAAGAGAAATCTTGACGAGTGGATGGGCAATAGGAAGTTCACCCTGGGGATCAGTTCAGTGGCCTTGCTTGACAGGGGCACTGGGAACTAACTTTGGGCGGCATGATGCCAGGGAATCTTCTTGGGCTAGGCTTATATAGGCTCCAGAGCAATTAGTCTAGTACACACCTATGAACCTATGTCTGACTATCTATGATTACTCAGTTTGCTGTAGTCCTCACACAATGTAGCATTAACATTTCTCTCTCTCTGTTCCTCGCACCAGTACCCCTAGATCCAGTATATCCTGCAGTTGCTCCCACATGGCTTGCTTAACTCACTTAGGTACCCTGCTCGATTGGCCATTAGCTCTTTGAGTGCACATAGTGCTTCACCATTTGGATGCACCCTGGTTGAGCAGGAAACGTGTCCTCAAACTCTTGGAGTAGTACATGGACTTCTTGATCCTGGTTTGTAGATAACTGCTATAAAAGTATAACCTTATCCACTGAGGTCTGCCACAAGATCCCTGTCTTGAGTTCTTCTGCAACTTCTTGTAGAGACAGAGTGTTAGAGCTTTACAGCTTTGTTATGTTAACATGGAGTTTTTGTTTCTGTTTTTTGTCTGGCAATTCTGCCACATAGTTAACATAATTTGCTTTTCTCATAACAGTGAAAGGATCATCTATCGCTGATTGCAGATTATTTTGTTGAATAATTTTATTTATTTATTGATAGATTGATTGATATTTGTTGACTAGGAAAGCCCACTGGATTAGAAACCCATTTTCAGTGGAGGCCAGGGAGAAAAGCTCCAGTTAATGATAAAGATTTTTACAACAAGATAATATTTACAATAATAAAACAGTGAGCAAAAAGTTTTGTACAATTTCATAGGGACTAGTAGTACACAGAACAGAACGTTTTATACAATCTGGTTTTGTGGTAGTAGTATACATACAGTATTTTTAATGGCATTCAATATATATATTCATGATCACAGTTCATTTGTACTGTTCAGTAGATGGGAAGTTTGGGAAGAATAAACAACATTGCCTTTTGTCCAACTTCATATTTCGCAGGCCATAGGTGTCCAGTCACACCAATGCTTTTGCTGTTTCTGTACTTGAGCTATGTGCTCGCACCAGTCTCATGAGATCTGTACTTCTGGTTCTGAAATTAAGAGTATACTCCACAACAAATTGCTTGTCAGAATCAGATTACCCCCCCCTTGCCATAAATTAAATCTATAACCCCCCACTCTATGAACATATAACAAAATATTTAAAACCTGTGGACTCTTGAGGAACAAAAATGAAATTGTGCAGGCACTTTTTCCACTCAGAATTAAATGGTCAGAGCATGCTCAAAACATGGTCTTAAGCATTGAGATAAACCTGTCCATCAGATAATTTGTTTGTGGTTGGTAGGAGTAGTCTTTGGTTGCCTTACCACACAATGTTTCCACAAACAGATTAGCAGGTTTGACATGAAATTAGCACTTCTGTCTATTAGTATTCCTTGGGGAACCTACCCTGCTGAAAATTTCTTACTGGGCTTTTGTCAGCTTTTCTGCATTGGTGGAGGGCAGCACCACTGCCTCATGACTCCTAGTAACATAATGCAGTAACACCAAGCTGCATGTTTTCACTGTGCTGTTTGCTGTACAAACAGGGCTCACAATACCCATAGCTGGTCTTTGAAATTGTTCCCCCAAAGTAGCAAAGGCATCAGAACAACCTTGCCAACTGTTTAGCACTGCTCACTTGTCTTGCAGTAGCTGAGCAATAGAAATTTTGCATAAGTCTTATTTTTACTCATACGTCCTGAAAAAGAAGTATCATTAGGCCTGAAGTGCCTGTGGGTAGGCTCTTGAGATTCCCAGCTGCTGCATGACTTTTCCTACTAATTCTCCCTTCAGAAGTTCATTCTCTGTGTACTAACTGTTTGCCCAACTACACTGACTCCTGTGTTCATGAGAATCAGGAGCTTCCTTGGATACTTCTGTCAAACCTTGTAAAGTGGGATCTGAGACATGTCCCTGTCTCAGCTGTTTCTTTGTGCTCCCTATTGAAACGTTGGTACTCATAATGCAGAGTGCCAACACACCAAAAAAAAAAGACCAAAAATGCAGAAGAAGAAGAATGAATACTGAACATCGCTCTTCTCCTTTAAACTTATTGTTTTGCAAGGAGGCAAGATACCTGCACTCTTGATACGGGGAGCAAATTCCTCACACACTACTCCTTGAGCTGATATATACCAAATATGGGATCACCAAACCTATGAAATCTGCTGTGATTGTTTAGACTTTTAGACTGCATACATGGGTTCACTTATATCAATGTGCAATGCTAGGTAACTCTTTTATGCAATTCTACTACCTAGACAGAGGTCATCATTTCTATCCATCTGTTTAGCTGTGATACATCCCTAGACTGACAACCTGGTTCTCGTATCCTCAGGCATAATACTGAATGTTTGTTGCTTTATTGTACAGTCTCTCAGTATTTCAAAAATAGTAATTTGATATCTACTCACTTTCTTACTAAAATTACTACTTTGTTTTGTAATTAATTCACTGACACTCACTTTTGCTTTTTCTGGGTTAGAGTTAGCACTCACTATTAGGGTGGGTATGGGGGCTTCTCCTCTGTAGCAGAATCCTGTAATTAGTGAGCACTCAGAAATTTGATGTCAACATAGTTCTTCTTAGCAACTCCCCACCCCCATTTCTAAAGTGCAGCCAACAAATACACTTACTCATGATGAGACAAGATGACAAAAACTCCAAAACATGACATGTGTAGAACTAATGGGGTTTGGCTTTATTGGCCTGGATGTACCCTTAAAGACTTAAAAGTAACAAGTCATGGGCATTCAATTAGACACTATGTAATTGAAACACTGGTATGCCTTTAAGGGGTCATTTGCATATATCCCATTAGCCACCATCACAGGAGGTTTAGTATATTACACAGTGAAGACTATAGCTTGAACACAAGAACTGAGCTCACATAGTGTGCTGACCATGCACTACCTGTTCTGATGAAGTCCAAATATGTTATAAATGAAAGCAAATAACCATTTTCTCTATTAAATTTATTTGATTTTAAAAAGCTTTATTTCATTTGTTTATGTGAAATATGTGGGAACAGGTGGCGCACGATCGGCACACTACATGACCTCGGTTCTTGTGTTTTATCTTTTGGGCTGCATGGTCATGCATTCTCATTTTTTGATTATAAGAATGTAGCGTTCTTGCAATTTTAACTGAATGGTTTTATGTGTAACCTTTTCATCCTTTGCTTGGATATTGTTTTGTATATTTTATAGACACCTTAATGTTTATGGCATCAGTTGCATTTTAAGACCTCTGTTTCTAAAATACAGCCAGACAGTCCACTTATGCTGTCCTGATAAGGTCACAAAAAGTCTGAAGCATGGCATGGCTATAGCTAATAGGCCTTGGCTTTACTGGTATGAAAGTACCCTTAAAGACTTACAGTGTATTGTTACACTTCTCACGCATCTTTTTACAGTTAAATTCTTTTCTGGTTATACTTTTCTTGTTAAAGCTGCAGGTAGTTTGAGAACAAAACAACAATTATGACACATTGTTGATGTTTTATTTTCATTCATGACTCTGTTTTTCCTTATAACCACACCCATAAAATGCTGTCACGTTAGTTATTAACTATAATTTACATACATGTGCAATGGGGTTCTGGGTACTTCAAAACACATGACTTCTTTAGAGGAACAGCTACTTATTTGCATTACTAGACTGTTAAATTTTAGAGAGTGGGTGTTCTTCCTTTGAGAAATGGCTAACAGATTGTCTTACTAAGATATACAACTTCTGTGTTGCATGAAAAGTGATGATTATACATTAATGTTGGTAGTGAGGCATTGTGGTTGCAGTCTTTCATGATGTCACGTCAGGCATTTTCAGTTTCAAGAAGATTTCCAAGGGGTGCTGTTTATGAATTAAATTAATAATGAAAATAACACAACATTTGTATAAAGCGCTCTATAATTTCATATGGCTTATGGTAAGGAGATTTGATTTTTATAGAGGGCATGTGTATATATATATATATATATATATATATATATATATATATATATATATATATATATATATAATATATATATATATATATATATGTGTGTGTGTGTCTATATATATATATATATATATATATATATATATATATATATATAGGTTCATAGGTAGATACTAGGCTATCTGCCCTAAGGCATTTATAAGCCTAGCCAGAGCGTGTTTGGCTTTCGCCTCCCTTTTAGATTTGTTAACCGTGCCTCTGTATAGTAGGTCACAGAAGATAGCCCTTAAAGGTTAGTTTACTGTACCTCTGTCTAGCAGGGACACAGAAGAGATCCCAGGGGTAAACGTACGATCTCCCATCCACTCGTCAAGATTTCTCTTGAAGAGGGTCAGTGAGGAGCTCTGCCTAACATGAACTGGGATTCTGTTCCAGAGTGAGGGGAGCCTCTGGGATACGAATCTGTCCCTCCAGCATGTCCTATTTATTGCTGTGCTGAGGTTCAAGTCCCTGGAGCATGTAGCTCTAAGGGATTTGGATTTCCAGAGGTGGAGCATGTCCATTAATTCTGGGTTAGACATGGCTTTGTACGTCAGGCATAGATCGCCTCTGAGTAGGCGGTAAGCAACTGAGTAGAGCTGGAGTTTCTTTACTCGAGCTGCATAGGGCATCTGTTTGAGGCCCGTGATCCTCTTGGTGAGGTACTTTTGGGGTCTCTCCAGTTGCTGCAGGTGTCGGGTAAGGTACATCCCAAATGGGACATTGTACTCGATTATGGGCCTGATGAGTGATGAGTAGAGGGGTAGGATGTGGTAATTTGTGGGCACTTTGTTTTTCCCAAAGGGGATGACTATGCACTTTTTGGCATTTGGCTTGAGGCCGTAGTTCTGGCACCAGGTATCTGTCTCTGTAAGACCCCTTTGGAGGATGCTTGTGTCAGCTGGAGAGTCGATTATGGCACCCAGTTTGCAGTCATCTGCGAACTTGGTCAGCCATAGTCCTCCCGTGTTAGCCTGTACCTCAGAGAAGTATATACCGAACAAGAGGGGTCCCAGAACTGAGTCTTGTGGGATGCCACTTGTAACTGGTTTAGAGTCAGACATGGCACCTGCAATTCTGAGCATGTGGGTTCTATCCCTAAGCCAGTTTGCAACCTATCTTGTGACATAGGGGTTGATATTTAAGCTGGTAAGCTTATTTATGATGACCGAGTGGGGTATTGTGTTGAAGGCTTTTGTGAGGTCCAGGTAGGCTGTGTGGACTACCTTCCCCTCATCTATGGCCTTGGTAACTGTTTCAAAGAAGTCAACTAGGTTTAAGAGGCAATATCTGCCCTTAACAAAGCTGAATTGGGTAGGGTCCAGTGTCTGGAAGTTCCCAATGTTTTTGTTTATGAGTTCCATGATGATTCACTCCATAGCTTTGCAGACCAGACTTGTCAGGCTTATAGGGCGATAGTTCCCGGGGTCCGTTGTGGCACCACCTTTGCGGAATGGGACCACTGTTGCTGTATGCCATTCTTTGGGTACGTATCCTGTAGTAAGGCTGAGTTTGAACAGTGACTTTACATGAGGGTTCAGTTCTTCTTGGAGCTTGTGTAAGATGCAGCCCGGGACACCGTCCGGTCCCATAGATGCTGTGTTTTTTGCTTTGGAGGGGGCAGCTTTCATCTGTGCATCTGTGATGTCTGGGAGGCTACATTCTGTTGGGATAGACATTTGCTCTTTTGGGGGGGAAGGGGGGAGAAATTTGCACTGAATCTGTCTGCCAGGATGTTGGCAATGTCTGTGGGTTCAGTGTATTTTTTGCCATTTTGCACTAACTCAGAGCATATCTGGGAGTTGCCACCCAAATTCCTGACATAACTAAAGAAGGCCTTGTGATTATCTTTAGCGTCTTGGGCAATTCTTCTTTCGAAGCTGGCCTTTGATGATTTTATGAGGGATCGTAGTTTCTTGCTAGTACTGATCAGAGATGCCTTCCCTTTTTGAGATTTTGCTCTATCATGTAGTAACTTTCTCCTTCTGTTGTATAGCTTATTTATGGCCGGGGTCCACCAGACTGGTCTCCTGCTTTTAGAGGAGTGAGTTTTGGTTTTATTTGGGATAGCACGATCCATGCATTCCTATAGGTGCTCATAGAATGCATTTGTAAAGGATTCTGCAGTTTGGGCAGTATTTTCTACTGGCCCGGGGATTTTGAAGGATTCCACCTCGGTTTTGAGAAGTGTGAAGTTTGCTTTTGAGAAATTTTTCACAGTGGTTTCCTTGGCTGGGGGGTGGGGACAGGATATGGATGTCCAATGAGATTAGTTTATGGTCTGATCTTACCAATGAGGGGTTTACCTCTGTTGTGGAACATAGAGTCCTCATGTTGGTGATGACCAGGTCCAATATGTTGTCCCCTCTTGTGGGAGTGGTGACCGTTGTTCCATAGCGTTTGAGTTTATAAATTCTAGGAACCGTTGGGCAAGGGTGTTGGGGCTTGAGAAGTTTACCCAGTCAATGTTTGGGTAGTTGAAGTCACCCAGTATTATGGTGTTTGGAGAGACCTTCATATTCTCCAGTATTCTCAGGAAGGCCGAGCGGGGTTCCTGAGATTGGGAGGGTGATCTGTAGCAGGCTACAAACTGAAAGGCAGTTTTGCCCACTGTTAGTTGCACATGGATAGTCTCCGACGCTTCGTGCAGTGCCACTAACCTGGAGGTGTGGGTATCTTTGATGAATATGGATACTCCCCCTCCTTTTGTGGTTCGGTCTGGGTTTTGGGGCCGAAAAGCATGGTATGAGTTATAACCTGGTAGTGCTGGGGTGCTCTTGGGAGCCTTGAACCAGGTTTCTGTTATGGCACAGATATTGATATTCTCCATACTGAGGAGAGCCTCGAGTGCGTGCATCTTGAGGTTTAGACTTCTGGCATTGAGTAGCATTACCCTTAGTTTTTTACTCCTTGTGTTGTCTATGGAGGTGGGTTTGTCTTTTGAGCTTTGCCTAAAAAAGGCACTATGGGGGTGACAAGAGCCTTAGCTAGTATTCGAAAGCCCAGGGGTGACAGGTGCAAGCCATCCCTAACGAAGCAACGTGGCTTGTCGAGCATGTCACCCCAGGCTGACAGACACTGGATCCCCTTATAATGACACCAATACTTTAGCCAATTGTTAAAATTTATCATTTTGTCTTTATACTGTGATATCATTCTTGGTGAGGGCAAGATGCTACTCAAGGTCAGGGTCATACCGGCCTGGGCTACATAATCAGAAAGATCCTCTATGTCTCTTTTCATGTAGTCCAGGGAGGTATGTCTCAGGTCATTCACACCAGCATGGACAATGACGGAGTCATATTTGTACTTGCTTTGGAGTGACCTGAGTGCTTGTGTTATGTGGTGGATCCTGGCACCCGATAGACAGCTTACAGTGACCTTCTCCTTGTTCAGTCTGGTGAGTGGGACGTCCGTGTGTCTGACAATGGAGTCACCTATTACAAGTGTATTTGGTGTGTTGTTTAGCCTTAAGGGCTGTGACTGTGTGGCACACTGACTTTGTGAAATATGTGATACATGGGTATTGTTGTGGGGTAGCGGTTGCTTGGGTGTCTGCTTTGGAGGTCTCTGCTGCTTTGGTAGGTTTTTATTTAGAGCCTGTGAGTATGTTTTTGTGTGTTTATGTGTTTGGTTTGCTGATGCGATAGGTCTGTGTGAGACTGGATTTGTGGTGTGAGTGGTTACCTTCTCCTCCTGAGTGACTGTGCCAGTCTTGGGTTGAGAGAGCTCAGCCTCCAGTTTGGCTGTATAGTTGCATCTCTCACATATATTTGAGCTTGTTGGGAGGAGGAGAGGGTGGTCTGTGTACATAAGGAAATTGTAACATTGCCTCAAGATTCCCAGATTCACCAGCTGGACTGGAGAGTAAACCTGAAACTGACCTTTGGACATACCAGAATAGTATAAGGAACTTGCTTTTTGACTGATCAGGAAGGACCAATAGGGAGATAAGTACTTATAAAGAGTATAAGAGGGTGTAGTGCTTAAGTTTGTTAGTGTTTACTTATAGGATATGAGCAAGTGCAGGGCTTTAGAAGGAAAATAGTTGTACTTTCTCTCCAGTCAACTTCCAGGTCTTCAGCCTGGTCTCTGTTGACCTTAGAGCCTTCTCTGACCACTGTTTGCAGCTGATTGTGGCAACTAGTGGTTTATGCTGTGGGCTGACTGTTTCACTGGGGATGACTTTGCATTTATGGATTCTGCCCCAGTCCCTTTTCCTTACTAGGAGGAAGTCTACCTGAGTTGCATGTTGACTACTCTTGTATGTGATCTTGTGACTTTCTCTCTTTCTGAACCATGTGTTGGCTACTATCAAGCCATTTGCCAGACAGAAGTCTAGAATGGCTTCTCCTTTATTCCTGTTGCCCCACCCATGCAGACCCAGGCAGTCCTCATATCCTGTTCTGTCTGTCCCAATATGTGCATTCAAGTCACCCATTATCAACACCAATTCATGTTGTCCTGCTTTACTGCCATCTGAATGCACTCTTTTCCTCACTATCACAACCCTGCTGTGGGGCATAGGCTGAAATTATGAATACTGCCCTATCATTACACTGGAGTCTGACTGCCATGAGTCTGTCATTAATTCTGATGATATCCCTTATTGCCTTCTGAAGCCTCTCTCTCATCACAATTCCTACACCATTTCTAGCCTGCCCTTCACCTGAGTAGTAGCCTCTGGATCCCAAGCCAAGTGGTTTTGCATCACTGTCCTTCCATCTCTTGTCCTGGATACATAGGATGTCCAGCCTCCTCCGTATCATCATGTCATCCACTTTCAAGCTGCGTCCTGTAAGTGAATCTACATTAAGTGTAGCAATTCTCAGTTCATGTTTGGCAGGTTGGTTGGTTTTACGTCCAGCTTTCGCTCAACAGAGCTATCCCAGATAACCCAGGCTTTGTTAGCCAACCAGTAGTCCTTCCTAGCCTGGTCAGTCTTTTCTGTCTCCCACTTCTTCCTGCACTCCATTTTTCTTTTGATGACTTCCTGGACTTCTGCATTCCACCACCAGCTTTCCTAATGTATCTTATTTCCATACCTGGTTCGACCACATAACTTTTCTGTAGTCCTAACACATGCTGTTTTTAGGCGCTGCCATTCTTCTGCAGCTCCACCTATTTCCTCCTCTTCTTGGGGTGCTAGAGCCCTGAGTAATTCCTTGAACTGTTGCACTTTCTCTCCAGTCAACTTCCAGGTCTTCAGCCTGGTCTCTGTTGACCTTAGAGCCTTCTCTGACCACTGCTTGCAGCTGATTGTGGCAACTAGTGATTTATGCTGTGGGCTGACTGTTTCACTGGGGATGACTTTGCAATTATGGATTCTGCCCCAGGCCCTTTTCCTTACTAGGAGGAAGTCTACATGAGTTGCATGTTGACTACTCTTGTATGTGATCTTGTGACTTTCTCTCTTTCTGAACCATGTGTTGGCTACTATCAAGCCATTTGCCAGACAGACACATGTGCCCAAACCACTGTAATATGTTCTTTGATCTTTTCTGCAATTGGAGCTACTTTGGCTTCTGCTCTTATGTTGTCATTTATTTGTCTCTCCCACAGTGTGCATCCTATCACCTTTCTCAGTGACTTCATTTCCATCACCTCTAGCCTCTTCAACTGTTCTGCCTTTACTGTCCAGGTTTATGTACCATACAGTAGTACTGGTTGCACCACTGTCTTGTACACCTTACTTTTCAGCTTCTTTGGCATTCTTCTGTCACAGACTACACCTGATACTCTATGCCAGTTGGCTGTAGCCCCTCTGATTCTAGCTTAACCTCTTCATTCAGGCTACCCTTCTCCTTAACTACTCCTTCCAGATACTTGAAGCTGTTTACCTGTTCCACTATCTTTCCTTTTATCTCTATTCTCAGCTTCTTCTGATTTCCCCAATTTGCTGCCATTACCACCGTCTTATCTGTGCTTAGTTTCATCCCATGTACCTTCAGATTTTCATTCCATTCTCCTATCCTTTGTTGAAGTTCTAGCTCAGAGTCTGCCTGTACTGCCACATCATCTGCATACAGCAGCTTTGTTGATCTGTCCCCTCCAACCAGTTTGCTAATGTAGTGCCACACCCCTTCCTTCACCACTCATGCCTGACTGTTGCAGATCTTCTTTCACATAATCCATCCACCTCTTTGCTGGGCGCCCTTTCTTGCTTTCTTGGGACGTTGTCATGAAGAGCAGTGGGCTCAGAATTGAACCCTGATGTACACCCACTGGGAACCCTTCTGTGAGGCCAAACACTGTTAGTACTTGAGTTATTGGGTCCTTGTACATAGCCCGCATTAATTCTACCAATGTTTCTGGGACTTCAAACAAACACAGTACTGCCCAGATCAGCATTCTTGGGACCTTGTCATATGCTTTTCCAAGTCTAGGAATGCCCAGTTGGACTCTCTCCTCATCTCTAGCTTCTTCTCAAGTATCTGCCTCAATGAAAACATCGGGTCAGTTGTGCTGCATCCTGATCTGAATCCAAACTGCTTACATTCTCCTACTCTGCACATCCATTTATCAATCATCCTCTCCAGAACTTTCATTTTATAAATCATTTGATGAGCATGAAGCATCCTTCTTGTTTTCCTGTCAAAACTATCCAACACCATTTGGAGCCAATCAATCACTCCAAAACTGTAAGTTAGGACAGGAACAGCAAATTGGTTTATAGCTTGGACTTTGTTCCTGGATATCAATGCTGTTTTTAGTATTAAGTTTTATTCACATTTCTTCATGTTTTTTTGTTGATCCTTCATCAATTCCCAAATATTTATAGACTCCTTCTTGCTCAGTTTCTTTTATACCACATTTCTGCCTCAAGCTGATGTTTTTGGGTCCCTGTCAGATGAATGAAAAATTAAAATCTCGAACGCTGGAAACATTGAAAATGCAGTATATCAATGTGTGTTTTGTGAGATCGCAAAACACTGAAGATCAGGAAATTTGCCCTTTCCTCATTGTAGTGCGATCTTGGAGTTGGTATATATAATTAGTGGGGGTGGGGGGTGGGGGGTGCAGCCTCCCACAATAAAGGTTTTGATATTATGGATTTTCGGTGTTTCCAGCGCTCGAGATTTTAATTTTTCGTTGTTATGACATAGACCCTATGTATTCTTGGTGCTGCCGCTTTCCTGCTTTAAAAGTTGCCTTTGCACATTTATCAAGACCAAATGACATTCTTATATCATCTGAAAATGTTTTAATCAGTTGCAGTTGTGCTTTCAGTTCCTTATGTGATGAACTATACAGTTTTGAATCATCTACAAAAAGAAGATGAGAAGTCTTTACACTTTGTTTTCTGGGAGCTAAATTATAGCTATGAGCTGATCTGTTAAGTTTATAGGTTCATAGGTACTAGGCTATCTGCCCGAAGGCATTTATAAGCCTAGCCAGAATGTGTTGGCTTTCGCCGCCCCCTTAGATTAGTTCCCTATGCCTCTGTCCAGCAGAGCCACTGAAGTGATCCCCGGGGTAATCTTTCTGTTTCCCATCCACTCGTTAAGGTTTCTCTTGAAGAGTGCTAGCAAAGAGCTCTGCCTAATGTAGATTGGAATCTTGTTCCAAAGCATGGGAAGTCTCTGGGACAGGAATCTATCCCTCCAGCATGTCCTATTTATTGTTGTGGTGAGGTTTAGATCCCTAAAGTGTGTGGCTCAAGGGGATAAGGTTTTCTTTACGTGGAGCATGTCCATCAATTCTGAGTTGGACATGGCCATGTATGTCAGGCAGAGATCACCTCTGAGCAGGTGGTATGCAACTGAGTACAGCTGGAGTTTCTTCAGTTGAGCTGCAGAGGGCATCTGTTTGAGGCCAGTGATCCTCTTGGTGAAGTACTTCTGTGGTCTTTTCAGCTGTTGCAAGTGTCTTGTAAGGTACATCCCAAATGGGGCTTTGTACTCTATGATGGGTCTGATGAGTGATGAGTAGAGGGGCACAATGACCTCTTTTGATTTGGATGCAAACCCTTTTGTGATTAGGTGGGCCACATAGAAGGATTTTCTAACCATTTTGGCAATGTGATTTTCAAAGGAGAGATTACTATCTACTTAGGTGCCCTGATCCCTTATTACATTTTCCGTATTTAGGGGACTACCACTTATGTGGTAGTTTGTAGGTACTTTGTTATTTCCAAAGGGAATAACTATGCACTTTTTGGCATTTAGCTTGAGGCCATGATTTTGACACCAGGTATCCGTCTCAGTGAGACCCTTTTGGAGGATGTCTGTGTCAGCTGGTGAGTCAATTATAGCCCCTTGTTTACAGTTGTCTGCACACTTGGTAAGCCATAGTCCTCCTGTGCTTGTCTGTACCTCTGAGAAGTATATGCTGAACAGGAGGGGTCCTAGGACTGATCCATGGGGAATGCCACTTGTAACCGGTTTAGAGTCAGTAGACAGCTTAGTGGGTTAAGGGCAAGAGAAAGGAGCAGTGGTGATAGAGAATCACCCTGGAATATCTCCCTTTGAATCCTTATCCCTAGAATAATAATTTGCCCTTAATCATTGCTTAACCACAAAGTGGTTTGCCACTGTTTCATGGTCACTGTAATGTAATTGATCAGTGTAAAGTTTATCTTATGCATTTTTAAGCATTCTTTTATCCGTGATTGTGGGATGCTTTCAAATGCTTTTTTGTAGTCTGTCCATGATATACTTAGATTCTTCCCCTTTTTACAGTTCTCCATTATGACTTTAACATGAAATGATCTTTGTTCCATATGACTTTTGTTTATTACACTTTTGTTCTGTTGCCATGATTGAGGTTTCTTTTAAATGACTATAAACTCTCTCGGCATCAGTTCCAGTTTATACGTTGTTGGAAGGCAATCAGGATAGGTTGCAGGTTCTTTCTTAAGTAGAGGTATTGTTTTTCCTGTTATTAGCCTGGCTGGTGTCTGTTTGGGGTGCATATATAAATAGTTTTTACTCGTGGCTAAATATTCATGCAAAGATGTTAATACTTTTAACCAGAAATTAGGTACTGAATCTGGGCCTTGGGTTTTCCATAACTTTGTTTCAATCTCTCTGGCTGTTACTTCATCCCATTTTATATCCTGTACATTTGAACTTCTTATTCTTTTACTTCTTCTATCCATTTAGCATTTTTGTTATGTTCCACAGGGTCTTCATAGATATTTCCCCAAAAAGTATCTATTTCTTCTTTTTTTGTGGTGTTTCTTTTCCTTTTTCCTTGTGTCCTAATTCTCTATAAAACTTTTTTGAGTCATCAATACATTGCTTATTTTGTACTTTTCCTTAAAATTTATCTGTGTATTTTCTAATTTTTTCTGCTTGTGCTGAAATGTTTAGTTTATTATTTGTAACTGCACAATAGATCCTGATCTGTTCTGATACTGTGATTTGCTTTTATCACGGCTATCTTTCTGAGTATTTTTTTTATCTGTTCCCTCTTCTATACTCTTCTAACAATAACATTTCTTGTCTTAATTGCTTTATAGTTTTCTCTCTTCAGTACTTCCATGATGGTATTCGATTTCTCCCCTTCCTTTCCCTTACTACCCTATGTTTTTGTGGTAACACTTTATCTATTATTAATTTAGCTGCACAGTAATATATCCTATTTACTTCTGTTACATTGCATGAATGTCTATGAACAGTCCTAATTGCTGTGTTCATTTGTTTTATCCACACTTTTAACTTTTTGGATTTTATTGACCTTCTGTAGTTTATTCCTTTCATTGATTTTAATATGTCTGTCCATCTCTATTAAATCAAGCAACTCTTCTCTTAGATCATTTTCTTCTAAACGGAGGGCATATTCTTTGTTCTCCAGTTCATGTGGGCATTTTGTAGATAGTTCCATAGTATCTTCCTATGCCACATTCTCTTCAGTTTCATCCTGTGCCATCCGTTGCTCTTTCATATGGGAACTCACTGGTCTATCACCCCTCAACATTGGCTGCATAAGAGTTGCCGTAGTTTCCTGTTCCTCCCCTTGCTGTGCAACTCCATTTAAACATTTGCACTGATTTTCTATGGAAGGTCCCAAAGTATCATCATCATCTGGCAACTGATCAGATATTTCTCTCTCCACTGGTTTTGCCTTAATTTGGGGATTCATTGTTCTATCCTGCTGTGATGTTTTCCAAGTTATATTTTCTACACTAAATCCTTCACTTCCCAGGTAATCCACAACCTCAGTTTATATTTCTTTAAATTCTCCATTACTAATCCTCTTTTCAACTTTTCCTCTTAGTTTTCTTATTTTTTGTGTTGTAAAATTTTCCGTATCGGAATGCCTTTGCCTATATTTCTCTTCAAATATCTTTAGTGCTGCTCTTTTTGTATTGATTAGTTTTGCTTTCTCCTTTGCATAAATATTACACCATACTAAATCTTTTCTTCTTTCCCATGTCCATATTTCTTCTTCAGATATATCCGGATCCTCCTGTTTCTCCTTACTTTGTGGACTTTTTCCATTATGCTATGATATAACCCGTGTTAGACTTTCTATACTAAATCTTTCACTTTGGAAGTATTCCATAAATTCATCTTCTATCTTTTTAACTTTTACTTTACTAATCTTCTGTTCTACATTCCCTTTTTGTGATCTTATTTTTTTATTGTGAAATTTTCCATATCTGGTTGCCTTTGCCTGTATTTCTCTTTGAGTATCTTTGGGGCTGCCTTTTTTGTGGTGATTAATTTGACTTTGCTCCTTTGCATATATATTGCACCATATCAGATCTCTCGCTATTTCCTATGTCCATATTTCTTGTTTATATCTTCCAAAAGTCTCTACATTTTGTTCTTTATATTTTCAGACTTCTTTAGTTGCTTCTTATATTGTTTTTCATAAATCTGTTGTATTAATGAACACAGCTTTTTATTTGAAACTTCTGAGTTTTTCTGGCAGAAATATTTTTCTTTCCTTTAATTTCTCTCATAATCTTTTTTTTTTTTGTCTTCTGTCTGGAAATTCTGGACTTCTTGCATAATAATGATATATAATTTGTTTCTTTTTCTCAATAGTCCACCCTAGCGTATTTATGGCTCTTTTTTGGCCTATCAGTTTTTTTGTGGACTGCTACTTTCTACAATGGGGGGGGGGCATCCTCCCTCTGAGCCTGGTCTAGCCCCATTGTAGGAATGTTTCCATGTCTTGAGGATTCTACACTGCCATTTTTTCCAGTCCTGGCACCAGTGCGCCTACCAGGATTGGGCACTTTTTTTATCCTGGGTCTTGTGCACCCAGCTTTCTTTTTAATTTTTTAACCTACTTCCATCCATGGTATATGCTATCATAAAATACAGTCTGTATATCAGTATCATCTTGGTGAGATTTCATAAAAAACAGCGTCCACCTCATGAAGGTACTCACCAAGACTTGAGGATGAATTAAGTTCCAGCAATACTACTCTCCTTTGTTTGCTGATTTATCTTCTCTTCTTTCGGACCCATGTTGCTGTGGCTTTGGCACTTTTGACTAATACGGTGCTGTCTCAATTGTGTAAACTAGATAGGTAGGAGGTTCAACACCGAGCATGGAAGACTTGTTTGTGAATGTGTGTGTGTGCGTGTGTGAGAGAGTCTGTGTTTATTTATCCCTTATGTGCTGCTGCTGGCCATGGAAAGCTGTTTGCTTCTGTGTGGGAGTGATGAGCAGCATAGATGTTCGATCTGCACTGCTGCTCATCATAGGTGTGCCATACGGTGGCTATGTGATTGTTAATGAATCCCAGGGGAAAATATTGAATTTCTTAAATATATTTTGAGAACTTATTAATAAATGGTTATGATTGTCTATAATTGCAGACTTTAGTCAAAATTCTTTGTAATATACGTGGAGTTTCAGCTGCTCTGGAGCCTGAAATGATAGCCTTTCACACACTTTGGACTTCCACATAAATGGTGGCTAAAGGCAAATTTTATTACGTGCCATCCAACACCTTTTAAAGCAGTAGGACACTTTCACAGTAACATTCTCTCTGAAACATGCTGATGAAGTCATCCTGCCAAAAGTGCAGTCTGTCCCCTAAGAGTAAGACTTCTCCTGTGGTGCTTGCAAGTATCACAGTGCTCTCTAGATTGTGTAAACTAGATAGGTAAGAATTTCATTACCCAGCATGAAAGACATGTATGAGTGTGTTTGTCTCACTGTTGAAGAATGTGTACATCTCTGGGTGTTGTATCTACTTCTTCTGAGATAAATGAATTTGAGTGTGTGTGTGTGTGTGTGTGTGTGTGAGACTGGGTGGTGATCTGCTTCTGAGATAAACACATTTAACTGTTCTCATAGGTCCCTTATCCCTAGTTTTGCAGTAGCATCCTCTCTTACACACACACACACACACACACACACACACACACACACACACACACACACACAAACTCTCTGATGAGGTCATCCTGACAAAAGCACAATTTCTTCCCTCATTGTTAGACTTCTGCTGTGTCATTTGTGACTAGTAGATTGATCTCTAGATTGCGTAACCCAGACAGGTAGGAAGTTCAATACCCAGCATAGAAAACCTGTATATGTACGCTTGTGTGTTTAGTTTTTGTGTGTGTGTGTGTGTGTGTGTGTGTGTGTGTGTATGTTTGTAAAACTGTGTTTATCACTGGCTGGTATATCCACTTCTCCGAAGAATAACACATTTAACTGCTCTCATAGATCCCTTATCCATATTTTTTACAGTATCATCCTCTCTGACACACACTGATGAGGTCTTTGTGACAAAAGTGCAATCTATCTCATGACAGTAAGATTTATTTTGTGGTACTTGTGAATTTTATAGTGCTGTCTAGATTGTGCAAACTAGATAGGTTGGAGTTTCTGTAGCCATTATGGAAAACTGGTTAGTATACATGTGTAGTGCTTGTTGCTGTTTCTGTTTCCCCTGCAGAGGATGTATTTAAATGTGTAAGTACCTCCCTTGTACCAACGTTTTCAGAAACATCCTGCATGAAGCACACTAATGAGGTAATTCTGACAAAATTAACATCTTTTTCATGAGAATCAGATATGTTCTGTGGCACCTACAACTAACACAGTGCTGTATGTATTGTACAACCTAGATAGGTAGGAGTTTCATTAACCAACATTGTAGAAGTGTGTGTGTGTGTGCATGTGTGCATGTGTGCATGCATGCATTCTTTGTGTGTGTGTGTGTGTGTGTGTGTGTGTGTGTGTGTGTGTGTGTGTGTGTGTGTGTGTGTGTTTGCAGTTAGTTGAGCATGAGCTCATTCAGCCTATATCTGGATACATTTTTAAACTGAAAGATGACTATGCCTTCCATATCTACAGTTTCATTTCTACACATGAGTGTATGAGTGTAGTTATGCCTACTGACTGTAGTGTAATGATTGCAATTTTCTATACGTTACATAAAAGAAACTCTGCTTTTTAGGCAATACTTATGTCTACAGATTTGTACTTTAATGCTTAACATAACAGTGTCATGGGTTGGAAGATAGCCAGTTAATGCTTTTAGAGGGGAAGTGATGCAAGTATTTGCTACGTGGTGAGGGAGAGAAAGTTTCCATTCTTCAAATGTTAGGCTTTTTGTGTGGTATCAGTAAGAATACACATGTACAATATTATATTGTCTGCCTACACCCATGGTTCAACACACTGATGAGGTCATTGTTTTGCAAGTGAACTGAAGCTATTTGAATACCACACATCTCCTGTGGTGCCTGCATGTGTTTGCTTAACCTCTGCAAGTGTGACTGCCAATGCATATGTACTCACAACTTTTACAGGCACTGATTGGCAGTAAAACTGATTTTACCAGATAAATCTCCTTAGCAATACACTGCTGATGTCATCTCTTCATAGATGCTATATGTCTCAATTGAATTTAGTATTCTCCTGTGATGCTGGCTGCCGATAATGTGCTGTATAGATGGTTTAAGTCAGTATTTAGGTGACTAGGTGTTTCGATACAATCACTGCTTCAATGATGTGACAGTTATTAGTGTCATATACCACTGGTCACCTCAAAACCACCTTTATGTATCCTTCAAATTATGTGATAGAATTACAGTGACACTAGCAAATCCTAGCTTCACCAAGGAAAATAACATTTTGTCCATGCAGTGATTACGTACTGCTAACATACCTGCAGTATGTCACATTTGGAGTGGGCATTTTCCTGTGTTGTATGACTTTGATACTTAGCTTTGTACATTGTGTTACTACATATGTAGGATGCTGAGTCCAGCTGTGGGTGTGTCCTTCACCCTCATACTATGCATACTGTTTTCTAAAGACATATATGACATGTAGCTGTACTGTGTTATTGTGCACGTCAAAGACATTTTAGCATAAACATCAGGTGGTGATGTCATACATTTAACTGTGCACTGTCTCATTGTACCTCAACATGGTCCTGCAGTGCTTGCATTTCAGGCAATGGTGTTACTCTTGAGATTTTGGGTAGTTACTTGAAATCCATCCATTACTGCTCTGAGTACATTGTGTCAGTAGTATTGGGACTATACATGTACTAACACTGTTGTCATGCACATTGGATTTGTACACATGTAGATGCTGATCCCTTTTACTAAGAGCAATGACAATTTGTTATATATTAATGCTTTTATTCAGAGAAATGATGACATTGGCTTCCATGCTCCTTACATAACATATGTGGGAAGTGTTATCCTCTGGCATGGGGGAATGATGCAACATGCTGTCTTGTCACTGATGTACTACAGCAGTCACAGGCACACATATTCCTCATGGAAAGAACATAATGTAATGCCTTTTTATAACCACTTGTATTGATATTTCTACAATAGTGTATTCATCTAGGAAATATTCATGTATTATCTGCTGTCAGATGCTCATGTGTTCAACATCCAATATTATTACCAGTTTTCATTGTTGTGGCCTTATATGCTAATGCATGGCTGACATATACCACAACGATAAGGTGTTCATTGGCATTAAGACATGCCTCCACGATCCCTTTCATCTCAGAGATTGTTTACCAGACATACAGATGATGTAAAAATTTAGCAGAGGTGGATTGTCATACTACTGGTAAGACTTACATTGATGTGATTGTGGTTTATCCAGATATCATTAGTAGAGTCACATCACTTGCTGTTCAGTTCCTAACAGGGGCAATATTATATGAATGCACTGCCATTACATAAACACCATTGTATCTAAATATTGTTATCCTTTTTTATTTTGGACAATGATATATCATCACGGGTTGTGCTTGAAGGGCACTGAAATCTTTATTTGGGGCATGTTGTGCTGTGAGTGCTTCTGTGGCATGAGCATTGAGTATTGGCATTTATGGCATACCTACACAGATATACCAGTTTTTCACTTCTGGGACAGTATGTGTCCTACATGATGGGAACAGATTCCTTGTCAAGAATCAGTTATATTGTAATGCTCAGTGTTGAATGGACAGTAATGTATAGCTCATTTCTGGCATTCTGACTAAATCTGACTGTTCATATTATATCCATACCTTCTGTGTTGACACACACATTCAATTCAGTTATTTGTGACAGCCTTCTCTGATGTAACAGATGCAGTCGAGAGCACCTTGTATAATAGCCAGGGGTTTGAATCTGTCAGACTCCAGTGGCTTACACACACACCTCGGCTAGCTTATTCATGCATTGTCTTAACAGGTAGGTTGTCAGTACAACTTATATGGTATGATTGTGCCATCCACCCTCCAGGGGTGTTTTTCCTTAAGTGACCAATATACGAATATATGTCTGTGGCGTCCATGATTGTTATGCATTTCTCTGATATATGTCCAGGCTTGTTTTCTGAAAGGACATGATGCAAATGCTTCTTAGGACATTCCTTGCTCAAAAGCATTACTAGTTCACAAGATAATTGTGCTCTATATTTCATTCTCTGGATATTTGCTTAATACTGCCATTGTTTCCTTTACAATATACGGCTTACTGGCAGATGTATGTGTTCATAAATGTGTCTAACTGCATGGAATGAGGGTTATCATCAGGAGATGTGATTGGTCATCTGTTACAACACTTTGTATTGTGTTGCTGCTCTTAAATTGCTGTTCTGTTTCTGTCCCCTGTGACTGTATATGAGCATGCAGGTAATAGTATGTCAGACATGTTTGCAAATCAGCAATGGCAAAACTGGACTCATGAAATTTCATCCGCTCAGTCTTAACATTGGTCACTTATGTATGTTGTATGTTATTAGATAGCCATGTATTGTTAAACATATGTCAGTTGCCTCTCTATTACATACTTGTAGGTGATAAAAACCTTTCCATTTAAATAAGCATATGTCACTTGCCTGTCTGTTACATGCTTGTAGGTGATGAACCCCTTTCTTAATGGTTCCACTGTCATTTCTTTCCATAAACATGTCAATTTCTGAGTTAGCTGACATTACAGCTATAAGGTTCTTTTTCTTGTGTATATCTGGTTAGGTGGATAACACATTGGTGCTGTCATTCTTCATACATTAATTCCCTGCATATACATCCTTATATGCTATGACTGGATTCTATGCATTCATCTCATAATGTATTTTCCATCCTTGCAAACTGTTATTTCAAGTTAACCATTTAATTAACATGTATCTCATATCTACATTCCCCTTTGTTGCAATGCAGCTTTATGTCCATGCCCCTATCCACATCCTTTGTCAGCATGTCCGTTATTATTTATGGGTGTAGCTGTGGGATTGACATTCACTATAATTATCATTACATCAGTCTTGCAGGTTTTTTGTTTGAAATGTTTCTTATATACTTTCATCACATTTGCCTGCAGGATATGAGTACACTTTAAGCATTTCCACTCTACAACATTACTACTGCAGTATATCACATTTTTGTGTAACAATTCCCCCATTTCACTTCTCCTCATTTTGCATTGTTTGTATGTACTTGATCTGAATATGTGTGGGCTACAGCTTGTGCTCATATCTGAGCACTGCCTACATGCAATCTGTTTTATTTACATTATGTGCTGCTGCTGGCCATGGAAAGCTGTTTGCTTCTGTGTAGGGGTGATGAGCAGCATACATGTTCGATCAGCACTGCTGCTCATCATAGGTGTGCCACACGGTGGCTATGTGATTGTTAATGAATCCTAGGGGAAAATATTGAATTTCTTAAATATATTTTGAGAACTTATTAACAAATGGTTATGATTGTCTATAATTGCAGACTTTAGTCAAAATTCTTTGTAATACATGTGGAGTTTCAGCTGCTCTGGAGCCTGAAATGATAGCCTTTCACACACTTTGGACTTCCAGATAAATGGTGGCCAAAGGCAAATTTTATTACGTGCCATTCAACACCTTTTAAAGCAGTAGGACACTTTTTACAGCCGCATCTTTGTGAGGCAGCAGGATTTCATATCTGTCCGTGGTCTTCTGATACAGTATTACTGCCTGTGACATCTCTCCTCTGGGCCAGTAATTAAGGACTGTCGATCCTCACCACTGATACTAGTGGGGAATGTTCACTTAGAACAAAAATGGATACACCGAGTACTTTCAGATGCAGCTCTCTGCACCAAGCACATTTTTTCTTAAGAACACACAGGCAGCATACTCCAGTTCTGGGGCTGGACTTCCTCTCCAGGTCCCAAATAATACTCCACCTTTTTCTCTACAGAAATAAGTGCTCTGTTTCCCTGTTCCAAGTAGCTGACACACACATGCTATGAGATTTGATTTACACACACACACACGCACACACACACACACACACACACACACACACACACACACACACACACACACACACACACCTGAGAAACGCTGGTACAGATATACCCGCTATGCCACCTCTACCCAGACTATAAGGTAGGTTCACTGCCACCAGCCAGCTACTTTAAGGCTCTTGCCAGGGTACCCAATTACTCTTAGTAAAATTAATACTTATACAAGTGGTAGTGTTAACCAATCAGCAAGACTTTCAAGAGTAATGCTGCAGTGCCACTAAATAAATGCAAGTACTCTCAAGGGTTAAAATATTTTATAAATGACCAGCCACGATAAAAGGTATAGCTATATTTAATAATAATTAATAAAATAAAAAACATGAAAATACTGAATATCTATTTACAGTAAACACCAGAGTTTCAATTCACAGGAAATATAAAAAGATAACACAGATGGAAAGACTCAGACAGGTAGAAAAACAATACTTTTAGCTAATCTCACTATATTTTCCTAACTGACTGAAGAATTACTTTTCCCTAGTTAAGTTACTTACTAAAGCAGGGCCAGATGAAGTGGGTGAGCAGTCTTGTCAGTTACAAAACTGAGTGCTGAGTGTTACTATCACATCTCTCACTAGTATCTAAATACAGTTTCAGTGCTGGCAACAAAATGATATCACACCTTGTCACCTGACTGTGAGGTTCCCACACTACCTCCTCACTAGAAACTTGAGCCAGAATCTTGCACAGATGTGTCACAATTCACACATAGAGCTTTGCAAAGGTTTATTCTAGCATCTGGAGACTGTAAAACAATTCCAATACTTCCACCCTTCCTGCAGAGACTAACAAGCCATTCTCTGGCACCCTAAGGGTAGCAATTAGTTCACCACTAAGGAAATAAGAGTAGGATCCCAGCCCAGACATCACATCTCTGGCTGCATTCAGACCTGTGGGATAAAATCTTTATTGCCTAAACCAAGTCATTTAATTTCAAGCTATCTATTTTTCTTAAGGTTAGCTGGGCTGAGCTTAGCCCCTTCCCTTCCAGTATCCTCTGTTAACATATATACACTTTAATAGTTAACAACAATAAAGTCTGATATACATGTATATTTTTTTCTGTCCAGCAGGACTCTCTGTTGATACATTTTTTACACAAGCAACTTTATAAATACATTTTTAATGCAAGCATCTGTACATATCACTTTGTTATTCAAATGACATATAATTGTTTACAAAACTCCAGCTGATTATGCTGGCATATGTTACACATGTTCTGCCCTACTCTCTCTGGCATAGCTGGCACTACCTCACATCATCACACTGCCATTCATGTGGCACCACAAACCTTGCTATTAATAAGGTTCCTATGGATGAATCTTGCTAAAACAAGTTTGTTATAGCCAAGTTCTTATATATCAACTTCACTATAACAAGGTTACTTTTTTGTTGATTTTGGGGGATAATTAACACACGCCATGTATTATAACTATTTTCCAGTTTATATTATACTTACTATCATGATATACCTTCCTAGATAATGGGTTACTTCACTAAATCTCCGAACAATGTTTTTGTGCACTTTGGGGTATAGAGTTTACGTGGATATTTCCAGTAGAATATAATCACTACTGCTAAATTCTGTCAGTACAGCATTCAATATCAGGTATTCCCCTCATTCCTGTTGGCATAATGCAGTTCTACTGTAACTGCATGACCACAACAGCAATACTATGGCTGTGTATAAGCTCCTAGTGATGGCTTTGGGTACCAGCCCTCCACTCCGTGATGTTGTGCCCTTTCATTGTAGCACATAGGATTAAGCCTTTGAGTTACTAATATAATTCATGCTGTACTCATTGGTTTGATTCCCTCAGACTCTACCTACCTACTGTATGATTTAAGCAAGTCACATACTGTACGATTTAAGCAAGTCAGATAACCAAGCAGTGTTCCTGGGTTGTTGCTGAAAGAAGGATTTGCCAAGATGGCCTTACATGTTAACAGGTTACTGGGCCATAAGATTGGAAATGGCTGTGTGATCTATTTGCTATTTGTTGACCATGTAAGTGGGCTGGTCCATACCTCTCAACTGTACAGATTTTAGCAGAATGTCCAGATTTTTGCCTCATATTTTGGTCCGTTTTTCATAAAATAGTGTTTTTCTGGAAAATTAGTGGCAAATCATTAAAGACTGAAGTTAGAAAATAATGACAGGCATTGAGTTTCAGACTTCATATCCTTCAGAAAAATTCATGCTAATGCAAAACCTTTTACTCTATCAATTTTCTACATCTGTAAGAGCAATATTTAAAAATTGTCCCTATTTTTGGGCCTTTGTCCCACTTCTATTTATAGCTTTGTCCAGATTTCTTGTTCTAAGAGGTTAAGAGGTATGGGCTGGTCTGATGTCCATTTATAGCAGTGATCAGGGCTCAGGGAGTAGTTTTACATGACATACAATGTATACAAACGTATTCTACTTGCAACATTATTCAGTGCATTCAACAAGCTAGAAGTAGATTTGACTACATAGAGCTAGTTAGATATAATCATTGTATAGAGATACAGTTCTTCTATATGGCAAATATAGTAACCATATGGAATATAAAAAATACAAAATTGTTATATACATAGAAAACAATACAGATAAATATCATGACATGAAGAAATATTGACAATAACTGTGTTATCTCAACGTGTTGACACTTATCTTAATTAAACAATTCTTGACAATACATCGATTTAAAAAGGACAGCAAGTGCTCTCCTTTTCTGATCAGTAAATTAAAAAAAAAGGTAACTCTAACACCAGGCACACTTTGTCTGAGTAGTGATACTTTTAGGGAGAGGATTTTTCATAAGGAAATGTGTAGGGTTGAGAATGGGGGAAAAGCTGAGGTTGGAGTTAGCACAAATGAGTAAGGATGGCCAGGGAGGCTTGAATAAAATCTGAATTAACATCTTTTTATAAGCTTAGGCATTTTAACTGTTGTGTCCATTGGTGCCTAATTTGAGTTTTTTTTTAATTGGTGTCAATATGCAAACTGTTACCTGTGAATGTGTGTTTCAACAGCTCCAGGCTGAACCTGAAATTGGTCATTGCTTGATCAGAGTTCTACCGCAGTAAACAAATTTAAACAAACAAACAACATTTTTTATGTCAAATGTGTTGGTGGGTTGGGAGACTGGGGAGAACCGGCCAGGAAGTGGAGGGGATGCTATCTTTATTGCTGTGCAAATATGTGGTTGTTGGCAGTGCAGGTGTCTGTGTGACTGTGTGCTGGAACAAAGCTTCAGTATTGGGATCTGGCAGACAGGCCCAGGGCACCCATAGGAGATGTATGCACAGGCCATGCATCCTCATGTTCATGGGGGAGCCATGTTCCAGAAAGGTCACAGGTATAGAGCACAAGTGCTTTGTAACTGTGAACAGTGGCTTGTGCCTTGGCAAGCCTCACCACATGTACATCCATGTCACAATTTACTTCCCTTATCATTGGATGGTTGAATGGGGGTGGGTGCACTACATGCACTTGCCTATGACCTCCCCCTTGTACAAAGATCTACACCAGAGAGGAAGGTGGATGACTATGATGTGTGAACACACAGAACCACCTGCTCCATGCAAACTCCCTTGAACTTATATCAGTGATGTTGTTCAAGTTGCCCATGCTCTCCCTGAGGTTATCACACAGACCAAATACTACCCCTTTCAGCTCAGCAATGTGTTTGTTGCTGTCTTCTAGTCCCTGCATTATGGCTTTGGATAAACACTATGTAGTGGCCATTGGTACACCTACCTTAGGTAGGGAATGGTATCCATGGAGTGCTCAGCCTTCAGCATACCACCATCATCAATGTCCTTGTCTCACTCTATAGGACTTACAGCAGCTAGTGCAGATTATGCAGCAGGTGATGACATCCCAACCCTGGTGGATCTGCCTGCATCTTTCTGTCATTGTGTGTTATCCTGTATCTGTGAAGTAACATGCACAGGCAAAACAGCTGTATCCATGGAATGGGGTAGTGATATGTTCATTACACTGATCATGTCTAACACTGACATCATGAACCCTGGCTATGTTGGAATTTGGCTGCCAAGTAGTGCTTGGACATCAAGAGGAAGACCCTGATCACATAGTACTCGTGAAAACACCAAAATAAATCACCCAAACTAAGCATGACTCTTCACCAAAATTTGCAACCCCATGAATAACTACTAATACTTAATGTAAAGGGAGAAAGGTATCGCACCTTATGTTGGTGCCATCTGAGCCTGAAGTCCTGATGTCCCTGTAAAATGAAGTAGTCATGGTTATAAGCTCCACTAAGCCACACATGAGATAGTATGGCAGGTACTTGTCTATGTTAAGACATAACCACTTAGGACAACACCAACAGATATGGATGTTGGCCTTAACATCTCTGTGCAGATGTCTGCCACTCCACTTTGAACTGTGGAATTGTACAGACTCCCTTGCAGAGATGCTAGGAACCCCTCTGTTATTAATGGTTCCCTTGGTGGACCCATCCTCTGCTCCAGAACAAGGTAGCTTGCCTGACTTTTGGCTACTTTGATCATGTCAGTTGCCCATTGTTTGACTTGATCATAAGTCCTGTTCTGATTCTCAACAGCATTTCTGTCATTAACAACATCATGCCAGACATGGTCTTGGAAGGACTGGTCAGATTTCTCATGGCTGATCATCTACTATCCTTAGAGATGAAAAGCCTATAGAATAATATCATTCTCTACATGGGAGAACTTGCATTATCCTTATTTTCCACATTGTAGCATAGTTATCTGACATAGAAAGGAAATACATTCTGGGAGATGTTATGGTTCTACCTGATATTTCCCTAAACAACTGCAAAATTTAGAGAACAGATGTGGCAAGAGCCGTATGGCATTGAGATATTTATTGGTGGCCACTCACACCTAAATGAGATATTAATGATAAGGTGTGCTATGTGCACAGGTACGGTGCGTTACATACATATATGTTCGTATGAGTATGTTCTAAGCTAGAGCAAATTTATAACAAAATTGCCTGATTTGCCGACAACCTTCCTTAACAGCTATCACCACTGTCTTGCCGTTAAGTCACTCCAGTAGCCAGAATTCTTGAAACAGCTACTTATACCCTATATTGCACACTCTGTCCTATATGAACTCTCATCCTGTCCCTCCATCTCCAATTTAGTCTCCTTCTATAATCCCCCTCATCACCTCCATACTGCCAGTAAACACCTCCTTCAGTTATACAAACCCAACCAAAACATTGGTAAGACCCTTTTCGTATACTCTCTAGCCCATGCCTGGAACTCACTCCCTCTCACCATACGAAGCATTCATCATAAATACCTGTTTAAGAAAGAACTTAAACTTTTTCTCCTGAAGACTTGGTGATGCCCTTGTCAAATCCCCCACTTGAACTAGTCTCCTCTCTTCTCATCTTATCTGCTTTTCCCAATCATGGAGGTATTTCTTTAATCGATGCAGTGAGGTACATCAAGAGCACCTTAACCATACTCTACCAATGCCATAACAAATTCAGTAACGCCTCAGATGATTGGACAACATACCAAGAACATGTTCATTGAGGTGGTAGGAAGTGGGTTGTGTAGGGATACATTAGTAACCATTTCGGGTCTACATAGCTGCTGCAGAAAGTTCCACAGTGTATACTGTTCCTCTCACAGGGCTATCAGGCCCCCTCCAGTGTCAGCAAACACACAGTCCATATTATTAATCACTGTTAGCAAGTTGCAAGAATCTCTTACATTAATGTCAGATGCCATGTTCTAGGAGTCTTTCTTCATAATATCTACTTTACGCAGCCCTCTCACACCCAGAAACATTTGACAAGTCAGTAATATAGCAAATTCTGTTGAAATTAACAAATTGTACATGCCCTCAGACAACTGCCATAGGCTGTGCTTGGTCTACAGGTTAGCTTGGACTGTATCGACACACAGAACAACTATAAATACAGTAATCCCTCATTGACCCTGCCATGGCAATACACTCATTCAGAGTAACTCTGTCCCTAATAGTGGCAGCAGTGCTGCTCCTTTAGAGAGCAACATAAACAATCACTGCATAATGTTAAGGAGATCCTGAGCCACCACAAGGAGATATGAATGATAAGTGACATTAGCACTTTTCCAACTCAATTACCTTTCAAAATGAATTTCTGCACTTTGAAATCCAGATGTCCAAGGTTTTTATCAGCTTAGTTTGTTGCTCCTCTCAAATCCTCTATAGTGCAATGAATGCTGTGGCGGACATGGGAGCTTATATCACATAGTTTTAATGTTTCTGACAAGGCGAGCTTGCTGATAAGATGCAGGCTAATAAATGAGCCTGAATCACACATTTTTTCTCATTGCAAAGACCAATGTCATGATAGGATACTTGCTCACCTATGTGGCATCTGTGAAGCACATTGACCATGGGTAGGTGGGTCACTGAACCTTGCAGGGAGTTCAGTCATGCATCCTACAGCAGTACTAAAGTGGAAAGTGCTTTCACAGTTAGTTATTATGTATGTACCAGACCGCTTCAGTGTCAGTGTTCATAGGTTCATAGGTAGGTACTAGGCTATCGACCCAAGGGCCTACGTAAGCCTAGCCAGCAAGATACCATAGATTATGCCACCCAAGAAAGTTATTTTCCTGTGCCACTGTCCAGCAGAGACACAGAAGTGATCCCCGGGGTAAATTTCCTATTTCCCATCCACTCATCAAGATTTTTCTTGAAGAGTGCTTATGAAGAACTTTGCTTAACATAGATTGGTAGCTTGTTCCAGAGTATAGGAAGTCTCTGTGACAGGAATCTATTCCTCTAGCATGTCCTGTTTATTATGGTGACAAGGTTTAGGTCCCTAGAGCATGTAGCTTGGAGGGATTGGGATTTCTTTAGGTGTAGCATGTCCAACAGCTCTGGGTTTGACATAGATTTATATGTTAGGCAGAGATCACCTCGGAGTAGGCGATATGCTATGGAGTAAAGCTGGAGTTTTTTGAGGCGGTCAGTGCAGGGCATTTGTTTGAGGCCTTTGTGAGGTACTTATGTGGCCTTTCCAGCTGCTGCAGATGTCTTGTGAGGTACATTCCAAAAGGGGCGTTGTACTCTATAATGGGTCTAATGAGTGACGAGTAGAGGGGAACAATGACCTCTTTTTTCCTGGATGAGAACCCTTTTATGATGAGGTGTGCCACGTAGAAGGACTTCCTGACTACTGTGGCGATGTGTCTATCAAAGGAGAGACTACTGTCCACCTGGTCCCAAGGTGTCTTATCACACATTCAGTGTTAAGTAGATTGCTGCCTATGTGGTAGTTCATGGGTACAGAGTTTTTACCAAAGGGGATGACACTGCACTTTTTGGCATTGAGCTTCAGGCCATGGCTCTGACACCAGGCATCTGTCTCAGTGAGGCCCTTCTGTAGGATGTCCACATCATTTGGGGACTTGACTATGGCTCCTAGTTTGCAGTCATCTGCGAACTTCATCAGCCAGAGGCCTTCTGTGTTAGCCTGTTCTTCAGAGAAGTAGATACCAAACAGGAATTGTCCCAGGACGGAACCCTGTGGCACTCCACTTGTCACTGCCTTGAGGTCAGATTTGGAGTCTGAAACTTTTACAGTGTGGGTTCTGTCAGTGAGCCAGTTGGTAACCCATCTTGTGACATAGGGATTTATACCTAGTTTAGTGAGTTTAGCTATAATTCCGGAATGGGGGAAGGTGTTGAAAGCCTTGGCAAGGTCAAGATAGGCTGTGTGAACCACCTTACCCTGATCCACGGCTTTGGTGACTGCCTCAAAGAAGTCGATCAGGTTCAGGAGGCATGATCTGCCTTTCACAAACCCGAACTGCCTTAATAACATTATGCAATGTTGTCTATTTGTGTGGTAATCAATAGTGGCGGTAGGACTGGTCACACTAGCTAGCTGACTGATGTTGTGAGACACATGCAAACAAAATCAAAGTGTGACATGAGTGGGCTACCATTGTTCTCTAGAATGTGACCTGGTGAATCACAATGGTTTCTGAAGGCACTGATCTTGGTCAGGTTTCTAGTTGGTACAACAAGGAGAGTAAAATCTTCCTATACCTGCTGCATAGCTACTTCTAGGAGCACCTGCTTAGGACTGCTATGATGATCCCGCATATAAAGTGGATGCCCAGCACAGTCTTGCCAGGTTTGTGTCAAATGCCACTGGCATAACTTGATCTGATGAGCAGTGCCAGCACCCCTACAGGGTCCTGGAGATTCGCCATGCTGACAATCTTAACTGGTGAGAAGGAGACATCAGAACAAGGGCCTGGAGGAGTATTGTAAGTACTTTTAGTAGTTCCACTGTCCTTTATTTTATTTTGTAAGTTATATATGCTTATCTTGGACTTCTAATTTAGGATTTGTTTTAATTTTTTTATCATTCTTTTGCAGCTTACAGATAACTCACTACTTTTCAGAGGGCAATAGGGCAGCATTCTAGGTGAAGGGATGGCTATGATGTTGTAACATTTGACAGTATTCGTTAATATAGCTGCCAGTTATATGTGTTTGTTGCCAGATTGTGTTCCTGTCAAAGTGGTATTATGTAGATAAATTACTATATCTTACATATTACCAGTGAAAGTGATTGTACTTTCCATGTCAAGATATGTACTGCATGTAAATATTAACTGAAGTTTGCAGACAGGTGTCTTAACAACTGTATAGCCATAACAGCTTTATGACATAACATCTGTTAGGACAGAAAACATAAAAAATTGCACTTGTAGGCACAATACCTCTCAACTGTACAGCAGACTGTCCAGATTTTTGCCTCATTTTTGGTCCGTTTTTCATAAAATTATGGTTTTCTGGTAAATTAGTGACAAATCATTAAAGATTGAAGTTAGAAAATAATGACAGACAATTGAATTTCAGACTTCATACCCTTCAGCAAATTCATGCTAATACAAAATCTTTTAGTCTGTCAACTTTCCAAGTTTCTAAAAGCAATATTTAAAAATTGTTCTTATTTTTGGGCCTTTGTTCCACTTTCATTTATGGCTTTGTCCAGATTTCTTGCTCTAAGAGGTTGAGATGTATGGTTGGCACTGCTTTTCACACATCCACAAACAGAACAAATTTCACAGGGATATGTTGTACAGGCACTCAGTCCTGACATGAGACCACCTGCCCTACTGTAGTGCATCTATTGATCAGTGGCCTGATAGAAGTTCTTGCATACAGCACCTATCTACACTGACTAAGTCAGGGTATACATTTTTATATTGGTGGAATGACCAGATGGTTGTGTAAGGGTTAGGGAAACCATTGTGGGTGCATTTTTTTATGTGTTTGGGCAGTAGATGGCAGTTGGAGGATGCTTTGTTTTGTTTTGTTTTAGCCACATTTTGACTGGAGGATTTTTTTTCACATTGACACCATTTTGTTCACCCTTCAGTCCAACAGATGTTGGTTAATAAAAATTCTCTTGAACAGTTGGGTAAATAAACCTACTGGTGGACACAGCTTTCTTGACCTAATTGTTACTAATATTGATACCTCTTGTGCTACTTCTCTGTTCTCACTCCCCAGTGAACTCTGACCACAAACATGTGACTTTTCCTTTTTAAACATGCCAGTCTCAACATATTCTACGATGATACATCAAAATTTGCTTATGACTGCACCTCCACGACCTTGACAGCAGCATGATTTACAAAAGAATTCTACACCCATTTAGAAAAATGCATAGTGCTAACAGTCCCTACCAAAACCATGTATCATGGGAAATTCAAAAACAAATCACTCTTGGGGTCCACCACTCTAAATAAACTATACAGCAGGAAAAGAAACTCCTTAAATTATTTAATAGATTCAAAACCCTCTTATCAAGGATAATGTCAAAGGCATTACAAAAAAAAAAAACCCTGAAGAACACTATCAGGCCCACTATAGGAGCCCATTAACTTAGGCTGGCCACTAAAGCCAAAAATAATTATAGATCCTTCTTTAGTTATGTTAGAAAGCAAATTGCCAAGTTTGATCAGCGATCTACCACAGTAACTAACATTAAGTAAATAATAGACAGTACCCTACATTGCTTTGAATGTATCCATAATGATGTGTCCTGTTTTAACCCCAAAACAATGCCAATATTATTGCAGACAACTCTCATGTTAATTTTATCCCAGGTCTTCTATCCAAATATGCCAGGAAATATACAAATCCCTTACTCCCCCATTTTATCTAAAGAAATTGTTAACCAAGACCAAAAATACTTCCTCCATGAGACCTGACAATGTGCCTGGTTGTTTTATTAATAGTGTTAAATATGCCCTGTTTAACCTACGTCTAGCTACTGGTTTTGTCTCTGATGAGTGGTACACAGTGATGATGCCCATCTATAAGGGTGGCCTTGAAACTGAGCCAGATAATTACCTATCAGCCTTATAAGCCTCATTTGTAAAGCTATTGTAAGTATTATAACTGACCTCATAAACTATGAAATCAAGAATCGTATTAGTCTTTCCCTGCAACAGTTTGGCTTTGGGAAAGGTACACTCTACCTATTGAATCTGGTAAACTTCTTTGAAAGGGTTGCAGAGGCTCAAGACAGTTCCCATGCAGTTCATATAGACTATCTTGAGCTGACAAGTGCCTTCCTTACCATTCACATACTGTTATCATATGGAAGCTAAATGCTTTCAAACTTTGACCTGTATGTGGAACATGGAGAACAAACTGGCTGAAAGATGGAACCCACACAGTGCAAGTTTCAGGTGTCTCATCAGAAAGTTTATAAGTGACCAGTGGTGTCTGTCAGGGCTCAGTGCTAGGACCTGTCCTTTTTGGCATTTATATCTCTCTGGGCAAAGAATCTGGCTAATAAAGTTTGCAGATCGCTGTAAACTGGGGACTGTTGTTACTCTCTGACACCCAAATCCACCAGAATGAACGTTCCCTAGTAAACTGTTGATGTTCTAAAAATGGGCTTAAGCTAAACATTAAAAAATGTAATATCATTACTTTTGTTATTCAACCCCTCCCCTGTTCATACTGTGTAGACAACGCACCATGACAAAATGAAAGTGTGTTCAGGAACCTATGAACTTTAGTTGATAACTCTCTCTGTCTTGTCTAACCATTATGTGGCAACAGTTGTCAGGAAATTCTTTTATTTAGCACAGCTAGTTGGGGAAGCAATATCATCAAGGTATAAATAGGTAATCACTCCTTAATGCTCAGTATTGAGCAGACCAGTTATTGAGTACAGTACCCCTTAGGGATACATCTCACTAAACACATGAAAACAATTCAAAAGATTCCAAAAGTTCCTAAACAAAATGATCACAGACATAAAGTCTCTGAGCTACCAAGAGAGACTAGAAGCTATATTCCTTTCTTTAGTGTCTTTTAGATTTTGTTTTTATTTGGGGGGGGTCACTTCTCCTTTACTGCACCATTAGAGACACAGGACCTGGACCTCCTGTATTTCAGCAAGTTGAATATCAGCACCAGTACATGAACCAGTGACCTACATCTTCACCACCAGATAAATAAAAGATGGTGGAGGGATTGGTTTATAACTCAGAAAATCAATAGTTTACCCTCCTTTTTGCTAGAGCTGGTTTTAAAGGGACCACATAGTTTAATCCATTGAATCCACTGCATCTCTTTGTATTCAGTTTCATTATACAAGTCACCCATTCTTTGACTTCTATTTACAACACATATAACCATAAAGGCAAATACATGATCACTGTGCAATTCTATATGCTTATACAGTGCATTGTGTTATTTAATGAAACTGAATACAAAGAGATGCAATGAATTCTTAGACTGGGAGCTGACAAAGCCCCAGGATTAAACGATGTTGTCCCTTTAAAACCAGCTCTAGCAAAAAGGAGGGTAAACTATTGATTTTCATTGGTTGTGTTGTACTATATTAGATACTATATTTTTACTAGTGTTTTATCATCTGATGAAGGGATTTACCTGAAAGCGCTTATGATACTGCTTTTATTGTTTTAATAAAGTGAAGTTGCTTCATACACAGCGTGGTAATACTTGCCTTACTTTTGGATTTATTATTTGGATTTTTTGGCAGTACTTTCAGTGGAGGAGTCCTTTACTTTTTGTTCTTTACTTTAAAAAACTTCTGAAATCACACCTATCAGAATCATGGAGCTGCTCTTGCACAAACCCTGGTTAGGAAAAAGATGTCTTAAGGCAGCTAAAGGAACACAACCTGTTATTTTTGTATTTAAATAGTATACCCCTACTAAGTATATGTACACTTAACTTGCTTGTTTTCTACCTACAACCACAGTGCTGCTATTCTTTGTATCCAATCTAGACTATATGATTGTGTCAGTGAAATGTATAACATACATTTTCATTTTGCACATGTAGCTGAGATTGAATCAATATTTGTAGTTATACTTTGTATATGTTTCTTACAGTTATTTATAAATGTGGAGCTGTTCTCCCTGAGCCTCCGCTGAAAAAGGACATTTTGTCCAGTCGGACTTTCCCAGTAAACAAATGTATAATAAAAATAAATAAAATGTATAATTCATGGAAATAAAAAAAAAAATTGTAATAGTCTGTTTTCTTTTCTATTAATGTATGTGTACCCATGTCATTAGTAAATATATGTGAAATTAATAAAGCTGTTTAAAAAAAAAAAAAAAGGTAGCAGGACCTGTGATACTGCACGCATGTCTGCACATCCTACCATAAGGCCATGGAATAGTGTAGGTAGGCAGGTATTATCTGATGTGTCCTGGACATGTTTTAATGATTGTTTAATAGGCATCTGCCTGCAGCTCTGTAGGTCATTTGTCATTTAACTAATAGCAATGTTTTTTTTTCCCTCTCTGTTGCTATCCTTTATTTTTGTATTTTATTTATTTATTTATTTATTACAGTTTGATGACTCTAAAGATGTGCAGCAGGTAATGGTGATAAAGGATAATGAGGGAAACGTACTCACAAGCGAGGAGAGTGTGTTGAGCAGATGCTAAGAGTACTTTGAGGGGCTGATGAATGAAGAGAATGAGAGGGAGAGAAGGTTGGATGATGTGCTGATAGTGAATCATGAAGTGCAGTGGATTAGCAAGGAGGAAGTAAGGATGGCTATGAAGAGGATGATGAATGGATAGGTTGTTGGTCCAGATGACATACCTGTGGAAGCATGGAGGTGTTTAGGTGAAATGGCAGTGGAGTTTTTAACTAGATTGTGTAATGAAATCTTGGAAAGTGAGAGGATGCCTGAGGAATGGAGGAAAAGTGTTTTGGTACCGATTTTTAAGAATAAGGGTGATGTGCATAGCTGTAGTAACTAAAGAGGGATTAAATTGATCAGTCACAGCATGAAGTTATGGGAAAGAGTAGTGAAAGCTAGGTTAAGAAGGGAGGTGATGATTAGTGATCAGCAGTATGGTTTCATGCCAGGAAAGAGCACTACAGATGCAATGTTTGCTATGAGAGTGTTAATGGAGAAGTACGGAGAAGGTCAGAAGGAGTTGCATTGTGTCTTTGTGGACTTAGAGAAAGCATATGACAGGGTGCATAGAGAGGAGTTGTGGTATTGTATGAGGAAGTCGGGAGTGTCAGAGAAGTATGTAAGAGTGGTACAGGATATGTACGAGGGTAGTGTGACAGCAGTGAGGTCTGCAGTGGGAGTGATGGATGCATTTAAGGTGGAGGTGGGATTACATCAAGGATCAGCTCTGAGCCCTTTCTGATTTGCAGTGGTGATGGACAGGTTGACAGACGAGATCAGACAGGAGTCCCCGTGGACTATGATGTTTACAGATGACATTGTAATCTGTAGTGTGAGTAGGGAACAGGTGGAAGAGACCCTGGAGAGGTGGAGATATGCTCTAGAGAGAAGAGGAATGAAGGTCAGCAGGACTAAGACAGAATATATGTGTGTGAATGAGAGGGAGGATAGAGGAATGGTGAGGATGCAGGGAGTAGAGGTGGCGAAGGTGGATGAGTTTAAATACTTGGGATCAACAGTTCAGAGTAATGGTGAGTGTGGAAGAGAGGTGAAGTAGAGAGTACAGGCAGGATGGAGTGGGTGGAGAAGAGTGTCAGGAGTGATTTGTGACAGACGAGTACCAGTAAGTGTGAAAGGGAAGGTCTACAAGAGGGTAGTGAGACCAAGTATGTTATATGGGTTGGAGACAGTGGCAATGACAAAAAGGCAGGAGTCAGTGCTTGACGTGGCAGAGTTGAAGATGTTAAGATTTGCACTGGGTGTGACGAGGATGGACAGGATTAGGAATAAGTATATTAGAGGGTCAGCCCAGGTTGGAAGGTTTGGAGACAAAGCCAGAGAGGCAAGATTACGTTGGTTTGGACATGTGCTGGGGAGGGATGCAGAGTATATTGGGAAAAAGATGTTAAGGATGAAGCTGCCAGTAGCAGGAAAAGAGGAAGGCCTAAGTTAAGGTTTATGGATGTGGTGAGAGAGGACATGCAGGTGGTTGGTGTGACAGAGCAAGATGCAGAGGACAGGAAGAAATAGAAACAGTTGCTCCGCTGTGGTGACCCCTAATGGGAGCAGCTGAAAGAAGAAGAAGATTACAGTTTGATGACTGGGACAGTCCACTGGGCCTGGAAGAGCCCGTTTTCAATGGAGGCCCGGGGAGAAAAGCTCCACAGGATATAGACAACCTTACAAAAGAAAATAAAGTAGCAGAACAGTGAAAAATACAGAGATAATATACAATTTGTTAAAAAAAGTCATAATTTATTTATTTTACATTTATTTACCAGGAAGGTCTGACTGGACAGAGCTGTCCATTTTCAGCGGAGGCCCGGGGTGAAAAGCTCCAGAACAATTCCTAACATACTATACATAAGATATTTACACATTCAGTTATAAAAATATAGCAGATAATAACATGTGATTGCATAAGATATTTACATAAGCATAGTGGTTTAGACATACAATTAAAAGAATAGCAGGTAGTAACATATGAATGTTGCTCATACAGTATGTTTAGTAGAGATAATCTTGAAGATGTACTGAAGATAAGAGAAGAAAAGGGAAAACTAAAAAAGGAAGAGAATACAGACAAGCTCATATGAGGTGAACTGACATTTTAAGGGAAAGCTTTTCAACTTAGTCCAGGGGAGTTAATGGGTGTATATCGGGCGGTGGGGAGTAGGCGACAGTGAGGTGGTAAGTAACGTGTGATAATATATAGTGAATCTGTAGGAGTTTTAAAGAGGTTTTATAGTGAGTAGGGGAAAGGAGTTAGAATATGTCAGCCAGGTGCTAGCAGTTGCATGTCCAGGAGTTGTTTAGGTGGGAAATAAGCTGTTTTTTGAAGATGGTTTTGTTAGGTTGTAACCTGATTTGTAGTGGTTGGGAGTTCCAAGTCTTGGCAATGTTGCTAGAATACAGGGAGTCACCAGAGCTGTAATGGCTTTTGGAGCTTGCAATTAGCACCTTGTTAGTGGATCTAAGCCCTCGGTTATTGGAGTAGAGGATGATCAGGTCTTGTAAGGCTGGAGTTTTGTCAGGTTGGTACAGTATTTGGTGAGCTAGAAGAAGTTGGTTTAGAGCTAAGGTGTTAGGGAATTCAAGCCAGGGAAGCTGTTTAAGGGCCTGACAGTGGTGGGTGCGGTAGAAGGAGTTTGTGGCGAATTTTTCTATTTTGTTGTAGCATACTGATAGCTTGTTTAAATCACTCTTGTTTAGATTAATTAGGACAGGAGAAGCTTACAGCAAGGTAGACAGAAGATGGGTATGAGCTAGGGTAACTTTACTGTTGCTGGTTAGGAAGTTTTTACATCTGTAAAGAGTACCTAGTTTTTTGTTGATTTTGGTTATTGTATGAGCTATGTGTTTGTCAAATTTCATATTATTGTCAATAATGAGCCCTAATAATTTGGCTTGTGTGATGGGGGAGATAGGGGTATTACCTAATGCAGAAATAGAGAATGGGGGAGTAGGTGCTGCTGCTTTGGAAGAATGAAGGAGCATAAGTTGGGACTTTTTAGGATTTAGTATTAGCTGGGAGTTTGTTAACCAGGTTTCAATGGAAGTAAAGGCTTCTTGGGTCATGATTTGAAGTTGTTGGAGGGAGGGAGCAGAGCAGATTATGTGGAGTCATCAACGTATTGAGCTAGGTTTGCTAGAGGGGTGGCTTTGTGAAGATTATTTGTAAATATAGTGATAAGTAGGGGTCCTAGGATTGATCCTTGGGGTACTCCTAGTTTTACAGGAAGTGGGGAGTAAAGGGAGTTATTCCATTGAACAGCTTGTTGGCATTGGGAGAGATAGTCCTGAAACCATTATAGAGTGGAGGTAGTTAGTTTTAATTCTGAGAGTGATGTCATTAGATGTTCTTCGTGTTTCACTGTTGCAGTCATCACATTTGGGTTATCTGCCTGCAGGTAGCCCTCAGCCGGCCTGAATACCAGAGTCTTGGGATTTCTGCGTCGGATGCTGTCGCTTCTTCCATGATGTCAGGTTGTCATGGGTATAAAACATGCAGCCGACGCCATTACATCAGTCTTTCTTGCCGTGCGGTGCCAGAAGCAGAAGCATTTCGCAAGTGTCGATTGGCCGACTCCTGAAATTTTCGTTTTTGAGTTTCAGACCTGAATTCTTCTAAAAGATAAGTACCCCATTGGGGATCCTTTTTTCTTGCTCTAACAGATATCAGAAAAGCTTAATAATTGTCTTGCCTGTGGAAAGCAAATACCTCATAGAGATTTTTATTCTTACTGCAACACCAGTTTAGGTCCAGACTACGACGTCCCTCGCTGTCAGTTTTGTGCCTTGTTCAGCACATGAACTATTTGTCGTCGGGCTGTTTTTGTAGCTAAATATTTTTGCTCTCGATCCCCGTACTCTGAAATGGCTTTGTTAAGCCATCCGACTACCGATCTTCTGAAAACATGTAAGGATAAAGACAGAGACAGACTGCATAGATCTAAAACTGCCGACGACGCTTCCGTTAAGCTAGTCACCAGTCCTCTGGTACTCAGTGAGGCACTTTCGCAGCCCCTGATACCTGCTTCTACAGATTCACAGGCCTCTACTGAGACCCATTCGGAGTCTGGTATGCTGTGAGATGCTTCCTCGACTATGGAACCTGCAGATGTCTCTACTTTGGATGGGTCCGGAGCTGCTGTGCAGGCACTGGCTTCTAAGGGTGTATTCAGGCCTACTGATTTTCATATTAAACTGATGACTTTGTTTCAAGCCAAAAATACAGAGTTCCTCAGGCCTAAAGTTCACACTACGCCGAGAAAACCGATGACCAAAGTGCATTCTCAAGCACACATGCCTCAAAAACAAATTATTAGAATGGCTGAAGACCTTATTACCTTAATTAGGGGAAACTAGCCTTCCCCCTTTAAGAGACCTAGAATGGATTTTCCTTCTGATTCTTCTGATCAGGAATCTGATATCTGTGTTTCTTCTGACTACTGGGACTTACCCTTATCTACATATGAGGAGTCTGATGCAGAGGATTCCATTCCCTCTGCTTCCCCTCCAGAAGATTTTTCTTTTGGTGAAACCTTGCATACCCTTAGGGAGCATATCCATTGGGAAAGCCAGGACTATTCTCAGTCCAAAAAGAGACTTAGGGAATTTTTAAACCTGCCTCAGCACAGGCCTCTAGCTATCCTTCCTGTTCTGGAAATTATAGATGATGTTTTCCTGGAATCCAGCCTTACCCCGGATACATTGCCTCCAGCTCCCAGGAAGCCTGACAGGTACTATAGAGTACCTGACTCTCACAAATTCCTCTTCAAGAATCCTACTGCTGATCCAGAGACCATTTCCCAAGGACCAAAAGGCATTAAGGCTACTACTGCCAAAAATCCTACCCCTTCTGACAGGGATTCTAGGGCTTTAGACAGATGGGGTAAGAAGGTATACACCTCTGCTACTCTGGCCATTAGGGCTTTACATTGTCAATTTCAAGTATCAGCAGCATATTATGGGGCTAATTAAACAAAAAATGATGTTGATTCCTGACTGCAGAAAATAAAAATTTACAAGAGTTAATGCATTTTGCTGACCAAGTTGGTAAACGTACTTTGCAGTGTGGTCTAAATGCTTTAGAAGCATCTTGCAAGGCTGCTGTCACTGGGTATGTACTTAGAAGGCATGCTTAGCTTAAGGAACAAAACTTGCCTGATCATGTAAAAGCAAAATTACTGGATGCACCCTTAAAGCAAGAGCGCCTTTTTGGCAATAAAGCAGAAGAAGTCCTCAAAAGAATGGAGGAAAAATCTAAATCTATGCAAACTGTTAAATATTTCTTACAAGTGCAGCCACCTAGATTCAGTAGGCATTGGCCTTCAAAGAACTGGTCCTTTCCAGTCCCTTCCAGGCCTTCTCAGCCAAATCCAGGAGCAGCAGACCACCAAGACTTCAGTCTCAGGTTATGCACAGATCTAAGCAGTGGGGTGCTCCCACGTCCAAAGCAGGGAGTAGTAAGCCACCCCCCTATGGTAAACTTGCACAATGACTTATCCTTAACTCCTGCAAGCCTTGCCCAACTACTTGCACCTTTAGGAGGAAACCTCGCCCTGCATACAAAAAACTGGGAATACATTTCCCAAGACAAATTGGTTTTAAACATAGTTTCCCTAAGATACAGATTCCACTTCCACTCACTCCCAAACCTAAGTGGATGGCCAGACCTCCCCCCAAACCAGTGGGCAGAGGCCCAAAAATAAGTGTTCTCTCTCCTTAGTATCAAGGCTATTCAACCTGTCTCAGCAAAACAAAAGGGATAAGGCTTTTATTCAAGACTGTTCCTGGTTCCCAGAAAAGAAAACTCCTGGTGTCCTATCCTGCATCTGTCTATTCTCAACACCTTTCTGGTGGTTCCAAAATTCAAAATGCTAACTCTCCAACAGCTGCTTCCTATGCTAGCCAAGGATGCCTGACTGGCAACCGTAGACTTAAAAGAAACTTACCTGCACATCCCCATCAGGGAATCTTGCAGGAAATACCTAAGTTTCATGGCAGGCTCCATGCACTATCAGTTCTCTGCACTTCCCTTTGGCTTATCTACTGTGCCCAAGGAATTCACAAAGTGCCTAGCTCCTGCCATTGCATTTTGCAGGCAGAGAAATATTCAGATTTACCCATACTTGGACGATTGCCTGATTCAGGCAGAAAGTCACGACTTGCTATTACAGCACCTGGCATTTGTAAAGAGACTTCTAACTTCACTGAGGTACACCATCAACGAGAAGAAATCACACCTAGTACCCTGCCAACAGATTGTATTCCTGAGAGCAAGCTTGAACACAACTTCCCAGATGGCATTCCTCACTCCAGAGAAACAAATTTATTTGCCAACTTACTTCAACCTTCTGGCCACAGAAGCCCGACTATCTGCAAGGAAAATACTGCAAGCTCTGGGGTTCATGGCCTCTTGCATTCTGTTAATTTCATATGCAAAACTGCATATGAGGAAACTTCAATGGTATCTAAACAGTCTATGGTGTCAACATTCTCAGGACCTGGAAACAATAATTCCTATCATTTCTTGTCTAAGGGCAGAGTTCCTTTGGTGGGTAGAGGCATGCATCCACAACAAGGGACTCCCTTTCACTCTACTCCCTGCCGCCCAAACCCTAGCAACAGATGCATCAGACTATGCATGGGGGGTTCACATGGCAGGGCAGTGCATTCAGGGCAAATGGAACCCAAAGCAGATGCACCTGCATGTCAATCAAAAAGAAATGTTAGCTGTACAGAATGCTCTGTCAGCCTTCAAAGACCTTATTCTTCCAGGACAACTATTGGTAAAGACAGACAACACCACAGTTATGTGGTATATAAACAAGCAGGGGGAACCCATTCCTACCCACTCTGCAGACTAGCCATGGCTCTGCGGAACACAGCCTTGAGCAACCAAGTGCACCTACAAGCTCAATTCCAACTACATTCACTGGCAGACGACTTAAGCAGAAATCTCATGGACCCACATGAATGAAAACTGGAACCCAAAATATTCAAGCCCTTGAGGAACAAATGGGGGACACCAGAGGTAGACCTATTTGCCTCCCCTCAGAACTATCAGTTGGACAAATACTGCACCAGGACTTCCCACAGTCAAGCTTGGAAAGTGGATGCCTTGTCCTTTACCTGGGAAGGCCTCTCAGTCTGTGCCTTTCCCCCTCTGCATCTCCTCTCGAAGGTTCTACTAAAGATCAAACAGGACAAGCCAAGGACAGTCCTGATTTCACCAGACTGGCCATGCCAGCACTGGTACCCTCTTTTGCGCAGTCTGACAGTGCTATAACCATAGCACCTGCCTCAGACCCCCTCCCTGTTATCCCAGGAGGTGGGCCAGATTCTGCATCCTCAGCTTCAAACCCTGAACCTTGCAGCCTGGCTAATCCCTTGAGTTCACCTCTAGCAACCCCCAGTAAGCAGGTGCTGGATGTCATTCTTGAGTCAAGGAGGCCCAGTACTAGAAAATCCTATTCAGAAAAATGGAAAATATACTGTTCCTGGAACCAGTCTCAGGGGATGGGCACAACAGTGCCCAACTTACCTAATATACTAGATTACTTAACAGAAATGCTCCACAAGGGCCTATCCTTCTCTTCAATTAAGATTCATGCCTCAGCCATCTCAGTTCATTATAATACTGAGCCACCCCTCTTCTCTCATCCTTTGGTAAAACAGTTCCTTAGAGGGGCCAAAAATTTAAGACCCCCCCCCCCCCAGGAGAGCTCCCACTCCAGCCTGAGACCTTAACTTTGTATTGGAAAAACTTACTCTTCCCTCCTTTGAACCGGCTGCTACAGCAGAGTTGAAATTCCTCTCTTGGAAAACAGCTTTACTTCTAGCCATCACTTCAGCAAGAAGAGTGTCTGAACTGCAGGCCCTTATGGCAGTGGAACCCTTCATTATCTTCCATGCGAACAGGGTTTCCCTCAGGACTAACCCATCCTTTATGCCCAAGGTGGTGTCTAGTGTGGCTTTAAACCAGTCCATTCATTTGCCTACTTTTTTCCCTAATCCTCAGAACAAAGGGGAAATGATTCTACATTCTCTGGATTTGCACAGACAGCTTAGATTCTATTTGGACAGGACTAAGACTCTTAGAAAATATGACCAGCTGCTAGTCAGCTTTGTTGCAGGGGCAGAGCGGAAGGCCATTTCAAAGCAAACCATTTCCAAATGGAGAGCACACTGCATTCATTTCTGCTACAAGCACCACGGAAAAAGTACCCCACAGGGGATAATAACACATTCCACCAGGGCTGCATCTACCTCTACTGCATTTTTCAGAGGAGTACCTACCAGGGACATCCTGGAAGCTGCAACCTGGAGCTCTGTACATACTTTCACCAAGCATTACCACTTGCCTATCTTTTCTAAATCCAGAGCTGGATTTGTCACAGCAGCCTTACAGGGCCTGATTGCTAGCCCTAATGCTCCTTAACTACCGCCACCCTTCCTTAGCTTTGGGAATCAACCCAAATGTGATGACTGCAACAGTGAAACACGAAGAACATAGTAAAGTTGTGTACTCTTACCATAAATGTAGATGTTCGAGTGTATTCACTGTTACAGTCCTGGTTACCCTCCCTCCAGCCCCCTGACTTCTCTTTGCTTTTATCTATCTTTTTTGTTTGGCATACTTTATATCATGTGTATTTGCTTTTTGCTTGGGGTGTTCCATACCATGTAATTGCTTCCTATTGTGGGGGCACCTGACATCTGGGGCAAGAAAAACTGATGTAATGGGTCGGCTGCATGTTTTATACCCCTGATGACCTGACGTCATGGAAGAAGCGACAGCATCCAATGCAGAAATCCCAAGACTCTGGTATTCAGGCCAGCTGTGGGCTACCTGCAGGCAGATAACCCAAATGTAATGACTGCAACAGTGAATACACTCGAACATCTACATTTATGGTAAGTGTATACAACTATACTTTTTGTATGGGAGACAGTATCAAACACCTTTGATAAGTCAAGGAAAACTGAAGACACTAGTTGACTGTTGTTGCATTGCATATTTACTATGTTACTAAAATGGATGAGTGCAGTAGTAGTGCTATGGTTGGGGCGGAATCCATGTTGAGTTTCGGCAAGAAGATTGTTGGAGAGGAGATGTGTTAGAACCTGGGTGTGGATACATTTTTCCATTATTTTAGCCAGTGGGGAAAGTATAGGTATAGGGTGGTAGTTTGTTAGGTCAGTGGAGTTGCCCCCTTTGTGAATTGGTATAATGTAGGAGATTTTCCAGAGAAGTGGCACCTTTTGTTCTGAGATTATAGAGACTGGGTAGGAAATGGCTTTGGTGGCTATTTGCAGGAATTTAGCAGGTAGTTTGTCTATTGCTAAGGTGGTGGGTTTAAGTTTGGTTAGGTGTCTCTAGATTATGTAAGTTGGTAAAGGTTGAAGGGTGAAGGAGTTAGAGTTATTTGATGGGTTATATAGTGTAGTGGGGGTTGAGGAGTGTGGGTCTGTTGACAGCTTTAATATAGAGTTGGTAAAGAACTCATTGAATAGGGTGGCTGCGTTTATAGAGGTGGTGTCTATATTTGGATGAGGAGTTGGTGGGTTACCTGGTTGGAGATTACTGTTTATAGCGGCCCAGAACTTTTGTGGGTTGGTATTATAGTTAGTTTGAATTTCACTATAGTATTTTTGTTTATCTAGTCTGATTTGCATTTTTACAGTGTTTATCAGCTGTAAGAATGTTTGCCTATTAGGAGTAGTTTCTAATCCTAGGTAATGATTTACAGAAGTGAGATTCATGTAGTCTAAACATATTATTTATTTATTTTATTTATTTATTTATTTAAATTTGTTGACCGGGAGTGTCCGACTGGACGTAGGTCCATTTTCAGCAGAGGCCTGGGGATTAAAGCTCCACAGTTAAAATAAACAGACAGTAGTTACATTGGATTACATAGCGATTAACAATTTATCATAGCAATATTTACAGATGAAGAACAAAGTACATCAGTAGACAACTAGAATCTTTATCTGTGAAGTACATAACAGACATTAACAAATGTTACAATGAGAAGTTCCTGCTGTATAATAAGTGCTAGGCTTATGAGCATCTGAGCTTGCTATAATCAAGGTAGTTAGTGGAGTGGAAAGAAAGGTAGTGGTTAAATGGGGTGGATGATATTTGAGTGGGAGTTGCAAGGGCATAGCCAGCATGGTTTTAGGTGTGCTTTTAGTAAAGTTTTGAAGTGGGTGCATGATGGTACGGAGGTAATTGTGGGTGGGAGTGAGTTCCATAATTTGGCTATGGCGCAAGAGAATAGTGCTTCACCAGCAGAGTTATTGGCTTTAATGATCAGCAAGTGATTTTTGTTGCTGGATCTTAGTGGTCTGGTAGTGCGATAGGGTTGGAGTAGATTCTGGAGGGATGGGACATTTAGTGGATGGTTTACTAGTTTGTGGGCTAGTGAGAGTTGATACCACTGAAGGAGGTGAGGGAGTTCAAGCCAGCCCAGTTCAGCAAGTGAGAGACAGTGGTAACTACGGTAGGATGCCCCTGTGGCGAATTTGGCGATTTTGTTGTAGCAGGTCTCTAGCTTGTTTAGATCGCATTGCCTTAGGTTGGTATGTATTGGAGAGGCATAAAGTAGGGTGGAGATAAGGTGGGAATTTGCTATTGCAATCTTTGCTGCTTTGGTGAGAAATTGCTTATTTCTGTATAACGCTCCTAGTTTTTTGTGGACTTTTTTTATGGTCATGGATATGTGAATGTCAAATTTTAATTTATTGTCTATTTCCACTCCTAGCAATTTGGTGTGTTCAGTTGGGTATATAGTGGTGTTGTCTTTTGCTGTGATGTTAAAGTGAGAGTTGTTTTGAGTATGTTTGGTGGGTTGGAAGATGAGTAGTTTAGTTTTGTTTGGGTTGAGTATTAATTGGGCATCGGATAACCATGTTTCAACAGAGGAAAAGGCTTCCTGTGTGACTTTTTGCAGTTTTGGTAGGGACTGGGCTGAGCAGATGATGGTTGAGTCATCTACGTATTGTATGAGTGTGCCATGTTTGGTGGCAGAGGCTAGATTATTGGTGTAAACAGAGAAGAGTAGGGGTCCAAGGATGGATCCTTGGGGAACCCCTATGGAGACAGGTAGTTGGGGAGATATGTCATTCTGCCATACAACGGATTGTTGGTGGTCATACAGGTAACTCTGAAACCAGTTGGTGACTGATTGTGAGAAGGATAGGTTATTGAGGACAGAGATAAGTTGTTTGTGTGGGACCATGTCAAATGCTTTAGATAGGTCTAGGAAAGTAGCAGAGGAGAGATAGCCATTGTTTTTATGCTGAAGGATAGTGTTAGTAAAGGAGAGTAAGGCAGTGGTGGTGCTATGGTTTGGTCAGAAACCATGCTGAGTACTGGTAAGGAGGTTGTTAGTAAGGAGGTAGTCTGAGACCTGAGAGTGTATGCATCTTTCTAGTATTTTGGAGAGTGGAGAGAGAATAGCTATGGGGCAGTAATTGGTTAGTTCTGCAGAGGGTCCGCCTTTGTAGAGGGGAATTATATGTGATACTTTCCACAGTGTGGGAACGTAACGCTTGGTGTGATGGATTTGAAGTGTTCTTAAGACACTCAGTCTTGCTGGCTGGATTCTGCTAAAATTCAAAGTCTGGTTATATTTGCATTCACAGTCTGTTGCATACAGAAACTTGCAGAATATACACTGATGAGAGAATATACTTTGCAGCATCAACTTTAGAGAGCAGTAACAAATAACTTTTTATAATAAACCAAACGGAACCACGTTGCAGCTTAAAAGTACTGTTTCAACTTTACTTCTCATATAGTACAGATGATGTGAGAGATATAACATTTACCTTAGGACAAATGAGTCCCTACCATACCTCTAACATAACTGGATTTATACAGCTCTTTATATACAGTTTTAGTCCTCTTGGTATTCTATTTTGGAGAATTGCTTATCCTGTAGAAACAATACTAAGCTTCCTTGTTTAACAATGTCTTGTAAGAGACCAGCTTTTCTGACAGTGTGAATATCCTGTAACAGTGTCCTGTTGTTCATGCAAAAAACATATTTTTGAGGAAACACATTGTTCTGTATTCTATTTGGATCTGTGTATAAGAGCATCTGTTCTTGTGCATCCTGTTTTCCATGCAGAAAAACATATTTTTGAAGAAACACATTGTTCTGACAGTGTGAACATCTTGTATTTTATTTAGATCTTTGTATAAAAACATCTGTTCTTGTGCCATATCCTGTTTTCCATGCAGAAAAACATATTTTTGAGGAAACACATTGCCACAGTGTCATTGTCCATTCTTTAAAAGCAGATTTTGCATTTTTTGCTCTTGCATACATCCTGTTTTTAAGTCTGTAAGGGAAAAATGTCCATTCTTTAAAAGCAGATTTTGTATTTTTGCTCTTGCATACATCCTGTTTTTAAGTCTGTAAGGGAAAAATGTCCATTCAGCAGATTCCTTTTCCAAGCCATGGTAATTTAGTATGGATGCTGATTACATATTACTAAACTCTATTTCTACATTTAAGCAAGCTTTATCTTATACCTTATTTATGTTGCATAATTGCAGCAAAATTACTTTCAACCTTAGTATATTGTTGAGCACACTCTAACAGTAACTTTCTGACAGAGATCGGTTAATCAAGATGGATTCTGGGTAGTCCAGAGCATCAGCTGCAATTTGTAGGTATTCACTTGGGAGGTTGTCTGCTGCTAATTTGGTGGGTTTAAGTTGAGTTAAGAGTTATTTATGTTGGAGGTAGGTACAGGAGAAAAAGAGAAGGCAGTGGGGAGATTACTAGTTGAAGGTGTGGGTTGGAGGGTAAGGGGGTTGTGTTGTTTAGCTAGTGATAGTATGATTTGGGTGAAGTGTATGTTGAATGAGGTAGCAATATTTTCTGAGGAGTGAGGGATGTTAGGAGGAGGGGTACTGACGTTACCTGGGTGGAGGATGGAGTTTATGGAGGACCAGAATTGTTTGGGGCTGTGTTGTGAGGAGTCAAGGGCAGACTGGTAGTATTGGAATTTGTCCTGTTTTATTAGCTTTTTGACTCTATTGCGTAGTTCTAGGAATTTCTGTCTAGTTGAGGGGGTTTTGGTTTTGCGCCAGTGCTCCCAGGCTGTATCCCTGTTTTTCATTTCTGACTTAGTGGTTTTCTTTAGCCATGGGGAGGGTTGTGCTTTGGTTCTGGAAAATCTTATGGGGGCATGGTAATTAAGGATGTTCAGGAAGGTAGTATTAAAAAATTCAACTGCGTCATCTAGACTGAGGTACTTTAGAGGATGCCAGTTACATTCTTTGAGGGATGAGATGAATGTGAGTGGGTTAAAGTTTAGTTTTTTATGTATTTGACGGTAGATGACAGGTTTAGCTTGGTATAGGTATTTTTTGAGTAGGAATATTGGGGAGTGATCACTGAGGCTATCTGATAAACAGCCTGTTATATATGACTGGGGGCTCTTACTGACTGGTATCCAATCCAGGGTAGTGTGCTTGCTGGAGTTTTTATTTATCCTGGTTGGCGACTGGACTAGTTGGGTGAAGCCATGAAGGTGTACATGACGGCTTGGATTGTTACCAGAACAGGATTGCCAGTCAATATTGAAATCACCTAAATTGATAGTTTCTTGGGGGAGATAGTGGGTAGACCAGCTGAGGAGGTTTTCTAGTGGAGGGATGTTTTGGCCAGGTGGGAATTAGCATCCAATTATGTTGATGGTTTTGTTTTGGTTTATTTTGAGGTTGGTATATATTATTTCTTCATTGCCTATTTGTTAAGCTGATGATTTTAAGATCTGGATGTTTAGATGCTGTTTAAATATTATAGCTACACCACCTCCTTTTTTGTTTAGCCGGTCTACTCTTAGTATGCCGTAACCTGTAGGGAGTATTTGCTCACTGGTAATGTGAGGTTTTAGCCAGGTTTCCATCAGGATGACTATATCTGGGGAGTACAAGTCTATGGTGGCATGGAGATCATGGACTTTGTTGGATATACTTCTAATATTTAGACTTAGTAGAAGGAAGTCACTTGGCTTTCTATTTGCTGTAATATGGGAGAAGTTGTGGTTTCTAGTCTGATTATGAGGATTGGGTTTGGAGATGGTAGGGCCAGGATTGGGGTGGATGTCTCCACTTAGAGCTAGTTTTGATATGCATGAGATTATTAGTTTTCGAATGTGTTTGTTTATAAGGGAAACTTTATGATTGTGCTCTGTGGGTAATAGGTATGGTGGGAGGGTTACTATGTTAAGTTGTAGGGATGCTTTATGTTTGAGTAATATAGTTGGTAGAATATGTGGGGGGTGCATAGGGATGGTTCTTGAGTTGGTGGGAGGGGAGCTGAGTGAGGGTGAGACATGAGTGGTGGTGTGAGTAGTAGTACAGTGGTAGTGGTTGAGTGGGGGAATGATGGAGCTTTGGTAGGATGTAAGATATGCAAGGATAGTGCATGCAGTGAGCATAGGTAAGGTATGCTTGTACATGTTAGTTGAGGAGGTGTGATAGTAGTGGGAAGATGCAGGAGGTAGTGTTGGGTTAGCGCAGTGGTTGGCTATTGGAGAGATGGGAGGGGTTTGAGCGAAATAAAGGTGGGACCACTGGGGGCAGGAGGGGAGCGAAGTGGGAAGAGACCCTGTTAGTTGCTCGTATGAGGGGGCTGGAAACATTCAGTTAACAGAGTTAACTGATAAATGAACATATGATAGTAACAAGGGTGGTTGTAGTTTTAAAAATGGTGCCTGCCACAGGTAATATTTATTAACTTTGGGATTGTCTTACGGTAATAAACAGGGAAGGGGGAGGGGAGAACAAGGGTGTGAGCAGGCAGTTCTTTGTACTAAATTGAGATATATATACTGTTTTATATCCTTATATTAAAAGTACAGGCATTTCAGATGAAAAAAACATGTAAGTAAAACATTTATGTACAGATTAAAAAAACAAGCATTTTTTTGAAGTTAGAAATATGAGGAGAGGACAGAGAGAAGAAGGTGAGGTGGGAGAGATAAAAGGTGATATAAAGTGAAGAAAGGGAGTGGGTTGGGGGGAAGTTTATGATATATATATATATATATATATATATATATATATATATATATATATATATATATATACTGTTTTATATCCTTCTATTTATGTTCCCATTTTCACCAGGATCTGCTGTGGCTGTTCCAGTGATATAGTCATAACAAACACACACAGTGGCCAAGAGGAAACCAAAAAAGTACACAAGTCTTTGCACGTGATCGCTACGCTTTCCTCTTGGCCATGGTGTGTGGATTTTTACCAGTGTGTCATTTGAATTTGTTTTATTCTTGCGCCAGGATATAGCCCTGGTCCGCCTCCCCCCATTGGGGAGAGCCTTCTGTTGCCAGAATTCCACCTGCTCCCAGGGCTACCTCCTAAGCTTATGAGGTTGTGCACAGTGCAGTTGCATTGCTTGTGGCCTCTGGCACTCCTTCATTGGATTACAGTGCTGTTTTTCCCTCTGGTGGCTCTGCCAGGGATGCCTAATTTCTCAGATGGTGAGAATTGACTGAGATGGTAGGGATAATTTGTTGAATGGTTACTGGAATCCCACAGTGACCACCTGGAGAAGGTCCTCATGTGGCTTACAGAGTTGCACCACTGCCTGGCTATACTTTCACCATGTCATATGGGGGCCAATGGGGAGGGAGGTCAGTATGCAGATTGACCTCTACCTGGGTCTAGCTAAAGCAGTGTATGCAAAGGAGGGTTATATCCACCCTGTCCTTCCTGGTGTTCTGCTTCCATGCTTATCTCCTCCCTAGGTTAACAAAATCAAAAAATAAATAAAATAATTAAAAAAACAAACAAACAAACAAAAAAAACATAACATACATATCTGCGTTAGTATGAAAGCCCTTAAAACCAGGCTGTGACTGACATTCTAGTTAACAAAATTAAATTAAACACTGCTTTAAACAGTGCTATTAAGTTGGGAAAGATTAGCTAACCCAACTTAAGCTAACCTTGGTCTAAATGCGACTTAAACTGAACTATATCTTTTGTGCTCAAGATATGTATATGCTGTAATTTCCTGAATACCAAGGTCATGACTGAAGAGTCCATTGGATCAACAACATAAGCAAAGAGATTGTTAAGACCAATTTGATTTACTTGCTGATCCTCTTACCCATAACTGCAACCTTGGCCAACAAAATTAAATTGGCTACCTGTCACTCAGAGATCATCCTACCTCCTATGCACTTTGATATGTAAGGTTCTAATTGATCGTTTCTGCCCCTCAGTAAAAAGGAATCTCTCCCACAAGCATTTATATATGCTTATAACTTATATACACCCCTAGGATCACTTCATTGGCTCTGCTTGACAGAGGATCAGTTAATTAATCAATGGGGTGGTGAAAGCCGACACACTCTGGCTAGGTTTATAAATGCCCTTGGTCAGATAGCCTAGTACCTCCCTATGAACAAGCAAAAGACCTATTCCCTGACCTTTAACCAAAAAATGAGATTACACTGGGCGAGCCCTACTCAAAACAGTCACAGAAGAAGAAACCGTTTCCAAATTGAGCTTGGTACTATGGAATAAACTCCCTCCTGAAATAAAGAAAAAATTAGTCTCACCAAGGGTTTAGTTTAACCCTTTCTAAACATCTCTATGGTGAAATAGTTCAACATTCTATAGGGATAATGATGTTACATAATATAGCCCAGATTAACTAAATTCTTAAAAGTAATACATACTGTGACCTAACATACATTAAAATGTAAATATTGAAATGTAACTTATACTTTAACCCATTGCCCTGAACTAAATATAAGCAATGTTATAATCCAATGCATAGCCAATACTATAACAATGTACAAAACATAAGCACTGAACTGCAAAATGGAGTTTGTTTTTTCACCTCATTGTTTATATTTGTTGTAAACTGCGATTTGTTGTACAATTTCTGCCCTAGCATGTATCGAACATTTTTTCCAATCAGTGAGTTTTATGTTTATGTAATGTCTGCTTAGTGTTGTCATTGTCAATTAAGTTGAAGTATTTTAACTTTCATTGCAATTTTTGACTATATCCAATGGTATACAATTCAAAATTGTAAAAAAAAAAATATTTAATTGTCATTGCCTGTACAATTGCCTCTGGCCTGGGTTGTGACTGAAAAAGATTCTTTGGAGCAACTCACTTACCAGTTAACAAACAGCACATACATGCATAAAATGAATATGAAATAAGGACACCTTCACCCTCATTATCAAGAGAGAGAGAGAGAGATCCTGGCAGCCCCGTCCCAAGGAAATTATTTACATCAACAGAAAATTCAGGAGGCAGTCAGACCCTCCTTGACTGTGACATTTTTTATATCCTGTCAGCTACCGAGTTCCCAACCAACATGTACTGAGCATCTTATCCATGCATGTGCAGTATTACTAGAAGCCACACACCCCTCCCCCACTAACACTGCACAGAGTGAGTGTCATTAAACACCCCCACTTCAGATGACGTTATTTGGCTGGAGTGAACAGAAGGTATCCAAGTTGTGCTGCCATCATATGAAACATGGGGGAGGGGCTGTCAAAGATGACCTTTTCGCAAAGACCAGGTCAGATTGTGGTTGCAGCACAGTAACATTCTTGATGAGATCTGTTGTCTTTACATGGTGAGCAGCATTTTGATCAACAATGCATTTTTATGAGACACAAAAAGATATGCTGCCATTCATTACCTAAAGGCACTCCTAACAAAGTATCTTAAACATATCTAATAGACATGATGAATGAGTTATGATGCTTTTTGGCACCAGCAGTGGGTGTTAATGAGGAGGTGCTTTTCCATGTATTTACTTTTTTTTTAATTAATAATAGATTTGAAGTATGAGAGTGCAAAACAGAGGTCTACAGTGCCATCCATAACTGAAATTGTCAGTATTTTTAGTGTTAAAATGCAGTCTGCAGTAACTGTATTTTAAAGCCATTACTAGGCAAAAGGCCATAACAGAGAAAAAGTTACACTTCATTTATGATGTTCCCCTATAAACCTATCAGCTATGGAGAGACAGCTGTTAATACAAGGTACACACTGTCACTCCCCTGAGGCCACATTTTTTCTCTCGGTTTCCTTTTTTATCTCCCACCCTCTGTCACTCTCTTTCTCTGATTTTCTCGCTCTCTCATTTCTGCACCACATGGGATTTATTGATCTTGCTTTAATTATTTGCATTTCTATACAAAGAACAGGTTGTGAGCTGTACATGTCTATGTGCAAGTACACAAAATGTTCAGTGTGTAATAAGAATGGTTAGTAACATCCATTAGAAGAGCTGGGGCATATTCTGAATGGGGCTGTGAAAGAAATGAATGCTATTTGATAAAACAGGTGGCATATAGGAGTCCAGAAACATCTGTTCTCTTACAGAAGTAGCCTGATTTTATACACATGAACAGAATATGGCATTGCCATACCAGGTGGGAATTGTTTACTCAGCCTGTGCATCTGTCAGTAGTACAACTCTTAGGTGTTTTGGAATATGAGGTAACACACATTTTTCTCACTGGAAGAAACCTTAAAAGTGAGCCCTGTCACATAATATTTATAGTAGGGCCAATAGCTTAAAATATCTCTGTTCTTAAGGTAACTTCATTGTAACATCACGTAGGAAGATGAATGGAACAAACCTCAATCCGTATATATATTAATATAATTGATTTTTGGTGCTATTTTCAATTCATATCATTGTCACTTTTTGTGCATAGAAGTAGAGTTTTTTCTCTCTCCATGCTGAATCAGTTGTATTGCTGGGGTATTAAACTACAGATATTTTGGTCATATCATCAATAAAGTTTGCAGGTACAAGCTGCTGCAAACTTATACAGCCTGCTAGCATCCTCATTGCATCTGTTGCTCCAGCTGAATGCTTTTTTTTCCTGCATAAATCATTTCCCCATATTTCATTTGTAAGATATAGTTTTACCTTGCAAATCATTTTAAAAAGACAAATTCTGTATTGGTTTTCCACAACTGAACTCTCTTTCTCCTTGGGAGTGAATCTAAATTCTCTCACATAACACATTTTATTCACTTCACAGCAGATGGGTCTGTTTTATGTCAGCCCAAACAACAGACAAGAAAACTTATCAAATAATGATTTATTTCTCCAGCTTGTATGTACTTGAATATTAAATAGCAGATATAGATGAATGTGGTGGCCCATTTCTAAACAAAAACAACCCAAAGCCTCATTCAAGTCACATGTGACTGTGTTGTATCTTTGTTTGTTGTGGCATAGTATGCTATAAGCCTGTATTTACTTAATTCATAACTTTAAAAATGACATATGCTCCCTGTAATTTACAAAAAACGATTTATTTAATGACTATTGTTGTGTCATCCCAACCCATTTCATACTGACACCACCTTTTGAGATATTTGGCAGCCAGGTGTGAGACAACTTCCAAGTCAGGTTTTTGTACCCTTTTCTTTTTCTGGCAAACACATAATTGTAATACAATATTTATATACTTCATTCATAGTTTTAAATGTGACTGTGTTAGCCATCATTTTCACTTGTACTTGCTAGCTGGTAAGATGGCCTGTACTTCTGGATTCAGCCACATGGCAACCAGGTACTTGTCCCTATCTTCGGCCTTAAATCCAGAAATGAAAGAGCCTGGGAGGTCTTCCCACTGGTCTCATACAACCCAGATCCACCCCTGATCTGCTATCCCCGGAACCATAACTTGTAATGAAGTTGCTATGCAGATAGTCCTACTGTCCTGTGAGTACTGATGACCATTATATTCTGGAAATTCTGAGAGATACTGATCTCATTTTTATGGGGAATACTGAAAAAATGCTTCTGTCCAAGTCCCATAGCCTGTTTCCTTACTATGGCCCAGTCTTAGAGCCTGTCTTCTTACTGTGTCCCATTCCCACAGCTTGTCTTCTTACTTCAACCCAGTCATACAGCCTGTCTCCTAACTCCATCAGAGTCCCATATACTGTCTTTCTACTGCATCATAGTCTGACAGGTGGTTTTCTTACTCCATCCCAGACCGACGGTCTCTCTTGTTACCTTATTCCACTCCCACACCCTGTCTTCTTATTCATCTCAGTCACACAGCCTTTCTTCTTACATCATCTCAGTCGTAAGACCTTTCTAACAATAACCCAATGCCAAAGCTGTCTTTGTATTTTGTCCCAGTCCTCTAGCCTTTCTTCTTACACCATCCAAGTTATGCATCCTTTTCTTCTTATAACATCTCAGTCCTGCAGCCCTCCTCCTTACACCATTCCAGTCCTGCAGCCCTCTTTCTTACACCATTCCAGTCCTGCAGCCCTCTTTCTTACATCACCCCCCGTCCTGCAGCTCTTTCTTACACCATCCTGATCCTACAGCCCTTCTTCTTATGCCATCCCATTCTCACATCCTTTCTTCTTACACCATCCCAGTCCTGCAGCCTTTCTTTTTTCTCTATCCAAGTCCTGCAGTCTTTCTTCTTACACCATCCCATTACAAGCCTAGACATGCACACCAAACCATTTGGATCCCGAAACAAAAATAATACGAGGGAGTGCATTTTAGCAGGCAGGATGCTAAGGATTTGTAGGGTGGGTGTATGTTAGGATAATCCTTTTCTTATTTTTTTTCATGTCTGTATTACCTGTGTCATAACTACTTTACTATATGTTAATTGTGGAGCTTATCTCCCCGGGCATCCACTGAAAATGGACCTGGTCCAGTTGGATTTTCCCGGTTAACAAATGTAAAATAAATAAAAATAAATAAATTATTGTTGGTCTCTGTCCATAAGGGACATGGGGCCAGACTGGGGGTAAATTTATGATTTCCCATCCGATTGTCAAGGTTTCATTTGAATAGGGCAGGGATGAACTCTGTTTTACCTGAATGTGTGTGTGACTTAAACAGAGCATGCTAGAGTGACATATGTTTGTTCCAAAGACTGATCCTTCTGAAGAACAGGCTTCCCATCCATGTGAAGCTGAGTTTGTCTTTTACCCAGTTTAAGTGCAACGTAGACCAGTGAATGGGGAATAGGAAATTTACACTGGGCCTGGCACCCACGTCCCTTATGGACAGAGGTAGTTTATAAATGCCTAGCCCTCAATGTCTTATTTGGATACAGGACATCATTATTCTTTTGGGAAAACTTGGCTAGGGCTTAGAAAGGCCCCCTAGGTCATTGGCCTAGTAGCAATCTGTAAATCTATGGGGAGGCTATTCCATAGTGTGAGGATCCTTTCGAACATGTATCTGTTTCTCCAGCACATTCTATTTATGTCACAAGAGAAGTTCAGGTCCCTGAATCTAGTGTTTCTGGTGATGCTTGTTTTGTGCATGTGCAACAGATCCCTCTGGGTTGGGTCTGAGAAAGCCGTGTAAGTCAGGTGAAGATCCCCATTCAGCAGGTTGTAGGAGACTAAATACAGAGACAGAGCCATTAGGTGATCAGAGTAAGACTGCATATTCATGCCCTGAATTATTCTGATGAGAAACCTATGTCACCTTTCCTGCTTCTCCAAGTGTCTGGTTAGATACATGTCAACGGGGGTCATTGTATTCAGCGACAGGTCTGATAAGGGCTGAGTGGAGTGGTACTATAACTTACTTGGACTTGGATGCCATACTCTTGCCTATAAGTTGGGCAACATACAATGATTTTCTTATCCTCTTATCTACATGTTGGTCAAAGGCCAGATTGCTATCTGCATATGTTTCTAAATCCCGTATTACTGGGTCAACTTTTATAGATGTTTTATCAGTGGAGGCATAATAATGCATTTTTTGGCATTGAGTTTTAGGTCATAGCTTTGGCACCAGTCATTTGTCTGTGTTAAACCCACTTGCAAGACGTTTTTGTCTTTGGGGGGAATCTATAATAGCTCCCAATTTACAGTAATCTGTGAACTTGGTAAGCCAGAGGCCATTAATGTAAGCCGTGACTTTTGAGAAGTAGATGCCAAACAGGAATGAAACCAACATGGAGCTCTGGGGTATTCTACTAGTGGCTATTCTCATGGTGGGGATGGTCTCACTGATCCTGACCTCTTGAGTCTGTCTGTGAGCCAGTCGACAATCCAGCAAGTTATGTAAGAGTTTATGCCTAGATCAGGGAGCTTGTCAACAGTGCCTAAGTGGGGTATTTATCAAATGCCTTAGCCAGGTTAAGATACACTGTATGCACTGTTTTACCCTAATTCATTGCCTTTGTGACCCTCTCAAAGAAGTAAACCAGGTTAAGTAGGCATGACCTTGGGTCCGGTGTTTGTAGGTTGCCAATGTCCTTGTTATCATTTCCATGATAATTCCTTCCATGGTTTTGTATATTAGACTTGTTATACTGATAGGTCTGTAGTTTCTTAGATTGGTTGATGGTCTGCCCTTGTGGAGGTGAATGACTGTTATGGTCCACCATTCACTTTGTATGTAGCCTGTTTCAAGGCTGTAGTTGGAGTCCTGATAGCTCATGTTTTGCACTGTTCAGGAGGTAACCAGAGATATTTCCAGGACCTATGGAGGCAGTGCTCTTGGCTTTAGTGAGTGCTGCTAGCACCTGTACCTGCTGCCAGCTGGGGGAAGTATGTTAGAGGGGATTTCATCTGGTGGAGTGCTAGGGGTGCTTGAGATAAATTTGTCAGATAGTTGATTTGTTATAGCATCCTGGTTGGTGTAACTGGTACTGTTCGCTACAAGTTTGGCATGTTGTTGTGATTTACCTCTAAGATTCCAGCCATAGCTGAAGAAAGCCTTCGGATTATCCTTAGCATGTGAGGCTATCCTGACCTCACAGCTGGTCTTGTAGGACTTAATTAGACCTCTTAGTTTCTTGTTTAGTTGTATAAGAGAGCACTTATCTTTAAGGGAGTTGCTTTTTCTGATTATGGCCATGAGTTTTCTTATTTTATGGTATACCCTGCTTAAGTGAGGGTGGGGTTTGTTTTAGCTTTTGTTTTGAGTTTATTTCTGGTACATATGACAGCCTGCATGCAGCCATTCACATTTGTATTTTGACTCTGTGAATAAATCTGCATGGGTAGCTGTGGCCTTGGGGTTGGAGGAACTTTAAAGTTTGACAAATTGTCACTTAATGGGATGTAGTTTGCCTTTGAATAGTTTCTGTTACTGTCTTAGCTGGATTTGGGTTGATTTTTACTTCAAATGAGACAGTTTTGTGATCCAACTTCACCAGTGAGGACATCACACGGATCCAGTATGTTTGATCCTCTGGTTGGAGCATGCACTGTCTGTTCCAGGGTGTTTGTGTTAATAAAGTCCAGTAGCCATTGTGCCTGTATGTTTGAGGCAGTATATATTTCCCAGTCTATAGAGGGGTAGTTAGTCACCCATGAATAGGGTATTTGGTTGGATGGTGAGAGCTTCTTGTAGGTTTAGGAATGTGTCCTGAGACTCTCTGCGTATAGATGGTGACCTGTAACTAGTCATGATATAGTGAGTGACCTTACTTATTGTGACTTGCATATACCTGAAGGTATGTCTGTTGCTAACATAGATCAAAACACATTTACCTTTGTCCCCAGTCTGTGCTGATGTTCATCGTGTTTCACTGTTGCAGTCATTACACTTGGGTTATCCTGCTGGCAGGCTACCCGCAGTCGGCCTGAATTCCAAAGTCCTAGTCCAGCGTTGGTTGCTGTCACCTCTTCCCTGACGTCAGTGTGCCAGAGGTATATAAGATGCAGCCGATGCCATTTTCTTCTGTCTTTCTTGCCGCTCGGTGCCCGAAGCAAAAGCAGTTTGCAAGTGCCGGTCGGCCGACTCCTGAGATTTTCGAATTTGAATTTCAGATCCAAAGTCTTCAATAAAGCTAAGTACCCCGTTGGGAAAACTTTTTCTTGCTCCAGTCCGATGTCAGTAAAAGTTAACAATTGTATTTCTTGTGGGAAGCAAATACCTCATAAGGATTTTCATTCTTACTGTATTCCTTGCCTAGTCCCTGACCACGACATTGCTAGTTGTCGGTTTTGTGCTAGATTCAACCAATGCACTATTAAGCGTCGGTTCAATTTTGCTTTTCATTACTTTGGCCGAAGGTTTAACTATATAATGCTGTCGGAACAACTGACGACCGGAGTTCATAAAAAGCACAAGGACAAAGAAAAAGACAGGCATCCGAGGTCCAAAACCGACGATGAAGCCTCTTCTAGGCCAGTCGCCGGTTCGCCAGTTTTCAGTAAGGCGCTTTCGCAGCCCCTGATGCCCAATACCTCAGAGCCACAGTCCGCCTCCGACTCACACGTGGAGACAGCTAGGCCTCTGGAAACTCAAGGTATTGGGCCTACAGAAACAATTCCCTCAGATGGGTCCGGAGCCGCTGAGCAGGCATCGGCTTCTGAGGGTGTTTTCAGACCTTCACAGCTTACTATCAAGACCTCTTCAGCAGCCAAGGCAAAGTCTAAAACACCTATAAAGACAAAGAAACAAGTACAGCATTCTCCTGGACAGTCAACCATGCCAAAGAAACAGATGCTCAAAATGGCCGAGGACCTAATTACTTTGATCAGGGGCTCCCATGCCCCTCCTGATAAAAGGCCTAGGCAAGACACTGATTATGACTCCTCTGACCAGGTTTCTATTTCTTCTGATTCCTCTTCAGAACAGGGATATTCTCTTCCTCCCTATGAGGACTCTGATGCTGAAAAATCTATCCCTTCAGCCTCTCCTCCTGAGGACTACTCTTTTGGGGAAACCCTGCACACCATGAGGGAACATTTCCATTGGGAGAGCCAGGATTATTCAGAATCCAAGAAAAGGCTCAGAGACTACCTTTTATTGCCTCAGCACAGGCCTTTTGCTGTCCACCCTGTACTAGATGTTGTTGATGATGCTTTTTCTGAATCCAGTTTGACTCCTGATTCTTAACCCCCTGCACCAGTTAAGCCAGATGGGTACTACAGGGTTCCAGATTCTCATAAATTTCTTTATAAAAACCCTGCTGCTGATCCAGAAACTATTTCTCAGGGTCCCAAAGGGGTCAAGGCTTCCACTGCAAAAAACCCTGTTCCCTCTGATAGGGATTCTAGAGCACTGGACAGATGGGGGAAAAAAGTTTACACCTCTGCTACTTTAGCTGTAAGGGCTTTAAACTGCCTGTTTCATATGCTTAAATATCAGCAATACCTAATATCTTTGCTAAAACAGAAAATGCTTACAAGCTCTGAATGTCATGAGAACAAGGAAATGCAGGATTTATTGCATGCAGCTGAACAAGTGGGAAAGCATACTTTGCAATGTGATTTTGATTCATTAGAGGCAACTTGCAGAGCCGCAGTTACAGGTTCTGTCATTCGAAGGCATGCTTGGTTAAAAGAACAGAGTTTACCTGGTCATGTTAAAGCAAAATTATTGGATGCTCCATTACAGCATGATACTTTGTTTTTCCTGAATCCAGTTTGACTCCTGTTAAGGCAGAAGAGGTGTTAAAGAAAATGGAGGATAAAGCAAAATCAATGCAGACAGTAAAGGATTTCTTACAGGTTCAGCCACCTAGATTTAGCAGGAACTGGCCTTCTAAAAATTGGTCCTTTCCAGTGTCAGACAGGCCACAAAGAGGCAGATACAGATGCCCAAGAGGCAGATCTCGGCCCCAAGGATAATACAGACCTAAATAATGGGGTGCTTCAGCCCCCAAAGGCAGAGAAGACAAATCACAACCTTATAGGAAACAGTCCCAATGACTTTCCTCTACAAATGCCAAGCACTTACCTTTTGACAGCACCCTTGGGGGGAAACTAGCACTTTTCTCACAAAACTGGCACATGATCACCCAGGACAAATGGGTACTGAATATTGTTTCTCAGGGTTACAGGTTCCACTTTCACACCCTACCAAGATCAAAAGGTATGCCAGACCTGCCACAAAATCAATGGGCAGAGGCACAAAAACAAATTTCTGCTCTCATGGACATGAGGGCTATTCAAAAAGTACCATAGCAAGAACAGGGGCAAGGATTTTACTCAAGACTTTTCTTGGTACCCAGAAAGGACAACACCTGGAGATCAATACTGGACCTGTCTATTCTAAATACTTTCTTGGATGTTCCAAAATTCAAAATGTTGACACTGCAGCAACTTCTACCCATGCTGGGCAGGAAGGCTTGGCTAGTTACTTTGGACCTCAAAGAGGCATACCTGCATGTCCCAATCAGATAATCTTGCAGAAGATACCTCAGATTCATAGCTGGCTCAATGCATTACCAATTCTCTGCACTGTCCTTTGTCTTATCTGCTGCGCCCAGGGTCTTCACAAAATGCCTGGCACCAGTAATTGGAATTTACAGACAAAAAGGAATTTGAATATATCCCTAGTTGGACGACTGCCTTATTCAAGCAGAGAGCAAGGACATTCTACTACAGCATCTGGCATTTGTAAAAAGATTACTAATTTGCCTAGGGTATACAGTAAATGAAAAGAAATCAAAACTAGTGCCCTCTCAAGAGATAATATTCCTGGGTGCAAGCTTAAATACAACTGCCCAGATGGCTTATCTCATGCCAGACAAGCAAAGGCAACTGACTCATTACTTTCAAATGATGGCAACAAAGAATCAGCTACCTGCAAGAAAAATTCTGCAGGCTTTGGGCTTCATGGCATCCTGCATCCTGCTAATTCCATATGCAAGACTGCATATGAGGAAGCTACAATGGTATCTAAAAAGTGTTTGGACTCAACATTGCCACAGCCTGGAAACAATAATAACTCTTATTCCCTGCCTGCAACAGGAGTTTCGATGGTGGGCACTGGCCTGTCACCACAACAAGGGACAGCCTTTCACTTTACCCACAGCCAGGCAGACACTAACAACAGATGCATCGGATTATGCCTGGGGGGCACACATGGCAGGAAAATATATTCAGGGCACATGGCCCGCAGACAAATGCATCTTCATATCAATCAAAAAGAGATGCTGGCTGTACAGAATGCCCTGACAGCCTTCAAGGATCTGCTACATCCAGGACAACTATTACTATTACATACTACAGTTATGTGGTACATAAACAAGCAAGGGGGCACTCATTCCTACCCCCTCTGCAGGCAAGCCATGACTTTGTGGAACACAGCACTGACCTATCAAGTATATCTGCAGGCACAATTCCTGCCAGGAAAGAAAAATACTCTGGCAGACGAACTAAGCAGAAACCTCATGGACCCTCACGAGTGGAAACTAGATCCACAGGTCTTCAGCATGATAACAAGGAAATGGGGATGCCCAGACATAGATCTTCTTGCCTCCCCTCACAACTGCCAACTACAGAGATTCTGCACAAGGACTTATCACTCACAAGCATGGAAAGTGGATGCTCTATCATTCAGCTGGAAAACCCTAACAGTTTATGCCTTTCCACCACTGCCTCTCCTTCCCAAGGTATTCCTAAAAGTCAGACAAGAGAAGCCAAAAATGATTCTGATTGCCCCAGACTGGCCACGCCAGCACTGGTACCCAAACCTAAGGAGCTTGTCTCAAGGCCCAGCCTGGACTTTACCTCAAATTCCTCATCTTCTGACTCAACAAAACAATTGGATCCTGCACAGCCAACTCAGAACCTTAAATCTGGCTGCATGGCAAATAATATAGCTACTCAGAACACACCTCTCTCTAAAGCTGTTATGGATGTCATTTTTGAAGCCAGGAGGCCCAGCACCAGGAAATCTTATGCAGAAAAATGGAAGAGATTCTATGCTTAGAACCAGGCACAAGGATTTGAACCACTTGTACCAAATATTCCTCAGATTTTACAATACCTAACTGAGATGCTGGACAAAGGCCTATCCTTCTCATCAATTAAGATCCATGCCTCTGTCGTTTCAGCTCATTGCAATAAACTCCTATTTTCTCTCATCCACTGCTAAGACAGTACCTCAGGGGGCAAAAAACATAAGACCCCCAAGGAGAGCACCAATACCTACATGGGACCTCAACTTTGTCTTGGAAAAGCTCACACTGCCTCCTTTTGACCTAGCCAATACAGCTGATATAAAATTCTTATCATGGAAAACTGTTCTGCTCCTAGCAATAACTTCAGCAAGAAGAGTCTCAGAGTTACAGGCATTAATGGCAGTGGAACCCTTTATCATTTTTCATCCGGACAGGGTTTCTCTAAGGACAAACCCAACATTTATGCCAAAGGTAGTAACCAGTGTGGCTCTTAACCAAACCATTCATTTGCCAACATTTTACCCAAATCCCTAGAATAAAGGGGAGAGACTTCTGCACTCTTTGGACATACACAGGCAGCTACGCTTCTACTTGGACAAAACAAAAGCTTTCAGAAAAACTGAGTAACTGTTTGTAGCATATGCTGCAGGATCACAAGGAAAGGCTATCTCAAAGCAGACTATTTCAAAATGGATGGGACACTGTATTCATTTCTGCTATACACAGCATGGCAAGTCAGTGCCTAAGAATATTAGGCCACATTCTACCAGGGCAGCAGCCACTTCAGCAGCCTTTCTCAGAGGAGTACCAACCAAGGAAATTTTGGAGGCTGCAACTTGGTGTTCAGTGCACACTTTTACCAAGCATTATCACTTACCTCTTTACTCTAAATCCAGAGCAGGCTTTGCCACTGCAGTTCTGCAGGGCCTCATAGCCACTCCTAATCCTATTTAGACCCAGCCGCCCTACCTCAGCTTTGGGATTCAACGCAAGTGTAATGACTGCAACAGTGAAATACGATGAACATAGTACAGTTGTGTACCTACCATAAATGTAGATGTTCAAATGTATTCACTGTTGCACTCCAGGTTACCCACCCTCCATCACCCATTCTTTGCTGGGACTTATCTATACTTCTCTATCCTATACAACCTATGTGGTGTATTTGCTTGTAGATGAAGGTATTGTTTTTATTTTACTGTATGTTTTTATAAGCAATATGTATTGCCTACCTTCTTGGGGGCACCTGACATCTGGGGCAAGAAAAACTGAAGAAAATGGCGTCGGCTGCATCTTATGTACCCCTGACGCACTGACGTCAGGGAAGAGGCGACAGCAACCGACGCCGGACCAGGACTTTGGAATTCAGACCGACTGCGGGTAGCCTGCCAGCAGGATAACCCAAGTGTAATGACTGCAACAGTGAATACACTCAAACATCTACATTTATGGTAGGTACACAACTGTACTTTGTTGGTCTAAATGTGTGGAAGGCATTGTAGCCTTGCACTTCTAGAGTACTTTCTACAGATTTAAACCAAGTCTCAGGCACAGCACAGAAGTCTACATTCTTCAGCATGAGGAAGTCTTGAAGGGTATGCTTGCCTTATGGGGACCATTAGGTGTACGCTTATGTAAGATGTTTGGTGTTTCTTTTGTTGTGCACTTTAGTGATTGTTGCATTAGGTGGCTTTGGAGGTTGTTGAGATTTGGGAAGGTTTCCTTTAAGCACCTCAGCATAAGGCAATCAGTGTGTGTGGTAAACGGTATGTGTGGGGGTTATAGTGTGGGTATTCCTGGCAACTGCATTTGTATGTGAGATTTTTACCCCCAAGGAAGTTGTGTATTTACATCTCGCACAGACTGTGTCATTTTCTTAATGATTAACTGGTTGTCTGAGAATGAGACAATTGATATATTGCCTTAGGGTGCCCAAATCTACCAAGCTGGCCAGAGAGACATTTGGAAATTGCATATCCATGTTGTCTGGTCCAGTAACGGAGTTGTCTGTTTAGGATTAAAGATTGGGTTTTAACATGGGTCTCCTAGGGTAGTTTCTGGGGTTAAGGGCAGGATGTTATATAATGCTAAGAAATTGTAGTACTGTTCGGTGTAAAAGCTAGCTGCTCTAAGCTTACTTCTGCACAATACCATGCTATTTAACAGGTTTTAGATCTAATCATAACTTTATAATTAAATTTTACTGTCTAGGCATTTTCTACTATACAGGGCACTGCTAATCACCAAAGCCCAGTGGGCAGCTACAAGCAGATAAAAAAGCTTGACAAGTGACTCCTATGCCCTATAGCCAATAAACAACCACAGTTTGAGCTTCCTACAGTGCTTTCCAACTCAGAGACCAGGTAAACACCTTCTGCCACATGATGTCTGACCCTGGAGTTGCTTAATATAACAGCACAGCAAAAGAAAATCTCAAGTGCAGATTAAAGTCCTTGTTTAATTTGCACTTCTGCAAAGAGATTGGGAGGCACACAGACAAGAAAAGCTAACAGACAGAGAAATAACAATTTTTGCCACAAAGTTAAATAAATGCTCTAAAAATGCTCAAAAACAAGTACAATTAATTAAGAAAATATCTTTATTTTAGCTTGGATTACTCTGGATGCAGTTGAAACACTGGAAAAGCTTTGCAGATTTCTCTGAAAATGAACAAACAGCCTTGCAAATTGCCTGATTTACAGCAGAGAAAAAGCTTGTATGCCCTCTAGCCAATAACCAGGCACAACTTGAACTTGTGCTTCACAACTCAGAAAGACTACGTAAATACCATCTACCACAAGATGTCTGATCCTGGAATTTTGTAATGCAAAAGCAGAGCAAAATCAGCTCTCAGGTGCAGATTAAACAACAAACTACTACCAAACAAAGTTTCTGGCTAATGCACCCTTTTGCAAAGAGATTTGGAGGCACACAGACTACAAAAGCCAATAAACAGAGATGACTGTTTTTGATACAAAATTAAATTAATGCTTTGAAAAATGCTCAAAAGCAGTAGTGATCACTGTATAAACCAAGTACAAGTGCAGTTAATCAAGAAAATATCCTTAACTTGGATTGAATGACACTGGATGCAGTTGAAACACTGGAAAAGCATTGCAAAGTTCTCTGTAAATGAACAAAGAACCTTGCAACTTGCCTGATCTATAGTAGAGTAAAAAGCTTGTAAACTTACTCCTATGTTCTCTAGCCAATAATCAGCCACACTTTGAGCTTTCTGCAGTGCTTCCCAGTTCAGGCAGACCATGTAAACACCCTCTACTACAAGATGTCTGACCTTGGAATTTCTTAATGTAACAGCATAACAAAAGCAGCTCTCAAGTGCAGATTAAACAACAAACAACTAACAAACTAATAAATCCCTGGATATTTCTCCCTTCTGCAAAGAGATTTGGAGACACACAGACTAGAAAAGACCAACAAACAGAGAAATGACTGTTTTTGCTGCAAAATGAAAGAACTGCTTTAAAAATGCTCAAATGACAACAGTAGTGATCACTATATATAGCCAGTACAAGTTCAATTAGTCAAAAGAAAAAATATTCTTATCTTAGCTTGGATGGCTCTGGATGCAGTTGAAACACTGGAAAAGTATTGCATAGTTCTCATCCCATTCCTGTAGACTTTCTTTTCACACCATCCCAGTCCTGCTGTCTTTCTTCTTATACCATCCCAGTCCTGCTGTCTTTCTCCTTTTTCTAGCCCAGTCTTGCAGTCTATTTTCTTACACCATCCTAGTCCCACACCATTTCTTGTTATACCATCCCAGTCATGCAACCTTTCCTCTTACGCTACCCCTGTCATGCAGTCTTTTTTCTCACACCGTCCAAAGTCTGCAGCCTATTTTCTTTCTCCATCCCAGTCCTGCAAACTTTCTTCTTTCTCCATCCCAGTCCTGCAAACTTTCATCTTTCTCCATCCCAATCCCACAGCCTTTCTTCTTACTGCATCCAAGTCCCACAGCCTTTCTTGTTACACCATCCAAATTCTGTAGCCTGTTTTCTTTCTCCATTCCAGTCCAACAACCTTTCTTCTTACACCATCCATATTCTGCCCCTGCTTTCTTTCTTTCTCCATTGCAGAGCGACAACCTTTCTTCTTACACCATCCAAATTCTGCAGCCTGTCTCCTTTCCCCCCTCTGTCCCACAGCCTTTCTTCTTACACCACCCCTGTCCCAAAGCCTTTTCTCTTTCTCTCCATTCCAGTCCCACAGCCTTCCTTTTTATACCATCCGAATTCTGCAGCCTGTTTTTCTTTCTCCATTCCAGTACTGCAGCCTTCCTTCTTATACTATTCGAGTTCTGCAGCCTGTTCTCCATCCCAGTTCCACAGCCTTTCTTCTTATACTATTCTGGTCTCTCAGCCTGTGTTCTTATTCTAGTGCCTTAGATGCTTGGTAACAGCCCGCTGTACATTCTTCATACTATTTTAAAGCTTATAGAACTGTGCATGATATTTTAGATGTGTGCTTGACAATGCCTGTACAGTGCAGAATAAGATTAAAGGCCAGGACAAAAGGTTTTCAATCTATCAGATCATCTGTTTATTTAGCTAGCCCTCACACAGGTGGCTCACTGTGCTTCTAGTTAGTCACATTTATTTATTTACTCCATTTGCTAACAGTCCCAATAAAAGGAGCATTTTTAAAGCTCACTGCAGTTTTCTTTGTTTTACCTCAGCATGGCCATGTGTAATACGACAACTAGTTATATAGCTTTAAGCTCTACATCTCTGGCAATGCATCCATTATTCTGTTAGACTTTGATCTGCCTTCTAACCACTACTCCAAAGAACCTTTATATTTCATGTTGTTCCACAAGCCATCACTTGTATAAGCATTTCTCTCCATTTTTCTGTAATGATTTTTTGTTAAAAATGCCTTTTACTTTTCTCATCCTCTGTTTAATTGTCAATCAAATCTTCTTCCATATCTGTGTTTCATTATAAGTAATCGCCTTTCACTATCCTTCTCACCACCTTGTATGAGTATGTCACATTCTTCATTCTGTTTCACTTGTACATGGAGCATCGCCAATATTTGTGAGATTTCCTCAGAACTGAATTATTTTGCCTCTGTGAACATCTTCATTGTACCTTTCTACCATTCTGATGTCTATCATGAGCATAAATCGATGCCAATTGAAGAAATCTTTTGATTCATAAGATATACCAAGTACTATAGCTAGCCTTATACAGTTCACCTCTTCTCCCTCTTATTTGTCTCAGACATACTTACCCTGCTATAGAATTCTACCAGCCTCTTCAAAAATGCTTCTGATTGGCTGAGCACTGTACTTTCCACATCTTAATATCTCCAACCTCCCCATGAAGATAACTATGCTTCCATATAATATATGCCAGCACTATAGAACACAGTTTATTTTTAAACCATAAAGTGTGAAGACAAAATCATACCAGTTTCGGCATATAGCCTTCTTCAGTGATACCAAATCATGTTATTCAGTGACTATATATAGTTAAAAAAAATAATTAGTTCACAAGTTGGTGAGAATCCATTTAAAGTGACAGAGTACAAATTTAAAATAGATTAATATATATTCACCCATTAATGCCTATGTATGAAACCATTATGGAACTGCCCATTTAACCAATATATATAATTATATATTGTTATTGTAATAGTTATACAAAAACTCATAAATGTTCATTTAAACCTGGATAGAACAATCCACCTAATCTAATAATCCATGCTTTTTCTTTCTGGTTCAGTAAATCATGGCAAACATATTTATTAGTATAATCCCCCTTGATGACATCAATGACTTGGAATTGAAATTTGGCATTTGTGTGGGCCAACTTATGTTTATATAAGGCGCTAGTACAATGTTTATTTCTAACATTACTTAAATGTTCCGATATCCTAATTCTGAATGGTCTGGATGTTTGTCCTATGTAAAAAGCCAAACAAGAACAGGTAACCAAATAGATAACCCAGCTGGTGCCACTGGTGCCACAGGTAGCAAAACATCTAATGTCAAAAATTTTGGTAACATTTTTAGTTGAAAATTCCTTGGACTTCTTGATATGAGCGCAAAATCAATGGATGAAAAGCATGGATTATTAGATTAGGTGGATTGTTCTATCCAGGTTTAAATGAACATTTATGAGTTTTTGTATAACTATTACAATAACAATATATAATTATATATATTGGTTAAATGGGCAGTTCCATAATGGTTTCATACATAGGCATTAATGGGTGAATATATATTACTCTATTTCAAATTTGTACTCTGTCACTTTAAATGGATTCTCACCAACTTGTGAACTAATTAGTTTTTTAACTATATATAGTCACTGAATAACATGATTTGGTATCACTGAAGAAGGCTATATGCCGAAACCGGTATGATTTTGTCTTCACACTTTATGGTTTAAAAATAAACTGTGTTCTATAGTGCTGGCATCTTTTTGAAGCATATTGAAGTTGTTCTTTGCCGTTGCACTAGTCCTGCGTGCGAGGTTTTTTGTGACGTTTCCTGTCCATATAATATATACCTGTAGTCCTTTTAGCCATTTCTTATTATCCATGTCCCCTTACTGCCTTACTTCTTTGTTAACCCTACAGCACATAATCTTAAATAACTTGGTATCGATTTCCCAGCAGGTTCTTCAGCATTTAATGCAGTGCTCTATATATGACCTCATCAGTGTTCTGTGTATTGTGAAGAAGAGCTATGTAGCCATAGGCATCACACCTCTGGCAATGTATCCACTTTTCTGTGAGACTTTGTTACTACCATCTTACAGTACACAACAGAATTCCCTTGACCACAATTATCACACCAGCATAATTTTCCCTTTGTCTAAGGGGTGCTGATCCTAACAAACAGGTTATCTCTTGGGTTCTTCTTTAATTGCATTACAAGTACCATCTGTCTGCCTATCCACAGCTTGCATTAGTCCACGCTTCACACTGGTTTCTCCATCATTATGCTCCTTTTTAATATTGTTGTCAGCATGCAGGTTTACTGTATTCTCCTTACATAATACAATGCAGAGAACCCATCAAAGCACCAAATCCTGCGACTCCAGTAGCCCCTGACTTCTTGTTTGACTACGCCTTCATAATAACTACCTTCTGCTCTTATAAGCTGATAAACTACCTTTCTTTCTTACTGATAGCTATTCTAGGCTTACAGAACTGCACAGAATGTCCCATATGCAGTCTCACCAGAAAGCTTTAAGAAAACAAATGGAAACAATCACACTCAAAGATATTCTTTTTGGTTTACAGTTTATTTTTAATATGTAACCTGTGCAAAATAATAAAGAGACATTAGACTTAGTAGAGCAAACCATATAGATGCCGAAGGCACAACTATTTTTTTTTATAAATATCTTTATTAATTTTAACATATAACCAAATGTACTTGATAATTCATACATGTAATTGACAATAAGATGCATAAATATTTCACAATAACAAAATAACAAAAGTATTTAAAAAGACATCCACTTTTTAAACTTCACTAATGAATGCACACATTAATTTTTCATAAAGTAACATGTTCTTTTAAAGGCAACCTCTGTAAACTAACCCACATATTATAGGAAAACATTTTTTCTAGATGTTTGTCATTTAATTGTCGATAGTTCTAAATGACATACATCAGTCAGACACACCTATTTATTAATGGGGTCTCATTTACATCTTTATCAGAGGGAACTCATTTGTAAAGTGAAGATGGGCCAGATTCAAAAAAACATTTGTTCTGCAGCTCAAAACATAGTTTGGGTTAGAATGTACAACAAAAAAATGGCTTCTATGTGATTTTGTAGATAGCAGCTAGGAAGCCACACCACTCGGAGAAGTCATGAAGTGAGCCTTCGTTAATATTTATAGCTTGTGCTACTGATTAACCCAGTAAAGCACTATACAGAGACTAAAGTTCTAATTAAACATGTTTTTGATTTATATATGTGGCTGTCAGGAGTAATAACAATAGTGATGTACCTCATACTCTACATTATATGGGGTGAATTACTTTGTCTCTTATGTATGTACAGATGTGTATATGTGATTAAATGTATACGCATATGTATATTTGTGGGTGTGTGTGTGTATCTATCTATCTATCTGTCTATCTATTTATCTATCTGTGTAGATAGATATAGATACACATACACACATTCATATATGAGTATGTATGTGTGTGTGTGTATGTGTGTATATATATATATATATATATATATATACACATACACACACACATATATACCTATATAGCTGGATATGTGTGTGAATATATGCATATACTTACCATAATATATATACATGCATATATATATATATATATATATATATATATATATATATATAATATAATATAATATTAACACTATTAGCACTCACTCCTGAGCCTCACTGTGTATAGACAGTATACATGGTACTTACCATTCAGTCAAAGTAAAGGGCTAAAATTCAACTCAGGTAAGAAACTCTCACTTTAGTTCCTCTTTACAATTTGAAAAATGTCTCTTTCTGTACAGGTTCATCCAGGGCCTTTGTTCAAGGTCCATTCTATCTCCTACTTGAGAGGCCAGTATCTCTGGTACTTAATATATCTCTGTGTCTCTATTTTTCTCTCCCTCTCTCTGTTTCTTTACATAACTGGCTCTCTACAGTACTTCCACTCTTTGCTAGTGAGTCCCACATCTGTCTGTCTCTTTCTCTGTTTCTCTGACCCTCTTTTTATACAATGAGAGATGTGGCCTTCTCCACTCTGGGCTCATCCAGACCCTCCTCTTAGATTTTCCCAAAACTGCACCTCCACACACCCCACATCAGATGATTGGGCTCAGGCAGTATTTGCCAGTGTGCTAAAGCTGAGAGCAGGTGTAACGTTGTGATCACCTAACATTATATGTACTTCACAAGGGCATGAACTCTTCTCCTACACTGCTTACCTACACTAATCAAGTCACTTGGTAGCTCTAAGGCACTTCACTTTCCTTTTGGTACTGGGATGAACTTTGTCTTAGTGAATTACATTTGTTAAGATTCTGTTTCTCTGTGGTATTGTACATCTTCTTCTCATTTATCATGCTTGAGCACAATTTCCACAGCATTCTGTTCAAGCTGATTCACTGTGTTGTTTGCTGTGCTTTTTATTTCTTCATGTGTCTCAGTATACTGTACACTCTGCACTGTCCGCTTTGAATCTTACCATTCTGTTTTAAATTTGCTATGTACTCATTCTCTGTACAATATTTTTGATTAGGAAGACCATGATGCATTTTCTGTTCTCTGAACTGAAGTTGTAGCTGAAAAGGGTCAATAGATCAGGCCACTTACCCAGTGAACAAACATTAAATAAATAACTAAATAAATAATAAATGATTCCTGTAACAAGCTCCATGGATTTTTTACAACTTCTAATTTCTTAAAGATCTTTAATTTGAAACCCAAGTTCTTCCTCTCAGTATTATCTGTTCCACTTGTCTTAGAATCAGAGAATCAGTCTTCACATTACCAGAAAATCAATATTTCCAGCTAAGGTTTCATTTTGCATATTTAGAACACTGGACTGCAAACCATTCAGTTGTTCCTGCTACCACAAACTCTTTTGAGCAAAGCACTTCCATTCCACTGAAGCAGATTTAGCTGACCAAAACTTCTTTCTTTGATTAATTCGTAGTACTGTGCCTCTCTCTATTTTGCCTTACTTTCATAATAGTAACATAGGCATTGGTATGAGTTTTTTCTTCTTGAAGACAGTACTGTCTGACAGTCTTAACATTTGTTCACTCTCAGTTAATTCTTTAACTTCATCTTGCAAAGTTATACCATACTGTGAAATTGTTTCATATACTTTCTGTACTTTTTGGTTAATCCTTTGTTTCACCAGTACATTTCCCATAACAAGCTGCATTGCCTTGGTTCTTGTTTCTTAATGTTCTTTAATTTGAAACCCCAGTTCTGCCTTTCAGTGTCATCTATGTCAGTTCTCTTAGAACCAGAGTCAGAAACATTACTTCCAAGTAAGATTTTGCACTACATAGTAAATGGACTGCAAACTATCCATTTACTCCTACTTATCAGAGACATTGTGGTGAAAAGCACACCTATTCCACTGCACCAGACTTAATTGACCAACACAACTTTATTTGCTTAACTCTTAATTGAGATCAGCAGAGTTCTATTTTACTTCCATGATAGCAGCAGAAGTATCATTTTCTTATCGTCTTACCCTCATTTTCAGTACAGGCAACCTAGAACCAGTTCATCAAGTTTGCACAAAATTTTATTTTTTGTGCTGTACAGCAGTGACTTCCTTTTTCACTTCCTGGGTTTTTATTTTGAAAATCAGCACTTCTTTCCTGACAGAGGGTTTAACCTTTTAAAAACAACATCTTACATCAACTTTAGTTTCACACAATGCTAGTGCCATTTTGGTAAAGTGATTTTATCTCATAGTTTTTTGTTGCTAGTTTTTATTATAACACCAGCAATGAACTGCCTAGAAGATCCACTTTTATTACCTCCCAACACTCACAGAACAGACAATCTTACAGGTATACCAGCTCTTTAGTATTAACAATTCACTAATCTAGAATACTTTCTTTTCTAATTAGGTATCTCATACACATTACCACAGATTAAGCATAGATGTTCAGACACCAACCAGTACAATGCAGTGCTCTTTATACATTGTTACAGTTTTCCTACCATTACACATAGAGCATCCAGCAAAATTCAGTGCTATATAGCATTATTCACTTTACTACTGGCAGAACCTGGTTTGATTGCAAGGTTCTGTGCTGTATGTTGCTACATACTTTGATAAAGGCAGCACCTAATAAAATTCAGTGCTTTATAAAGATCCAGCATTTGTTAGTATGCATGTATGTGTGCTCGCGTGCACACACACATACACACACGCACACACACACACACACACACACACACACACACACACACACACACACACACACACACACACACACACAGTTTCTGCAACGTCTATCAGAAATGATATAGCTCTTTTTAGCAATCAATAGCAGACAAAGATTTGCACAAATTTTAAACATGACAGTGTCGTAGACAATGTTTGATTCATATATTCAGCATTCCTTTTCACTGTTAGCATATGCCAGAATCTGAATTTGTTTTAGCAGTTTAAAACCTTAATTCTAAAAATTATAAAGCCATCAGCAGTTTAATTTTTTTCACTATGAAAGTCCACACTTTTTGCTTCCTTCTTTCCAATACATAGTTCATTTACAGCTTACAAACTTCTACATTAGACTGTCACAGAGCAACAGACACGATACAGAGATGCTACTCAGTTTATTTATGTGCAGCAATGCCTTTAAACTGGTTCAGCTATACCATGCCATTTGGCAAACTTCATTAGTATTTTTGAACTGTTTCAGAAATACCATACACATAGCTACAGTAGCAATTTACCCACTGCTGTAAGCTTTATCTTTTGGCCATAGTTAAAGCATGCATTATAGTCAGCATTTCCTAGTGAACATACTTCTGAACTGACTTGTTAGTTTAAAAGAAAAAGTGATGCACTTTTCCTCAGTGCATACGCCAGTGTATATACTCTGTAGTCTGAATTATTTTTGTTTAGTAGTGAGCAAAGACATTAGATTGCAAAAAGTATGTCCAGTAATTTGACATCATAGTGTTTTATACTTCATTGATTTCCATTCTACATTTTAAAATGCAGTAAGCTACATTTTATAGTTTGAAAATTCAGTACACTTTTCTATCCCTGCTGTTTGTCTCTTTAATTTCTTTGTCAAGTCCAGCCTTCATACTGCCAGAATGTTTTTCCTGTCAAATTTCCTTAAGCAGCTTAGTACGTTCACTGCACAATTCTTGGTAAGTACCCTTCCAACAATTTAATGTGCACTTCTAGTATGCAACTTTTTATCAAATTCATATAATTTTGCCTAACATTTATTAAAACTTGCCATTCTGTAACTGATTGAAATGCCATACACTTTTTTTCAACCTTGTTTTAATAAGAAATTGCACTGACTTCTCTCTTTGAGAGTCTAGCTTTTATGTGCTTTTTTGCCTTTGGGTATAGCAAAACAGAAGCCTATTACACTGCTAAATTCAGTTTAGAATTTATTCAACAGCAGTTCCTTAGAATACACTACTCTGGTTCATAGGTTCATAGGTCGGTATTAGGCTATCAGCCATAGGGCCTATACAAGCCTAGCCATAACAATTCCCTGGCTATTTCTTCCCACACTATTTACTTCCCTGGACCCCTGTCTAACAGGGCGACTGACGTGATCCCCGTGGTGAATTTCCTTTCTCCCATCCAATCGTCAAGGTTCCTTTTGAAGAGGTTTTCACAACACTGACTCATTGTAACTCAGAAGCATTTTCATCACTTTCAATGATATTACTCAGCAGAAATCACCATTTGCCAAAAGGAAAAAAAGACTGCAATTCCTCATCAAACACACTTTTAAATTTGTCTTTTTGCAAGTCTGAAAATCAACTTATAGTGGCTCTGAACTTGTGGGCAATCATGTAAGAATCAACATATTGCAAGCTAGAAGCAGTTATTGAATCTCCAAATTATTTAGCTATCCTGCTGTAAGGTTTGTCACAAATAAATAACTGGTGTTAAATCATGGACTGAAACTAAATGCCAAAAAATACATTATTGTATCCTTTGGGAAGTCATCTACCCCAAGCATCTACCACATTGACAGTATGCCCCAAAGAGTTGACCAATTTGCTCTGGATTTGGGAATGTATGTGAAGAGTGGCTTAACTTTTGACCAACATGCATCCATTGTTATAAGAAATTCCTTCAATATTGCACAAAGGGGTTTTGTCTAGATCTAGGGATGTCATTGCCCCCCCTTTACTCAGCCCTCATTAGGCCATTATTTGAATATAATGTCCCCTTTTGCATGTATCTGTTCATAGATATGCAACAAGTGGAATGCCTACAGAGATACCTTACTAATGGGATACAGGGCCTAAACAATATGTCCTACATGGACCTACTGAAAGCTCACTCTTTCACTGTACAATGTATCCTAGAGACTGCTAAGAGGTGACCTATGTCTAGCATAGAAGGCATCCTCCAGTCCAGTACTGATGAATTTACTGCACATCAGCAAATCAAATGGCATCAGAAATACTCAGCTTAGGTACCTAAACTTCTTTTGCAACATTAACAGAATGCTTTGAATTGACATGTATATCTCACAGATGATACTACTACTGTGGAACAGACTCTTTATCCACATAAAACAAAGTTCATCCCTGTCCATATTCAAGTGCAACTTGGATATATGGATGTGAAACAGAAAATTTACCCCAGAACTGCCCCGTACTACTAACAGAAAGAGGCAGCTTCTAAATGCTTTAGTCCTCTCAAATAATCTATAGTATGATCCCATTTATTCTCATTAGAGGTAATATATAATTAATAACCATGGGATGGGTAAGGCCAATCTCGAACAAAATGGGAAAGGTTAATCTGACCACAAAAAGGAAAACTGGCTTGGCTTAAAGTGGCCCACAAAGGGCAGCTAGCCTAATACATATCTATGAACTTATGTAATGGAGTTTGTATATTTATACCAAACCTGAAGAATAACCACCAGTGCAATATTAGCAAACACTCTGAAGAGTCACTTTGTGGTTTCAGAGTAATTTATTTATAGTGAATTTATACAGAGGTTGCTGATATAACCATTTTAGCAGTCTCATGTCAGACAAATAGGTACTAACTTTCAGTTATCATTACAAATTCAAGTAACTCAAACAAGTATTCTGGTCAGTTTTAATTTTATATTTAATATAATATTACTCATTCAAAAAATGATTTACAACCTATTTTGAGACCAGGAATTAATCAGTGATCTTATTGTTTTATTATTTTATTTGTATTCCACTACAAGTCTTAAAGCATAGACAAGTGACTTCTTACCTTGTATTAAAGTCTACTTTATTCAGTAGATATAATCATAGGTGTTTTGTTTTGTGTCAGCATAATCTTCAAGCTCAAATTCTAATAATGCATCCCATACAGCTTATTTTCTTACTATGAAATTCCATTTCCGATCTCTAACAGTTCTCAGTTTCATATTTTTAATTTCAATATTAATTTTTTACCTTTGTTATTGATGGTTTGTCTTTGGTTTTCATTTTTAGTTATATCTTTCTTACCCACTATTACTATAAAAGATAACAAGGCTTTTACTTCTTAAGTACATGCTATTTTGCTAATAATCAATAATAGCACGACTGGCCAAGTGTAAACCACAGTAAATTAATAAAATCTTGTGTAAAGATAAGAGACCAGTTTATTATTAACACGGAGCACTTTCATCTGAAAAATACAACAAACTTTATCAGAACACAGAGCCATCAAATGTGTTTAAATATATTCTAACAATCACATAACAGATGCATGAACACAGTTGCCCTATTCATACAAGTAACAAAGTTTTCTTAAAAACAAACTCTGTCCTTTCTCCCACCACTTTCAAAATTTCCTGATTTCCCATAATAATTTTCCAGTTTCATTGTTACACATTCTTAATATTGATTGCATCTACTGAAATGTCTAAATTGAAGACATTGAATGTTCTAGTCATTTTAGTCCCATACCAACAATGGTTTGCTTTAGGATCCCTGCTAATAAACAAGTGAGTATTTTACATTTCTCCATCAATAATTTAATCTGCTGTTTTTGTCAGCATACCTACATTGTAACCCCTGTAACTAAGCACAGTCCCATGTTTTCCATCTCAGTTTTAAAAAGATGTCCCTCAGTAATTATCCGGGATGCTCTTAACATTTGACCTGTTGGGCTGCTTTCTTAATAACATTTAAATGTACACTTGTGTAATGTAAATAATGATTTCCAGAGGTCAACTTCTTATGAACTTCACTATGAAAACAATTAAGCCTAACATGTAACATAATAGTCACGTGTGAAAAATTAGCCAGATTACCATTGTCTCCTATATTAAAATTCAAAAAAGACTTGATATGTGTTATAAAGTCAGTATACTGATCTAATGTTCCATTCCATATAAAAAATGTAACATTCATGTATGCTTATACAACAAACCTTTATCAGATAAAGGAAACTTGGATATAACATCCAATTCCCACCAACCTAATACAACATTAGCAAAGGCAGATGCTGCAGTACAGTGTTAATCTTAACATTATTAAAATTGGTGTATTTATCCAAAGATGCTCTATAATAATCAATACTGTCATCCTTTTGAACACTAATATATAATGAACTAAAAAAGTATTCAGTTTTTGTGTTTAAAGGAGAGTTAAATTCACTAGGTTTGTGCAAAATATCCTGTAAACACAAACATTTTATAATAAAGATTCTTCATTGATTTTCCTAACATATAATCTTAATTCCATTAGTATGCCCATCAAATTTTCTTGTTTAGTGGGAGCAAAAGAAAAAAACAAAGTCAAAAACTTTCAGTTGCATCTATGTAAACCTTCATTCATTAAATTATAAATAATTACCTCAGAATTAGTTTTGAACATTGATGCTACCTCCAGCCCAGATCTCTGCCATGGTTCCCTCCTCTTGAGTGAGTACGTCGTAATAATGGAAAACATTACCTGTTCTGTGTATTCCTGGAGGCTATTTCCCTGTATAGTAAGAATGTGGGTTTGAACTGTATTCAACTTTGAAAGTATTAAAGTTCAAGGCATACTTGATTTTATGTCCAGGCAATGAATTTCATTTGATAAAGTAGTTATATAGCTGTCATTGGATTCAATAAGAATCCTTAGCTGCCCCAACCTTATTTCTTGAAAATGTTCTTTAAGATCAGAATATACAGGATCAGTATCAGTAATCCTGCTGGGATATTTAAATAGTCACAAAACGTTTGGCACAATTTTCTTATTGATACAACTTTCCAAATAAAACTTGTCATGCAAGACTAATTAATGTTTCATTAATTTCTTTCTGAAGTGACTTAATGTTTTTCTTTTAGGTCATTGGAATCAACCATGTTGTTGACATCTCTACAACTCATTATTAGTCAAAAAGTGATTGAACTGTATTTTCAAATAATGGTTTAAAGACTAAATAAGATTGTTTTCTCCAAGATTAAACTCTGTTTGATGGTCCTTTCTACCTGCAACCCCCAAACAAGTTAGAGGGTTAAAAGTAGGATTCTGCTGTGTAAATAACTCATGGGATTGTCTGATGTTGTATTTTGACAGAAAACAAATTATGGATATCACTAACTGTTGCACTGTACACAAAATGTGTTAAGACTGAAGGTTATTCATAATAGTAGTCATACTTTCTGTAACCACATGCAATATCAGTCCATCTAAGGAATTAGCCTCCCCTTCTTCATACCATACGAACAACATTGTGAGAAAAAAACTAACAACCAAAAACAGTGCAACTGGCCAAGTGCAATCCACAATGAACTAATTTAAATAACACTTGTGTGAAGATAAGCCACCAGTTTATTATGTTTAGTACTTTTGTGTGAAAATGCTACAGATTTCATCAGAACACAAAGCCACTGAATAAATCTGTTTAAATATCTTCTGTCACATGACAAAGTTGTCCTATTATTCCATATAACAAATAAATAAATCAAAATTCATTATTTATAAATTATTATATATGTTAACTTTCAAAATGGTGCTTATTCTCCTTACTTTAATAAATAAACAAGTGTCCAGGCTATACACTGACCACCCGTTTGTTTAGAAAAGAATGATATAGAAATTTATTACTTCATAGGAAGAGTATGCACCTAAGAAGGGTATTTAATTATATAATAAAAGGTCAAGGTATGAGAGTTTCTAGGTTACATAATATTGATTTGGATTATATGGGTGGTCGTGAAACACTTAGAGAGTCTCTGAGGCATAGAGGCTATTGGGATAGTGAGGTGAACCCTGTTTTGATAGATGTTGATTCTATGAGGAATGGGCACGCTAAACCATAGTTTTCTTTCCCTCATGACTGAGTTGCAACTATAGGCGGGACTGAAAGGTCGCATGATTTCATGGGAAAAGTTAAAGTTTCAATGGCTTACACAAGTAATGTTGATTTAGTTAAAAAAGTATTTCCAAACAGCTGGCACCTTTTAATGATGGATGACAAGATCAATAGAGTGGTAGGGGACACTCCCATGTTTGGATATAGGAATTGTAAGTCGCTTAAAATGATGTTATGTTACCCAGATAAAGGTAAGATCGTATGTGATAAACAATATGGGGCATACCCATGTGGTTCCTGCAACTTTTGTGGTTTGATAAATAATGATACCACTTTCATGCATCCAGACTTTAATAGAAGGTATACATTTAATGTAAGGGCAACTTGTATTACAAAGCATTTAGTGCATTTAGCACAGTGTGAATGTTGTAAAAATGTCTATGTCGGGAAGACAGATCGCACGCTGAAAGAGCGCATAAGGGAACATTTATACAGTATTAGAACAGGCAGTAGTTCAAATGCACTTGCTAGATATGTGGCAGCTAATGAGCGTGTTCATCATTTTAGGTCCAAAGTTATACAAACGTTGCAAGTAGGTCCTAGAATGGGCAGTATTGAAAATAGGACTAGTGAAGCTGAACATGGATTCTTAAGCTGAGAGCTGACAAAGAATCAGGTTTAAATAGTATGGTTTCGATTAAACCGTTACTTGATAAGAGGGGACTACCGAGATAGAATATGTTTTGCCAGTCGGCTTGGTTCAACTTATAAGGCATCATGTTTAGACGTAACTTTTTGACTGTAGCATATACATTGAAAAGGGAGTTTCTCCTTTAACATATGATGTCATCTGATAAGCAACTGAAAGCAAATGATGTATGTAAATGAATACTGATGTAGAATATGCTACTGGTGAATTTGAATTGTTTTAATTGATCATACAACTATATAAAGTGTATGGCTGTGTGTTTTATTATCATTATGGTCTGATGAAGCCAATGTTTACTTGGTGAAAGCGCTTACCGACTTGCAAGTATTTTATTAAAAGTATCTCATTTATCTACAAGTTTTGGTGGATATTTTATGTGTGCTGTTCTTCCTGCTGCAATATTGTGTTTTTTTTTTCTACACCCCAAATAAATCAATCATTTTGAGTGAAAAAATATGCCAGTGATTGCAGGCTACTTTTTGTAGTACAATCCAGTAACAATTTAAGTAGCTTAAACAAAGTGTTACCTGACTTAATTAAGTGGGCTAATGCATATGGTCTTTCTGTTACTTCTAGTAAATGTAAGATTCATTCCTTTGGATAAATTCATCCTTTACAGTCATTATTTCTGAATAGTACAGCTTTGGAAATAGTAAAAGAATTTAAAGATTTAAGTGTTACTATCAATGATAACCTTGTCTTTTTATCCAGCAGCATGTTACCTCTATCAAAAGTAAGGCTATGTGTTGCATGGGTATTATGCTAAAATCTTTATCTCTCAGGGATGAATATCATCTGATCCACCTTGTATGCTTCACATAAGCTATTTCATTGAGTATAATAACACCTTTTGTATTTATAGAAATAGAGAATTGCATTGGCTATTTTCTGTACAACATCAGTTTGCCAAGTGTATTCCATCTGTTGGAGAGTTGAATTTTCCTGAGGGTTTCAGGAAATTAAATTTGTACTCACCTCATTATAGGTATTTTAGAGGTGAAAGCAATATTAAAGATAAAGAGTAACTTAACCATATGCAATAATATGTTGACCTTTAAATACAGAAACATTAATTTTGCTATCCCCAAGCATCATTTTTTCTAGAAGGGGTAGCTATTTTACCATTATTAGGAATAGATTATCATCCACTATTAAACTCTCAAACAATGTGACTAATTTCTAAAAAGGTCTAGATAACTTGTTCAAGAATGAAATCTGTAATCTAGTTTTCACAGAGTCAGTGTTTTTTGAATGGCATTTGGCCTATAACACTGGATAATAACCCAAATGCCAATATATGATGCTATTGTTACCTCATTGGGCCCTATGCCTGTCATATGCTTCCATCGGGGCATACGGTCCCTATCCTGAATCAAATATATTAATGTAAGTTTCATGTTCTTACAGTATACCTCCAAATCAGGAAGCACCACATGACCCTGTTCCTTTGTTAGTATTTTTATTTTCTTATACCAAGTAAACTCCTTAATGTTCTTTTTCATATTCTTCTATGTCTGATACTTTAGTTGATACATGCTAGCATGACCAAATAAAGAACCAACTGGACCTTAACTGCTCATAGGGCCCATTCGGAATGTATCTGACCCGACACTTGCAGCAGCTGGAGAGGCCACAAAAGTTCCTCACCAAAAGGATAAAGGGTCTCAAACATCTGTCCTATGCTGCCCGACTGAAAGAACTCCAGCTCTATTCAGTCGCTTACCGCTTGCTCAGAGGTGACCTTTGCCTAACATACAAGGCCATGTCAAACCCAGATTTGATGAATATGCTTCACCTCAAAAAATCTAGATCCGTCAGAGCCACAAGGGCGTGAGACTTAAAGCTCGACACGGCTATTAATAGGACGTGCTGGAGGGATAGATTCATCACCCAAAGACTCCCTATGCTGTGGAATAAAATCCCGGTATATGTGAGGCAGAGCACCTCGCTGGCCTTGTTCAAGAGAAATCTTGACCAATGGATGGGAGATCGCAGATATACCCCAGGGATTACCTCAGTGTCACTGCTCAACAGAGGCACAGCAAAATAATGGGTATAGTTCCCCATACTAAAGGGGTGGCGTAAGCCACAAAACTATGGGCTAGGCTTGTAAATGCCCTCGGGCAGATAGCCTAGTATGAACCTATGAACCTATGAACCTATATCTTACTATTGAGATCCATAAATACATTTCCATGTTTTTATCTTATCTTTTGGTAGTTTCTTCTCACATGCCGTTAGTTGCTTACTCAACTTCATGTTTCAAACAAATCTCCAAGAATCTCATTGTGTCATAACCCAACAAAAAGGGGAAGCTCTGTCCCAAGTCATGTGCTGGGGCATAGCTCATTAGTATAGCCTGTGTTTTTGATTTATTTACTTTATATCCTGCGACACTATTAATATATTTTAAAGTTATCAAATATAAGTTCTGGATTAGTAACATGATATTACTTACAAAAAGGGTTATTATCTTGTTAATATTGCTCCATTTATATACAGTTATACATGATTGTCTTAGGTCCCTTGCTAATGGCTCTAAATATAAAATTAGAAGTAATGGTGAAAGTAGACACCCCTGTCTCATTCCACTTGTAAGGCTAAACACTTTAGACAGCTCCATTACACTTCACTATAGATGGAGCCCCTCAGTAAATATTAAATATTAATGTATCCATGTTTGTGGAAAACTAAATGCTTTAAAGGATTTCTTCATAAATTCCAAACTCACTCTGTCAAATGATGTTTCAACATCCAAATCTATTTAAAATTAAAATATTTTTATTGTCTAATGCATCCTTTTGAATCATGAGGGTTCTGTTAATATTGTCAAATGTTTGCGTACCTTCTATAAATCCACACCGATCCTCCTCTATTATTCTTGCTAATATATTTGCTGTTCTTTTTGCCAGAATGGTCAATGTAAAATAAATAAATAAATAAATATTAATGCAACTAAATCAGCAAATATTAATTGCTGGAGATGTGGAGAAACATACAATGCTGGATTGGGTTCATATGGTTTTAGAGTGTAGAATAATATCTTATTTTTGGATAGACTTCAAAATTTTGCCCAAGCACTTTGAGCAGGTAAATCTATAATCACTAATTCTAGGTAGCCATACTATCCACTCATACTGTGCAGATGAGGTCATTAAAAAGGCCAAAACATACATGCCCATAGATAAGTGGGGTTTGGCTTCACTGGCCTTAATGTAGTCATACAGACTTAAAAAGTAAAAAGTCATGGGTATTCAGAAGCCATGTAGCTGAAACACTTTATGTCCTTAAGGGGTCATTTGCATATATCCCATGGGCCTCCTTTACAGGAGGATTAAGGTATCACAGTAAAAACTCTAGCTTGGTTGGGTTTTTCTTACAGTTTGTACACCATGTGGAGGAATAGGCTAGAAGTGACTGAAATATTGCTGTTTGAGAGGCATTGGGATTTAATTATTTTTGTAAATGAACTGCTGACTTTATCGTGACCAATTTCATTGTGAAGGCAAGCAGCACACATGACTCTAATTTTCCTTAGTCAATTTTATAGGTGCCTAAAAATGGATACTCTTTCAATGGTATCTTTTTTATCCATCTTCCAGACTGTCTTATTGTATCTTTGATTGGATGACATGTTCTAATAGTACCATCTGTAAAGCTAAAATGCTATTCCCTCGATATCAAACAGTCATTGATATGATGGCCTGGGTTTGTTGCATTGCTTCTGTTTTCTTTGGATTAGTTGCATTGGTTATATTTTCTTGATAATGTGAACTTCATTTTAGACATACTATTGGTGATCACTGTCTATCACTTCAGAATTAGATGGTTTAAGCATAGTATAGTTGTGGTCTCCCACAGCCATTGCAGGTTGTGCCCAGATGGGACTGGAAAAGTGGATCTGAGTGATCTGTTGAAATTACTTGAGGTTCCCATTTTATTCTTGACCATCAAGGATTATTGACAAAAGTCAGTTAGTATCTTTTTACTGAGTCCAGCTCATTCATAAGTTTGTGGATAACATCAAAAAGATCTTCAGGTGGTCAAACTTACAATGGGCTGCTGATGTACAGTCACTGGTAGTCCATATAGCAGAACATATCATAGCATATTCCTACCTCAGTTCTTGTGGAGCTGACAGAATACAAAATATCAGTGTAGTATTAAAGACAAATGTTATGCCATGTTCACAGTCTCTTTCTCTAACAAACTCGGTTGATGGCAATAATTTGTTTTCCTAATGGCTCATTGAATAGGAACTCCTTGACCCTGTTAAGTATCAAAATAATTTTTTTTATTTTTGAAGATGAGAGAATTGAACCTGGCTGTAATGGGGAAAGAGCCCTCACACCTCTTAACTTATATTAGCAATACTCTTAAGTCCTGCAGCTTGGGGGAGAAAGTGTGAAAACACAATTTCCCTCTTATCACTGTTGTTTTAGGTGGAGCAATTCATTTGCTCTGTAATTAGGTTTCCTAAAAAATTTCCAAGGAACTCTCCAATAATAATGGCTTCCTCACAATATGAGCTTCAAGATCCTATGGAATGTTCCTATGGGAACACAGATGTTAAATTTGATTTTGGACAATCTCATTACCTAGCACATTTCCCTAAGTATCAGTCGGATTGCAGAGGAGGATGTCTGGTTAGTGTATGAGCTGAATAACAAAATTTTGAATTATATCACACCTTCTCCAATAGCTGTTGGAATTAAGTGCTTACTATTTGTCCCAATAACAACAGGGCTCTGAAACAATAGCCCTTGAATCTGTTCTGAAGTTGTTAATACTTTGTTAAAACAGAAAAAGAGCGGCTTGAGTTAGTACAATATTCTCTACTTAGTTATGTGGAGAGAAGTCAAAGATGAATACATCACCTGCAACATATTAATGCTGAAAGGTGCCCTGATGAAGAGGTGGTTCTGGTGTAGAAACAATTCCTTTAGAAATCTTTATGGCTGAACTTGAAAACACAAATTGCAAGCTCAGAGAGTTTCTGGATAAATCATCCACATGGATGTGAGAAATGGAAAACACCCTCACTGATCACTCAGACAGGTGGATTAGGATTACCTGAGGTGTAGCAGATACAGGTTACTGTCAAGAGATGCTATAAAATCATTAAAGTGGACCTGCATATTAATATAACTGTTGGAAAGTAGGTTTACAGACTTTGAAGCTATAATTAGACAAATGAACTTCCATTTGATTGAAGTTCCAAGGAGAGCAAGGAAAGATGATTATATTATGCTGGTCAAAAGCCTTTTAGCTGAAAGGATTCATATCCTAGTAGATGGTTTGCCAACTATGGTGCTAAAGAGTAGGTTTTGAACAAGTTTGGGGATCCAGGCAAAGTGCTGCACTGGCAAGGGACTGAGTTACTATGAGCATTTCTCTTCTGGGGAAATACAGTGGAGGCATAATGCTTTCATCCCTGTGTACCTAAACAGTAAGATTTAAAATGTATCTAGCTATGTTGAAATTGTTCTTGCCAGTGGGTTCAGTATGTACTAGACTCCCGTTGAGGCTATAGCATATCTACAAATATTGGCTTGGAGGTATCGGTGGGAAAGGAAAACAGAGACTGCCATTGTGGACTAGGTGCTTTCCCTTTTCAGGCCAAGATTACAACAAAAAGAGAAAGCAATGAACGTAATATGTTTTGTGCATTTAAGTTCTTTCCTTGATTAGTAGGGTATGTAGGTCGTCTCCTGTGCATCATTATGACCATGTGTTGAGCTTTATTGCAGCCACCTATTATGAAGAGGTTATCAGTGAGTAAAGGCACATGACAGAGGGTCTTACAGTGATTCAGGAAGCAGACAGTTTAACAGGCAGTTTACCTTTATGGGCCATCTCTTCACACAACTACTAGCTGAGCAAGTACTTTGATAATATGACTAGATGGCTGTGTGTACTGTTTTAATCAGTAGGTGGTAGCCAATCACAAGCGAAGATGCACATTAAAAAATTGATTTCAGATGTGCCAGAATAACTGACATTAAGGAGAATATATTAATCTTCTCCTATTGTACAGTGTGAAACTGTTTCAGGTACTTTTTTATCTGGATTAGCATAGAGGTAAGGGATCAAGTAGGTAGCTATGTTTGAGGATAGCCACTATGGATGATGTTGGCAATGCATGCTGTTACATGCAGGCAGGCACAGAAGCAAACACGTGAGAAAGGCAGTAAGGGAGAGATCCTGCCAGGGCTCAAACTGTCATCCAAGACTGGTCATGTGGTTTCTTCAAAGGGGAAGCTGATCAGTAGCACCAAACCAGAGTCTGCGCAATAGCAACATAAAAGTATTGTGTTTCCTTGGAGGTGTGTACCTCAAAGGATGAGGTTGGTGGTAGCATTCAGCCAGCACTGGCAGATGGTACCAGTTTTCCCTTGGAAGGGGTGCTGAGGATGGCCAACAAGAAGAAATTGAAGCGGGCTCAACTCTCAGACCCGACTTAATAGGCTGATGATACTTAATGGTAGCAGAGGTCCGTATATGGGATAAGGTTTTGTGTTACAAGAAATGGACCCTGAGGTTAGTCTAGACAGACAAGTAATACAGCAGTTGTTAGTACCCAGATACACATGCATTTTTGGCCATACCCCACAGTATTTATTTTGCAGGCCATATGGGCAAAAAACATACTAAAAATTTGCTTATGCAGAATTTTTAAAGGCCAGGGATTACAAATGATTTAACAGTGTACTGCAGGACTTCTAAGCAGCGTAGAAGGTTGGGAAACTTAAAGATAAAGCCAAAGTCACATTGATACCTTTGCCTTTTATTGAGGAACTGTTTCAGAGGGTATCTATGGATATTCTTGAATCTTTGAGCACACCAAATATCACAGGTAAGAAACACATCCTGATAGAAGTGAGTTATACCACTAGATACCCAGAAGCAGTGGCATCACCCTCAACTGAAGCACCGACGATGGAAAATGCTTTGCTAGACATTTTCATCAGGGTAGCTGTTCCAAGAGAAATTCCAACAGAGATGCCAACCTGACATCAGAGTTGTTGGCATGTTTGTGGAAGCATTGTAGGGTAAAACCTTTAAAGACTATTGCCTACTATCCACAGACAAATGTTGTTGTGGAGATATTTAACTCCCAACTGATGGCCATATTGAGGGCATTTAAAGACCAGTTCAAGAAGGATAGGAACAAATACCTGCCCCAACAGCAGTAAAGTTTCTTGTATGACAAGACAGCGAGAGCCACAGAGTATTCTGTAGGCCAGAAGATGATGGTGCTTATTCCTGTTGCTCACAACAATCTGCAGGCAGCCTGGGAGGGTCTTTTTATCAATCTGAAAAAGGTGACTGTTGTTAACTAAGTGGTAAAGTTGCTAGTTAATAGGAGGAAGAACATACTGTTAATATGATAAACTCCTATCAATACAGAAAGGCCCTGGAACTCATTTTATGCAGTGGGTAGGAAAAGGAACCACAGTGGGAGTTTTTGGTAGATTTAATTGGTAAGATCCAGTCTAACACCTTGGTGTATGGGATAGCCCTCTCCAGCAGATACCTCCACCCAGGTTCCAGAAAATCATGCAGCATTTCAGGAATTTTAGGATATGTTTAATGGTAGTCCAGAGCATACCAACCTGATAGAACACCATGTGGATACAGGACCCTAGCACACCATCAAACAAGCCTATTACAGTATGCCTGAAAGAGCTAGGCAAACCCTAAAAAAAGAACAATAGGACATGCAGGGGCACAGGAAATTAACTTTCTTGGGTTGGCGTAAGCCAGGGAACTTTGTTGGCTAGGCTTACTTAGGTCCTTGGGCCAATAGCCTAGTACCTACCTATGAACCTATGTTGGAACTGGGGGTAAGACCAAGCCAAAAGACCAACAGGAGTAAAGGTGTAGCAGTAAAACTCTATAATATCAAAAAACAAACAGCTAACACCAATGTCAGACAGTTAATTAATTAAACCTTTTACTGTCTGACGTCGGTGTTAGCCATTTGTTTTTTGGAACTGGGGGTAAACCAGGAGTTCCACAGTCCCTGAGCCTTATTAGTGGTAGTGTTACCAAAGAAAGATGGCAGCAGCAGGCTCTATGTACACAAAACTAAACAGTCACTCCACTTTATTCTCCATCAGTTTCTTTATTTGGTCCATGCATTACTTTTTTTGCCCTTTGGAGGTCTTCTTGAGGCAGTTGAAGAGTCAGTCACTTTTTTACTGGGGTGGCTGGAGGCCTAGAATGTCTTTGGACAAAATGCTGCTGCAAGCAGTTATTTGGGGGACTTGGAGTTCCTACTTATGAATTATGAAGGATTGTCTTCATCAATAACCTCCACACAGCTATTCCTAAGGCTACCTGCATCCAATATGCAGATGATTCCACTCTCATCTGCTCAGCCACCTCTCCAACAGACCTACAAAACGCAACCCAAAATACATTAAGCACTATTGAAAACTGGCTCACTAACCAATGTCTGTTACTGAACCCCAACAAAACCAAACTCCTACTCTTTACTCCCACTAATAGAACCACCCCTTTCTCATTCACTATTACTTCCAACAATGGTACCACCATCTCCCCAGATACCCACACTAAACTTCTAGGAGTCATTATAGATAATAAGCTCAAATTCGACCTACAGGTCAACAAGACCGTTCAGACCATCAATAAAAAACTTGGGTCAATGTACAGAAACAAAGCATTCTTAACCCCACAGGCTAGAATAGCAATTGCCGGGTCACAACTACTCTCTACTCTTACTTATGCCTCCCCCATTCTCTCAAACCTAAATAAATCAGAACTGAATAAGCTCTCACACAGTTATAACCATATTGCCAGATTCGCAACTAACTCCACCTACAGAACACATCACTGCCAGAACCTGAAACAACTATGTTGGCTTGAACTCCCCAACTTAATTACACTAAATCAACTCTTAGTTGCCCACAAAGTTCTTTACCATCCTGAAAATACCCCCTCACTCTCTAATATAATAAAACCATACAACAACCTGGGATCACTAAGATCGGCCGACAAATTAATGGTCCATACTTACAAAGCCAAGAATTCTGCAGGGGATTCTCTGTTTGCCAACTCTGTTGCCAAGACTTGGAAATCTCTACCAAATCATATCACCTTGCAATCCTCCTTAAACCTTTTCAAAAAAAGCATTACACAGCACCTTACACTCAACTGGCTTTGTCCATGCTCCTTCCCTGACTAAGCTGTATCATTGTTCACTCTAACTAACCAACTTGTTTTTCTAACACTTGCAGGCCTTTCTCTACAAGCATACTGTGCTGATTGTAACTGTTAATGTAACTGAGATTTTTGTAAACAAATGCTATGATACTATATATTTACTACTGTATAACTTTTTCAATGTAAATAATCTGTGTGTATATTCTTGTAGAAACTGATGTTATCATGTTGGAGCTTTTCTCCCCGGGCCTCCACTGAAAATGGACATATATCCAGTTGGACTATCCCGGTAAACAAATGTAAAATAAATAAAAATAAATAAATAAATGAACTACTATTATGACCTACTTATAAATGGTCTATCTTTCTTATCTGAAGTAAGTCAATTCCTTTATGGTTTAGGTACATTTGGTGGTCAAAAGTGAAGTAGTTAAAGAAATTACTTTTTTCAGAGTGCTTACATGAAGAATGTTATCTTTATGGGGATGGGACTTATGATGCTATCAGGAGAAATGACTCTAATTAGGTTATCAAAGTAGTGTGCCCATGCAAGTTGAGGTGTGCCGGATTGGTTATTGAGAATCTTATCACTTCAGTATTGGTAGCTATTGCTGGATGGGGAATTCCATTAGCGTGGGATCTAATCAGAAGCAACATGTGTTTTTCTTTTAGGACAGTAGGATGTCCAGCTGAAAGAAGTTATTAGGACACTTAAATGGGAGATGATCACAGTAAAAAGAGAGACCTTGCAGGCTGCAGTTTTGTGATGAAGAGGGGTCTGATGAGTCGATTGTAAAGCACCTGGTGAGGAAAATATATGAAGTATTAGTGAAGATGATAATTATGATGATCCCGGAGGTGGATGGGAAACAGATCCAAGAGTCCCTTTGTACAAGCAGTACAGGAAGAGTTTATTAATTTCCTAAACTTGCTGCCTGATCAAAACTCTCATAGTAGATTAGAGAAGATTTTTGGCATGTTCTCCATATCCTGCTCGAGATGTACTTGGCTTGGTTTCCATATCATTCTGCAGATGTTTGAAGGGTACTGAGAGAAAGTGTGTGTGTGTGTGTGTGTGTGTGTGTGTGTGTGTGTGTGTGTGTGTGTGTGTGTGTGTGTGTGTGTGTGTGTGTGTGTGTGTGTGTGTGTGTGTGTGTGTGTGTGTGTGTGTCTGTGTGTCCACAATACATCATTGCAAAACACTGTCCACGTTTAGTGTGACCTATACCCTGTACAATTCAATTGGAAACAAACATCTGTTAGGAGGAAAAATATAAAAAATAAAAAACGTACAATAAGCTGGTTCCATAAGTGTGCACACCCTTAAACTAATACTTTGTTGAAGCACCTTTTCATTTAATTACAGCATTCAGTCTTCTTAGGTAGGAGTCTGTTAGCATGGTACATCCTGACGTGGCAATATTTGCCCACTCTTCCTTGCAAAAACCTTCCAAATCTGTCAGATAGCGAGGGAATCTCTTGTGCACAGCCCTCTTCAGGTCACTCCACAGATTTTCTATTGGATTTAGGTCTGGGCCATTCCAAAACTTTAATTTTCTTCTACTGAAGCCATTCTTTTGTTGATTTGGATGTATGCTTGGGGGTCATTGTCATGCTGAAAGGTGAAATTCCTCTTCATTTTCAGCTTTCTAGCAGATGCGTGAAGGTTTTGGACTAAAAGTGACTGGTATCTGGAACTGTTCTTAATTCCCTCCACCTTGACTAAAGCCCCTGTTCCAGCTATAGAAAAACAACCTCAAAGCATGATACTGCCACCACCATGCTTCACAGTGGGGATGGTATTATTTTGGTGATGTGAAGTGTTTTTGCACCAAATGTACCTTTTGCAATTGTGGCCAAAAAGGTGAACCTTGGTGTCATCAGACCATAACACATTTTCCCACATGCTTTTGGGAGACTTGATGCATTGTTTTGTAAATTATTGTGGGTTCTTGTCAAGTGATCAAGATTAAGATTTAATGCTTGCAATACTAGCAAAATACTTAAAAAACTGACTTTTGGAACGTTGATGGTATTTGGTTTTGTGAGATTGCTGTACACTGGGGAATGGGTATTTGCCCTTGCCCACTGCAGTGCAATCTTGGAGTAGATATATGTAAGCAGCAGGGGTGTGGGAAATGCATGTGGGGCTTGCCCCTGTAAAAAGATTGTTATTTTTCTTTTTTTTTTCTCCAAATCTTTTAGATTTCACTGCTTTGATCATTTCTGATAGACTCATACATACACACACACACGCATATATATATATATATATATATATATATATATATATATATATATACACATTTTTTTTTGTATGTGTGTAGATAAACATACTGTCTGTGTGTGTGTGTATAGATAGATATATGTATAGATATATCTGTTATACTGCAGTTCTATATTCCCATTTATATATATATATATATATATATATATATATATATATATATATATGGTTTACTATCAAAATGTCACCGTTAAAAAAACTGCTTTAACACAGAAAGACAATGTCGAATTCTTGCATTTGAATTAGGTGAAAATGACGAATTTGCCATTTTTGACGAATGTTGAATGTAATGTACTGGTAAGTGTAATTTCTACCATGAACTTCACGTTTTTGAAGGGGGGGCAAGCCCACTGTGAGGGGGCTGCGGCCCCCACACCCCCCTACAAACTATATAGTCCATCTCTGAGATCACACTACAGTGAGGAAAAGGATACATTTCCCAGTCCGCACTGTGCCATGATCCCTAAAAGTAACATCGAACACATATCAGTGAACGCACAGTGGCATTCGCTGAAAAGGTCTCACGCACAACCAATGTTCAGAAACACTGGAATCGGCCAAATGCCATTTGTCATTCCCGTGTTTGCTGAAACTTCATTCTTTATTTTGATAGTAAACATATATATATATATATATATATATATATATATATGTATATATATATAGATATATATATATATATATATATATATATATATATATATATATATATATATATACACACACACACACGCATGCACACACAGTGGATATAAAAAGTTTACGTACTCCTGTTAAAATGCCAGGTTTTTGCGATTTAAAAAATGAGACCACAATAAATCATTTCAAAACTTTTCCCACCTTTAATATGACCTATAACCTGTACAATTCAATTGAAAAACAAACAAATCTGGTAGGGGAAAAAATATAAAAAATAAAAAAAATACAATACGCTGGTTGCATAAGTGTGCACACCGTTAAACTAATAATTTGTTGTGTGTGCACACCCTTAAGCTAATACTTTGTTGTGTGTGTACACCCTTAAGCTAATACTTTGTTGAAGCACCTTTTGATATAATTATAGCATTTAGTCTTCTTGGGTAGGAGTCTATCAGCATGGGACATCCTAACTTGGCAATATTCCCCCACCCTTCCTTACAAAAGCGCTCCAAATCTAGCAGATTGCGAGGGCATCACTTGTGCACAGCCCTCTTCAGGTCACCCCACAGATTTTCTATTGTATTTAGGTATGGGCTTTGGCTGGACCATTCCAAAACTTTAATTTTCTTCTGGTGAAGCCATTATTTTGTCGATTTGGATGTATGCTTGGTGTCATTGTCACGTTGAAAGGTGAAATTCCTCTTCATCTTCAGGTTTCTAGCAGATGCCTGAATGTTTTGGGCCAGTGACTGGTATTTTGAACTGTTCATAATTCTCTCCACCTTGCCTAAAGCCCCAGTTCCAGCTGAAGAAAAGCAACCCCAAAGCATGATTCTGCCACCACCATACTGGGATGTTCTTTTGGTGATGCGAAGTGTTGTTTCTGCGCCAGATGTACCTTTTGGAATTGTGGCCAGAAAGTTCAACCTTGGTCTCATTAGACCATAACACATTTTTCCACATGCTTTTGGGAGACCTGATGTATTGTTTTGGAAATTTTAGCTGGGCCTGGATGTTTTTCTGTATGAAAAAAGGCTTCCGTCTTGCAACCCTACCCCATAGTCCAGACATATGGAGAATATGGGAGATCATTGTCCAATGTAGTACAAAACCAGTACTTGCTAGAAATTCCTGCAGCTACTTCAGTGTTGCTGTAGGTCTCTTGGCAGCCTCCCTGATCAGTTTTTGTCTTGTCTTTGCATCAATTTTGGAGGGACGTCCAGTTCTTTGCAACGTCACTGTTGTCTCATATTTTCTCCACTTTTTGATGACTATTGTTTCACTGTGTTCCATGCTGTGGAAATTTTTTTGTACCCTTCTCCTGGCTGATACCTTTCAACAATGAGATCCCTTTGATGCTTTGTAAGCTCTATGTGAACAGTGGCATTTGCTGTAGCAAGCAGCTGAGTAAATGTCAGGAAAATCCTACTAGGACAGCTGAACTTTATTTGGGGTTAATCAAAATGATGGCAAGTGTGTACCCAAGAAGACTGAATGTTGTAATTAAATCAAAAGGTGCTTCAACAAAGTATTAGTTTAAGGGTGTGCACGCACAACAAAGTATTAGTTTAAGGGTGTGCACACTTATGCAACCAGCGTATTGTACGTTTTATATTTTTCCCCTAACAGATTTGTTTGTTTTTCAATTGAATTGTACAGGTTATAGGTCACATTAAAGGTGGGAAAAGTTTTGAAATTATTTATTGTGGTCTCAATTTTTTATATCACAAAAACCTGGCATTTTAACAGGGGTGTGTTAACTTTTTTATCCCCTGTATATATAGATATATAGATAAATATATGCTTATTAGTAATATTTGTTGCACATTTCTGTGTCTGAGTGTGATGTATGAATCGGGTATTGTGACCCCCCAAAGAACTCATTCACGTATAGGTGTGTTCAGTCAAGGCCTGATTAATTGTTGAATGAAGTTGTTTCACAGAGACTGGCAGTAATATTAAGAGTAGCTTAACATTCCCTGTGTGGGTTCAGTGCTGATGGCAGCATGTTATTTCTCCATTTTTTTTTTGACATTGACATAGATGATGTACATTAAATCATTTGTCATTAATTATTTTTAATTCAAGCAGACTTCAGGATCTTGAATTTACTGAGTAAAAAGAGTACAATATAGAGTTAGCATTAGTCAGTGAGATGATTACATGCTGTCTGTCAGTGCAGTTCCACTAAGTATGCACCCCCTTCATTTGAGGGGTGACTCTATTGCATTATGGTTACGTATCTATTTGACTTACACTGTATACACAGGAATTGTGTGTTCAGTGTAAGCCTTACTGTTCATGTTGTGTAGGCCAAGGAAAACTCAACAGTCTTATTGACATCCATTTTATGATGTGAGTGTTGTGGGCGTACTAACACACACACACACACACACACACACACACACACACACACACACACACACACACACACACACACACACACACACACACTCACACTTACATGCAATACATTTTGGTTTACTGTACTACCTATTCTAAGCAATTACATCAACAGTGAACAAGTTGTGTAACAAAAAACACATGTAGATGTGTGCATTCCCATCCTTACAGCATATATAGTTACATGGCACAATTACGATTCTGTTTTTTTGTTTGCTGTTAATACTGTTTGTTCAAAGCCCTGTGTAACTATATTTCATTACATTGAAATGTTACTGTATAATCACATTAAATGTGCTGTATGTCCTGGCAGTAGTAAATCACTAGTATGTTTAGTGATGAGAAATACTGGTGCTCAACAGTTAGTGTTAGACAGTGGTGATAAATCAGTAACATTGATTTAATGTTGCAGACGTCACATTCCTTATTCTATTCTAACCATTATTATTTTCTTATACTTCTTACCAGGTCAAGAGGAAGTTGTCCGAAACAGAACAATGATGATCGCCCATATGCATTAAGTGGAGGAGTGAGGTAGGGGAAAATAACATATTTTCATATGTTTATTTGACTGGTAAAACATCGTAATAGAATCTTGCATTTTCATAATACTGTAGAGTACCTGTTTTCCATGCAACTGCATAGATATGTCCTCCCATCATGTGACATCAGTTAGACAATGCATAACATTCTGTATTTTCTGCAAACTGCCACATCAGTTACCAGTGTCATTTTTCATGTAGTAAAATTGATTATTTGTAAAAGACCTTTGTACTTGTGCACCTAATGTACATTACCTTTTTGTGAACACAACCTAAATGATGATGTAATGCCATCTAGTAGTACATACAAATTGCAGAAGCTCTGTGTGTGTTTAGTATTTGTTATCACATCTTGTTGTGTGGCGGCCATGGTGGTGCAGCGGTTACTGTTGCCGCCTCACAGCAAGAGGTTCTCCGGTTCGATTCTCGGCTGGGGTGCCTTCTGTGTGGAGTCTGCATGTGGTCGCGTGGGTTTCCTCCAGGTGCTCTGGTTTCCTCCCACATCCCAAAGACATGCAGTAGGTAGATTGGACACTCTAAATTGGACCTAGGTGTGAGTGTGTGTGCCTTCTGTGGAAGGTTGGGCACCTGGCTGGCAACTCGACACCGTAAAACTCCACTGCCAATCATGAGCAGACAGATGATCCGCTGTGGCGACCCTTAACTGGGACAAAGCCGAAAGAAGAAGAAGAAGAAGATCTTGTTGTGTGGTTCTTGTGTAATGTTTGATGTTGCATGCAGGGTAATAGCCTTACAGAGTTGTCACTGCTTTCAGACTGCTGTGTCAACAGCTGTAGAGCATCTGTGTAGAACATAAACATTGTAGAACATTGTTGCACAGTTGGTGAACTACACACGTTTCATATATATGTTTTTGGCTTGGGAGAGGATGATCTGCATACTAATAATTTGCCATAAGGGGTCATACATTGTATAATTATGAAGGGTGTGTTTGTTTACAGTATGTGTTTCATTGAGAATTGTATTCGTCATGTTCTGCAAGTGTGTGACTCAGATATTTGTATTGCCATATGGGACTAAGAACATATATGATAATGTGTTAATTGTTTTATGCCACACTTCTGCAATTTATGCAGTTTAATTTGTTAATAAGGATGGCCCCCAACTGTTGTCTTTGAAGTAACAGTCCCTGGTATGCCATCATGACAGACTGAATGCACAATGTCTTAGTTTGTAAAGTACCATATAAGCCATTGTATTTACATGCAGGATGGATAAGTGGTAGTTTCATACTTACTAGGCAGACAAACTGATGAGTAGCGCTTGCTAATGGTACACCTTATGTTGAGGTTATGTAGTAGCCACTCATAAATGTAGCAACGAGTAGAATATTTGCCTTTGGGGCTGGACAATCAGGAAACTCTGGGTTCTACTCCCACTCCAGGTGACTAGATTGCTACACTGCATTGCACCACTAGAGGGTGATGCACTCCTGAGTGTGTTGCTCTTTGGATGAGACATTAAAACAATTTCCCATCTACTGGAGTTGGTGATAGCTCAGGCAGATGTAAAATATCCTATGACACCCATTAAAATAGCAAGGAAGTTCCCTGATACCCTATCCGAATGTCCTCTATTAGTGTAAGTACCAACTTGAGACTCCTGTGAAAAGAGGCCACTAGCCCAGCTGGACTAACACAGTTAACAAAGAATAGATTAAATAAATAAATAAATGAACTGTAAGACATTAATTCTCTAAAACAGAAAGTGGTTTGTTGTTACTTACAATGCTTAGCTTCTTTATGCAAGTAATTGCTCAATATCCACCATAAAATAATTGTGTATGTACTGCTAAATCAAATGTTAGTACAAGTCAAGCATCACATTATAAACTTCATTTGCTGTAAATTCAATGGCAATTTTAATACAATGAGAATAATGACAATCCTATGCATGGTATACATGACCAATCCACTATCAGCTATGTACACGCTGACAGCTGATTTGTATATGCTAATATTTTTATTTTTCATAACAGGCGCATACATGTTCAGACATACAGTGACCTATACATAGTGATGCCTGTACTGTTTGACACAGGTGTACTGCATTTGACAAGGCACAGAGGTATGTAGCATTGCTCTTCATATGTGTTTGTTATTCACATCAGTTGTTATGTATTTTCTTTTTAACTCATTATTACTATTACTGATCATTAAGCTGCCTCTTACTTGTGTACTGTACTGGATATGGCATCAGCCTGTATGCCTCCTTTTTTCTTTGCCATTAACTTATGTATTTTACTTGCACATTGAACTAGCCTGTATGCCACCTTTTTGCATTAAGGAATGCACCTATATGTTATTCTGAAACTCCAATTTGCATTGTATTGATGTCTCCTCTTCAAATGATTTCTTATTGACCTGATTTGTCAGTGTATATATATATATTACTGTAATTCCTTTTTTTTATATTTGTTTATAATTTTTATGTTATCATTATGTCTTGGAGCTTATCTCTCTGGGCCTCTACTGAAAATGGACATATATCCAGTTAGACTAGCCCGGTCAACAAATGTAAAATAATAAATAGATAATATACGTTTGCAACTGGTGTTTACACTTGTTCATGGATTGATATGGCATGCCATAATGCCATATCAAGATGATGCAATAATACTGACCATATCCATGTACACCTGACTGTGCTAGTCAGCAACATCTCCGGTACTTGTTATGTCCATTTACTTGCAGTTCCACGCCTATTCACTTTACCTTTTTAATGTGCATTGCCTGCATTCATAATGACCAGAAGTGGTATATGTCATCTCTCCAAGTAATTATATGTCAGGAAACTTGACATACTTGGAGGCATATGTGTCCTATATACAAATATTGGAACACTTCATGTGCTCACTATATATGTATTTAATGTTTTTTTTGCCTATGCCTTACCTCAGTATTATCCTGTGTATCCACAAATGTTCAACAGAAGTATGTATGGGAGTCATTGCAATTTGTTTATGAGACAGAACTTCAAAGTAGTAAAGGATGTCATAGTAACTGGTTGGGATTCACACATCATATCCTTCATGACTCATACTGGTGACCAAAATGTGTGTCAAATGAGTCTTATACATGTTCACTATTGGTAATTGCATGTGCTGATAGCTTTAAATATCTCTGTATGAATTCTTTGATAAGTATCATATGAATGTATGAATAGCAGCATTTCGGGTATGGTTGCATTATACTGTTGTAATGCATATTACTATGGTAATTTATTGTTGCTTACTGCTTTGTCCACTGTTTGCATTCATTGCATGTTAAAGAGGCTGCACAACATGATAGTCCCCCCACACAGAAGGAAGAGAGAGACAATAATCTCTGAGAGAAGAGTCGCAGTCCATGGAGAAGGGAGCAGCCCCAAATGATGACAGGCCTGGCCATCATGCACTGTAGTACTGGCAGAGTAATGAAATGATCATCCACCACCACCACACAGCATGAGGGACTTGCTGAGAGAGGCTGTAATGGATATTTTCTGTATCCACATGCAGATAATGATAGGGACATGACATGGGCCCTGTATGACTATGTCTGGAAGATTGTCATGGGCATTATCAGTGAGCTGCAGCCCAACTAGGGAGGTAACTTGGGGTCATAAGTCTAATTTTTATGTTCCTTCCATATAGTGTAGTCTGCACGTGATTGCTATACAGTTTAGTTTTTTTGTTGTCATTCCACATATTTGTGCACATTACTCTACATGGTAGTTTTGTTTTCCCTGTCAGTCATCTTATAATGTGCCAGAGGCTGTCCACCACTAGCATCATCTCTCATGCCAGAATTTGCTGTACATGCCAGATGCTTATTACTGCCTGTGACTTGGCAACCCTTTGTCCTGTGTAGGATATTTCACAGTGTCACTAATATGTACAACTGACAGTTGCCTGCTGAAATATATATTTTTTCTTTTGGACTCTGACATTATATATTACAGAAGTTTGATGTTTGTATATTGTCTGGAAGTGTGCCATATATTAGTAATAGTATCCACTGATTCCCTACAAGAGCAAAGTAACACCACATATATATGTCTCGCAGTACTATCTGTGCTGAGGTCTGCTATGTTCATAGCTGGCCACAGCAATATATTTTATATGTTACTCCTGCCTGACATGTTTGTCATATAAGTTTTTCAAGATTAACAGCTTAATTTCATATCTCCCAGTATGAAAAAAAAGAAACTGATAGATAAAGGCCAGTAATTCTGCCTATTTTAGTAAAATTAACTGGCAGGTAAGTTCACTGACTGGATGCCAGCAAAGAAGAAACCTACAGAGCCTGAAAGAAACTAAATTAGAAAAGGTGAAGAGAAAACACTAACAAGGAAGAATCTTGTAGCTCTTCAGAAAAAAAAAAGTTCAAGTTTCAGCTTTGGTATAAGAGATCTCTTCCATTAATTTAGAGGAAAAAATAAGTTAGATATGCTTGGAGCTGATTAAAATAAATGAAACATTGAAGGAGTATATCAACTCAAACAACAAAAGGCTGAAAACAGTGAAGAAGTTTTTAAAAGCAATTCAGATGAACTAATAAAATTGCAAAAATCAGAGGTCAAAATGAAAAAAAAAAGGCTGGCTGAGCATAAGATTGCTCAAGAAGATAAGTTTTTAAAAATGGTAGACTTAGAGGATACAGCACGGAGAGAAATCCTGAGATTGTTCTGCTACCCCAGAGAAACTGCAAGGAACAGGCTGTATTAATTTTATGAAAAACTCAGTAGGATTTGTTAATTGAAAGGACACATTGTGTGTATACTCCAACCCTGGCCATGAGAAAGCAGTCAAGAGCTGTGTGAAATCATACCAGAGAAAGAATTGATCTTGACAAAACTGTGGCAGAAGGGCAAATATTTAAGATTGGAGACAGTAGAGTATTTGTAGAAAACAATTATTCAATGTACACCAAGCAGAAGAGACGCAAATTTATTTTAATAATCAGGGAATGTTAAGAGGCAGGTGTGAAATTCAAGTGGCTGTATCCAGCTGTCTTCAGAATATTTTTTTCCTGGAGGATCAAAGTAATTTTTGATGCAGAACAGGTTAAGGAGGAAATACAAGAGTTGGTTCAACAAAAAGTGAGTCGTGAAACAGAAGAGAACACTGCTTCTTATTCTTCTGATAATAAAGCTCATAGAAAGACTTTGCCAGTGAAATCTTTTACAGTGTTCCAAAGGACAATTTTTGAGAGATAAAATGAATGTAAGGTCGAAATAAAAGAAAAAGATACATGGTTAAGATGTAACAAAAAATATTTAAAGGGGCATACAAAGGTTAAAGTATTGCAGAATAAGTGAGATATTACAGAACAATAAGAGGTGCAATTCAAGAGTGCTACAGAGAAAATAAGGAAATATCTGAATGATGTGCATGAATTTAGAAGGATTGCTGTTAATCAACTGTTTTTGATAATAACTCAAGAGCAAAAAAAAAATGTTTTAGCACAGCAACTTAGGTAACAGAAAGTAGAAAGGGTTTTTGCCAAAAAAAAAAAAAATAAACAAATAAATAAATAAAATAAAAAAGAGAGAGATCCTGTAGGGTATTAGAGATATTTCAGAAATTTTATGGAAAATTGTATAAAGCACAAGAACTTGGGAATCAAGAAAAAACATAATTGGAAATATTTATGGAAGACTTAGATATGCCACTGTTACAGGTAGATGAGGGTCAACAATTAAAAGTTAAAATAGGAGGAGATGAAATAAATTGGTGACGTATAATGAATCTGCTGGAAAGTTTTCAGGAATACTTGGTGTTCCTGTGGAAGTTTGAAAGCTAGGAGGGAAGAAAGTGGTAAAGATCTGGAATGTATTTTTAACAGTAGTTAAAAGGAGGGGAAGTGCCAACAACCTGGAATAAAGCTGTGGTGGCTGTATTACCTAAAGATGTAAAGACCAATCAAAACCAGCTTTATATAGGTCCATTTCAATTTTGAATCATGATTGTAAAGTATTTATGCCTGTAATAGCTAAAAGGATGGCAAAGATGTTGCCAAAACTTCATAGATGTGGATCATTGTAATTTTGTGGAGGGGCGGCAAATATTTAACAACATTAATAGAACAATGATGATCCAGAAGAAAGCAGAATGTAAGAAAATACCACTGTTGTTTATGGGTCTTAATGCAGAAAAAAGCATTCATCAGAGAAAGCTGGGATTTTGTGAGTAGGGCAATGGAATCTGCACTCCCCAACGCAGTAATATGGTTGATTAGGAGGATATGTGAGGGATCATAAGTAAACATGAAAGTGGAAGGAGTCCTCTCCTATAAGTTGTTTCTAAACAGTGGAACCAGGCTTGGATTTCCTCTTTCCCCCTTTTTTTGTGTTATATTTAGAGCCACTGGCAAAGAAAATAAGGAACTCAAAACTTCAAGGATATAATTCATATGCTAATCAAGAAAAGTTGACTTTATTTGCAGATGATTTTATTTAGTACCCAATAAAACCAAAAAAAAAAAAAAACATCTTGGTATTGTGGAACATTCTGAGACAATTTCATGTCTTTTTGGGATATAAAATTAATGAAGACAAAACAAAGGCTGTAGCTGTAAACTGTGTACATACACATGTATTGGTTCAGCAGTACCCATATTTATGGGGGCATAAAAAGAATAATTGATGAGTATGGGCTAAAAAAGATTCTGTTATGGCAGCAAATGATATGTTGGAAGAGACTAAACAAAAGATAGTACAAAACTGAAAAGCTGCACTTGTTTATGACTTCCAAGATGGGTGCACAATGAGTAACAGTTTAATTATCTCTCTTCCAGTGTGAAAACAGGAACTTAGCAGAGAAGGCCAGTAGAATTGTGTTTATGGGTATATTTCAGTAACTGGCTAATAAGTGTACTGCCTGGATGCCAGGAAGAAATACAGAGGACCTGGAAAAAAATTATCTACAAAAAGTGAGGAAGAAACATTGACTGGGGAAATTTCTCCAGCTGTTCAGCAAAAAGCAATGCAATGTCCAGACATGAATTCCAGTAACCTGTAGGAAGTTATAAGACAACTGCACACACACCTGGTTAAAATAAATGAAACACTGATGGGGTATATCAACACAAACAACAAACGGTTGGAAAAAATGGAAGAAGCTTTAAAAAGATATACAGATGAAGTGATAAAGCTGCAAAACTCAGAGGTCGAAATGAAGGAAAGGCTGACTGAATATGAGACTGCTCAAGAAGAGATGTTTCAAAAAGTAATAGAATTAGAGGACAGAGCACATAGGGAAAACTTGAAATTTGCAACTATACCAGAGAAGCTGGCAGGAACAGACTGCATTAATTTTATGAAAGCACAAATTAAGCAACTGGACTGGTATTCCACAGCAGGAGTAGTTAGTTGAATGGGCACATCATATGCATGCTGAAAACTTGGCTATGAGAAAGCAACCTAGACCTTTAATAGTAAAGATGCAATCCTACCAGCAAAATGAGTTGATTCTGACAAAACTGTGGCAGAAGGACAAAGAAAAGATACTAATGGAAATGTTTATGGAAGAATTAATTACGCCAAAGTTAGAGGTAGATGAAGCTCAATCGCTAATGGTTAGGATAGGAGGAGATGAGATAAAAATTGTAATGTACAACCAATCTACAGGAAAGTCCCCAGGAATAGATGGTATTCCTGTTGAAGTTTGGAAAGTAGGAGAGAAAAAAACTGATAAAGATCTGGAAGGTTTTGTTTAACAGTATTTTAATAGGAGAAATACCAACATCCTGGAAGAAAGCAATGGTAGCTGTAATACCTAAAGTGGGTAAAGATCCATTGGACCCAGCTTCGTACAGGCCCATTTCAATACTAAACCATGATTGTAAAGTGTTCATGTCTGTAATGGCTAAAATAATGACAAAAGTAATGCCAAAATTGATAGATATGGATCAGTGTGGTTCTGTGGAGGGGAGGCAAACATTTGACAACATTAACAGAACATTGATGATCCAGAGATGGGAGGTAGAATGTAAGAAAATACCATTGTTGTTGGTGGGTCTTGATGCAGGGAAAGCATTTGACAGAGTAAGCTGGGACATTATGAGTAGAGCAATGGAAGAATTTGCATTTCCTGGAAAAAATCTAAGGTCGATTAGGAGGATATATGAGGGATCGGAAGCAAAATTAAAGTGGGTAGGGACTTTTCTGAGAATTCCTGCTTGAACAGAGGAGCCAGGTAGGGGTGTCCTCTTTTTCCATTGTTATTTGCATTATATTTAGAACCACTGGCAAAGAAAATAAGGGATTCAGAAGTATGATAGTCAAGAAAAGCTGTCTCTATTTGCATATGATATTATTTTATACCTGACAAAACCAGAAAGAGATATTACAGTGTTGTGAAACACTTCGACACAGTTTCAAATATTTTCAAGATACAAAAGTAGTGAAGCTAACACAAAGACAATAGCAGTAAATTATGTGCCCATGCACAAATTGGATCAGCAATATCCTTATTTATGGGGACATGATAACATGAAGTATTACAAAAGATATTACAAAAACTGAGAAAATGAAGTTTTGTTATATGGATATGGAAAGTAAGATACAAGCAGTCAAATGTTTTTAGTCCCTTTAGTCTTATACATAAGACAGGCATATTTTTATCAACCAGAGGAGAATCTGTGGATAGCAATTAATAAAGCACTGAAAGACTTTATCTTGGAGGGGAAGACTGCAAGAGTCAAGTGGGATAAGCTGATCCTTCCAGTAGAACAGGGAGGATTGGGAGTACCCGATTTGAAGGGGTATTTCAGAGCTACACAGTTAAGACTCCTATGTATAGCACAAGCAGAAAACTATAATTCAAAGTGGAAAGGGATGATGTTGAAACAGGGGGAAGCTCAAGAAATAAAGAGAGACTGAGATTTTGGATGCAGGTCTATAAGAATAACAATAATCATACAGGATATCATATCCATAAAGTAGCAAAAAGTATTCTAAGAACTAAGCCAACATGGGAATGGAAAAAGGAGATTCTGCTGATAGGGATGACTGCAATTAGTGATATAGACAATATGTAAGAGATGGCTGGAATTTATTGGAGAAAACTGACAAAGGAACCAGGGTATTGGGAGCAAATAACAAGAGAGGGAAAGATGACAGAATGGGAAGATGCCAAGAATTTATTTGGACTGTAGGTTAGAAATTGCCTTTCTTATCAATGACTGATATCAGAATATAGGCAAAGAGAAAGGAATAGGGGATCCTAAATGAAAGACCAGCACTGGTAGAGTTTTTAGTAGAATCTAGAACAGAAGCTGCCATTAAAAAAGGAATAATTAGTAGAGAATATACAATATTGTATGATAATTATAAGAATCAATCAGAGGAGGTTAGAAAGGATTGGGAAAAGATATTGGATAAGCAATCCACAAAGAAACAATGGGAGGATATATGTATGTCTCCCATATACGCAATAAAATCTAGAAGATTTTGTATTTTTGCATGGAAATGTTTACATAGATATTTTTATACTCTAGTAGACTCCAGAGAATTTTTCCTCAGGTTGACAACAAATGTTGCAGGCGTGATAGGGAAGAAAGAGGTAAATGGGTAGATTTTTTCTGCAAATTAATCTAGACTGTGGCGTGCACATGTATTTCTCAGCTCACTAACCCCCTCCCCCCCATCACCACCACCTTTCTTCCACTCCCACTGACTATGCATCTCTCTTCCTAGTCTCTGCATCACTTTGGCACCTAACTCACTTCAGGAAAGTGTGCTAAAGGCTAAGACTTTGCTGCCTCTGTCCTCTTTTTTTCTAAACCAAGGGTTCCCTTTATATATTATCAACATCTGGCTTTACTCACCTAGTTTCTCCCACTCTAAACACTTTTCTCACTGATAAACTTAAGTACAAGCCCCACTGATTGTCCCCCCCACCTTTTTTTGTTGTAAAACGTAATTACTTTATTATCCCCTTTCCTTTCAACTATTTCTTCTAACATTTGCTCCCTCCTGCCCCTTTAAACTGTTTCTTCTAATACGTTTCTTATTCCTCTGCCTCTTTAAACTCCTATCTGACACCTGCTTCCCATACCTCCCACCCATCCCGAATTACTTGTTTTTTACCAAGTTTTGGGGTCCAAATGAAGGGGTGCCATGATTCCCGAGTGGCACCCCTTCATTTCCTATTTTTTCTTTTCGTTTTTATAATATTTTGATTGTTGCGCTGTTTGAGCTGACATCATCACGTATGCAATGACGTCAGCTCCATCAGGGCTACCAGCCAGTCAGAATTGAGCTCAAGGAGCTCACGTTGCATTTCCGGCTGGCCTGGCTGCTCAAATGCGAGTGGGAACAGCAGCACTTAATGGATTATTGTATTTATGTTCAGAATGGCAGCACTCTTTATGTTCGGGGAACAAGCGATCAGACAGTATGGCCAGAAAGAAGACTCAGCAAGTAAGGAAACGTACGTGTGTGTGTGTGTGTGTGTGTGTGTGTGTGTGTGTGTGTGTGTGTGTGTGTGTGTGTGTGTGTGTGTGTGTGTTGTGTTGTGTTGTTGTTATCGCAAATTCTGAGATGTCAGTGGAAGCCCTTTTAGTGAATGCCTTCTTTGCATTTAAACACTGTCTAACATACTCTCTGATTTTTCTGAGATTTTAAAATACAATTATATTACATTCATACCAAATCTCCAATACACCACCTTTACCAGCGTGCCTCTTGCCAAGTTTTCCATTTAATGAGCCTCATCCTCCTAAGCTTCGGTTTAGCATCCTTTAATTTCTCAAGGCTGCAGGCAGATCGTTTGCTCTTGCCAGATGAACAATGAACATGACAATTTATTTTACTGAAGTCTAAGTTAAAGGCATTTCGTTCAGAAGGACTATGCCCCCCCCAACATAAGTATTAACGTTCCCTCAGCCCAAGTGCAGGATGTCATGCTTTGCAGGGGTTGAAGTTCTGCAGTCGGTAGGTGGGCAGTATGAATGCAGTCTGAAAAATCTCTACTCACATTTCAGCTCAGCTGATTCTGCATGCATGCACTGGGGTACCACCATCTTATTTGTTTCTTGAGGGATTGTACTAAGGCTTGGTGTGCTTTCCCTTACAGATCACTTTTCTAATTTTTTTTGCAAGAAAATAAATTGTTTTTACAAGGAATGATATGCATCCCATGTAAGTTGTGGAGGCACCTTAAAAGTAACTGAGGTAAAGACTGAATTCCACAGTTACAGCATTGTTTCTACTGCACAGAAGTAAGCCAGGTGAGTCTTGAACAAACTGTGTTGTGATCAGAAAGCCTAGACCTTCTGTTTACTCGTTGTCAAAAATATCTGCAGCCTTAGACCTAGTTTCAGGAAATAATGAACAGTTTGATCACACAAGAACATCGCCATTGAAAAGAACAGTTTTAAAATTTGCACTTCCTTCAAGAAGAGGAAGCTCAAAGCAAGCATGGACAATGCTATTATTAAAGTTAAAGTGGATTTTCCCTTTCTTTTATTAATTTATCTCCTCCCCTTGGATTTGTGGCTTTTCCATTATGACCTTTACGCAGTGCAGTAGCTTTATATAAACTACAAAAGATAAGTAAATCAGATGCCTCTCACATCAGACTGTGTTGTTGGTCATCTTTAATTTGGCAAGTGGCATCAAAAATCCTTTAACATACTTCATTTTGTAAAAGAAGTAAGATGAATGTAACCATATTACCTAGTGGTGCATTGCTCATTCCTGACAATAATTAACACTAGGAACATAGAACTAGTTCTGGTCTGGTGTTTGTGTAGTGTTGGTGGGGGAGGATTGTTTAACTGGATAACCTATCTTTAAAACCTCAAGCTGAACCTGTAGCATAACACTGCTTTCAAAAGTTAGAACATACAAACAAGAGCATATACACAGCCTTTACATACATGCACAGTTATCTTTGGACCTTTTTTGAATTGATATGTTTATTATGGCATCGGGGCTACAAAACATATTAATTATGTGAAACGGAGTGACCACCGTTCTTTTCTTAACATAAGGCTGTCAGTAATTAACGTGCCATGAAAAACATCTTAATTCACTTTATTTTCCACAACATGACTAGTGATGAGAGCTCATACAGAATAGTTGTGCAGTGCATTATTTGATCTGTTAAATGCATCATTGACAAGAGTGTTCTAGCTGGATTGTTGTCATTATATATTACAAACACTACGTTTCCCCGAACAGAGACTAAACAACCTGTGTTACTTAATCATGAAGTGTGATGTTGATAGGGGTGATGGTGAGACTACACAAACCGCTGCTGTCACAAAGGGCAGCGTGGGGGAACTCGATTAAGCATCCAACGTGTTTCCTGCAGGTATTTCTGTTTGTATAGAATCCTTAGCTTGGAAGCTGCACTCTGCAGATTTCAAGTTGGCAAGAGGTGCTGATCGTTAATGGTCTCCTTATACTTCAGAAAGAGCAACAGCTCAGCAGATTCCAAGAAATCTAGACAATGTAGTGATAATGTTTGCAGTGTGTTTAAGACAACTGATATGGGCAGTTTGCTTCATATGATACAGACAACATAACATCTGCATGTTTCTTTCAGCCATCGTAGCTGTTTAGCCTTTTCCTTTTAATAAACAGCATATTTCACTGGGGGATGGCCTTCGCCCTTCATCCAGTAATGCATAGTTTCATCCAGAGTTTGTGTGCCTAAATAAATTTTGCATGCTGTCCTGTTCTATTTATTGCTAAGAATGACTACATTAAAGAATAACAGTTGTCAAGGTAGGCATTTCTGGAAGGATAGACATACTAATTTTGATAATAGGGTATTACTGGATATTTGGGTTTTGCAAGAGAGGGAACTACTCTTTCATTATTTATGTTTTGTTAAATAATGTTTGCAAAAGCAGGCCTTTGCTGCTTTGTGTCCTTTTATTTTCAGCCAGTGCAGATTCATTAGTTTTACAGGTGGCTTTCATCTTTTTTTTTTTCACTCATAGAGTTTCACTTTGTCCTGCTTTATTTTTGTCAATTGCATGTGTTTTTGCCTCCCTCTTTTCCAAAAGTTATTGCTGCAGTTTATTATACATTTGCAGAAAAGACCAAAATTGGATTAAAAGTGGATACTTATAATTGTTTCATCATAGTTTCCAAGATGGGACATTACAGTCACTGCATGTCAAACAGCAATGCAAAAACACACTCGGAATAGACAACAAACAAGGTGTGTGTGTGTGTGTGTGTGTGTGTGTGTGTGTGTGTGTGTGTGTGTGTGTGTGTGTGTGTGTGTGTGTGTGTGTGTGTGTGTGTGTGTCCATTGTAATACACCTAGTGGCTACAGGTATTCAGGCAGGTTAAAAGAGCCTAATGTCCCTAGCCACCAGCACTTGCGAGCTTTGTCCAGATATTTTGTGCTATGAGTTGAGAGCTATGGTGACAAGTGAGAACAGAGCTTGTATTACCCAATTATTGGCTTTGTTTGTCCAGATTTATTGTGCTAACAGGTTGAGAGATATGGTGAGTGAGAAGCGAGAACTAAATTTATATTCCCCATTGTTGGCTTTGTCCAGGTGTTTTGTGCTAAGAGGTTGATAGCTATGCTGAGAAGTGAGAACTGAATTCACTAAATGATAGCCAAACATTAAGTTTCAGTCTTCCTATTTTTCAGGAAACTGCTGATTTGGCATAGTGGTATGTTGCTCTGACTGTATGCTTAGGGTCTTGGTTTCAAAACTTGCCAGTGAAATGCATGGTGATAACACAACATTTTATTCTAGTGACTTTCCAAAATTATACAAGCAGTGTTCAAAATGTGTCCCTGCTGGTAAGTCTCTAGCCACCACCACTTGTGAGCTTTGTCCAGGTTTTTTGTGCTAGAAGTTGAAAGCTATGGTGAGAAGTGAGAACTGAATTTGTATTCCCCCATTAATAGCTTTGTTTGTCCAGGTTTTTTTGGGCTAAGAGGTTGAGAGCTATGGTGAGAAGTGAGAACTGAATTTGTATTCCCCCATTATTGGCTTTGTCCAGGTTTTATGTGCTAAGAGTTTGTGAGCTATGGTGAGAAGTGAGAACTGAATTCACTAAATGATGGCCATTAAGTTTGTCTTCCTATTTTTCAGGAAACTGCTGATTTGGCATATTGGTATGTTGCTCTGACTGTAGTGCACAGGATCCTGGGTTCAAGACTTGCCAGTGAAATGCATGGTGGTAACACAACATTTTATTCTAGCAAATTTTCAAAATTATACAAGCAATGTTTAAAATGTGTCATGGTTTTTGACATTTTGACCCCCAAAAAAAACTGAAATTGAAAATAAGTGTGAGAAGCTGTGCAAGATGCCTATGGCTTACACTACTGTCATTCTATTTATAATGTGGGTGAGGAAGTAGACTTTTATGATGGAAATGTTCTGAATTGGGCAGTTTTGTCATTATTGGTTCATGCATGTTGTTTCATTGCCTACAGTACAGCCTACTGGAAAAATGTTCAAACAATAAATTTAAAATGCGCTGTCTAACAAGTGTGCTGTATTATACAAGGAATATAACTTAATAAAGTCAGGAAGGTATATCAAAGAAAAGAACACATGTATGTTTCTTGTTTTGTGTGCAAGGAGCCAATGATTTGAAAACAGCCCAAAGGTAATCTTTATCCACCACTGGCCAGATGAATTTTCTTTGGATGTGGTGTGTGTTTCAATGCTGTTTCAATGAATGTGAGTTTCAAGGGCAGAAATGTTTTAATGCCAAGTCTGTTTTCATTGTGAAACAGTATTGCTTTGTTTAGCAGATGTCTGTTAGTGTTTATGCATTGCTCTGCTGCAAAATGTAAAAATAAAATCCAAATAGTCATTGTAGAAGTAAAGCAATATACATTAGTATACAGTAAACAGTGTTTATGGTAGCTGTGGCAAAATAGCCAGGTAATGGGACATTGGAATGGCTGCAGGGGGTCTCTGGTGCCATATTTTGGTTGTCAGTTCTTCAGTGTGCATTTGAAAATTGGTATCCCACAATTCCATTGGAGGGGTGGGGTTCAGTAATTGTGTATGCAAATTAGATGTTAATCAGTGTACAGATTTGTATCTATTTTTTCATGGGCCTTGTCCAGATTTTTGATGTTTCCAGGTTGAGAGGTATGCTGCTACCTCTACCCCTCTCCTTTCTGACCCCACCTCTCACCACCCCTCCTAGAGTTGCTCACCAGAGTTTACTTAGTACTTTGAAATCCTTTGGTGCCTTCTCTTGCCTTTGGTCCTAACAAAGCCCCTGGTCCTCCGAGAAACTGTGTGCTTGCCACGTAAGTCATTGCATTGAATTGTCTTGTTCAGTTATCTGCTACTAAGCCATCATATACACAAGTTATAAGTAAGAAAGTTTAGAGAAGAGCTTAGTGTATTCTCTATACTGAGCATGTTTAACTAATTGAATAAGGATACTAGTAATGATATTGCTACACTAGTTTTCTCTGTTTCAGTACTGACTTCCTGTCTACTGTATTCTGTTGGCCTGTAATCACAAGTTAGTAGATGTAATACTGCTGTTGGCCTGTAACTAACAGTTGGTAAATGTACATGTACCTAATGTGTTTACTGTGCAAAGACTAGGAACAAGCAGATGCACACACTGGGTTATTTAGTCCTTGTGCCTTATCTGTACTGCCCTGCTTGTGTTTGTCTTTTACTGAAACAAAATGGACTTCCAGGCACTTGTATTAAACTCTGATAGTGTGTAGACCCTCAAAGAGAAGTCACCCATTTGACTTGTTTGTTGGCTATTAATGTCACTAATCTAACTGCTTAATTTCATTTGACTTATGCTGAAACCTAGCACTGTGTATTATCGGCTGAAAAATGCTGAAATCTTGTCTGTTTTATTAACTGCTGCATGCTTGTTTATTGTTTTGTTGTACAGTTGGAATGCATAAGCTGTTTATATTGCAGAAATTCTATATGTAGTACTGGCAACTGCATTCTCTCTTCCTTCTGCTTATTCCAGCTTGACTAAACACTAGCATCACTTGACCTTACTATGTTCTGTATTCTCTCTTCCTTTTGCCTACTCCACATTTTTGAGTAAACGTTTGCTTCTCTTAACCATTCTGCTTTTACCTGTGTGCTTTCTCCCCTATCTGTGCCTACATAAAGGCCCCTTTCTTGTTTACTGTTAATGCTTTGCAATTAGAAGGCATAATCTGTTTATATTGTATAATTTTTGCATGTAGTATTTGGGTACTGGCAACTGCATTCTCTCTTCCTTCTGCTTATTCCAGCTTGGCTAAATGCTAGTGTCCCTTGACCTTACTATGTTTTGTGTTCTAACTTTTGCATACTCCAAATGACATTCCATCTACTGACCCTCAATACGAGACAAGGATTGCTGTCTAGCCAAGGATAGGAGGAAACCAGCAAAAATAGAAAAACACCATCACAAGCTTTATGTACATGTCCTAATTGTTTCTTCCTCATCTGGTGTTAAAAGCTATGTTTTTTTGTGCAAATTAATGTAGGCTGTGGCGTGCACATGTATCATACATTATCAACATCTGGCTTTACTCACCTAGTCTCTCCACTCTCATCCCAAGTAAGAAAAGTACAACCAAACAAAATAAAATTAATTAAAACAAAAAGAAATTAAAAAGTAAACAGCAGTTATATTCTTCCACAGACACTGAGTTTTTACACGAAGTTTGGCAAAAGACTCACAGTTGCATATAATATTGCTACTGAAATGTGTTTCTCTTCTGCATCTGGCCAAACCATTGACTGGGTTTCAGCCCGCTCCATTCCACCCTCACTCAGATCGACCTCTACTCCGCTTCACTACCCTACCCCCATTTCCACCCACCCCCATTCCAATAACATTTATACATCCCCAACCACACCCAGTCTCCACAAACCAATAGAAATCCACTATCCATCAAATAGGATACACACACAGTCTCCACTCTAACTGTATCAACCATTCACTTCCCAGTAATTAGATACATAATTACAACACCCAACCCATCTACTTGGCAACCTTCACTTATATTATTTAATTGCACCCTACAAACTAGCAATCTATACACCAACTCCCCACCTAACCACTAAATACCTTATCAGCACCCCCTACCCAAATACAATAGCTATTTTTCAAGCAGCATTTAAGATTTACCCAAATATAGCTAAACCATATACAATAAAAAGACATTTCCACTAAAAATTAGCCATTCTAATAAACTACCAGCCATATAGACTCCTACTCACTATAAATAAATCACATACCTATTATAAGCACACTAAACTAAAATACAAGTTTACAAAACTCCTACCACACCTTGCAAAGGAGCTAAACACTCTGGAGACATGCACCCAATCCTGGTCCCCCCCTCACCAGATACAATATCCAACCCAATCCCTGGAAACATCAGACTACCACACAAAAAAGATAAATCTTCCATACTGTTTTTCAATATGAATGTAAGAAGTATTGTGAATAAAGTACATGACCTGCATGCTTTACTCTCCCTCTATACTTCTAACATTGTCTTATTAACCGAAACATGGTTAAAACCCAACATCTGCAATAATGAAATTGTAGCCCCAGGATACAATATAGTATACAAGGATAGGCCAAACCAAAAAAGTAGGGTGTTGTAATTTTGTTTAAAGAACACCTGGCACTAGACTATCTGGAAAATAACAGCCTCGACTTCAGAAATGCAGAACTTATCTTTACTAAATTAAAAATCAACACAGTAAAGTTCATTAACATCATAGGTGGGTATATCCCACCAGGAAATACTATCCACACACTAGAAAACATACTTCACTGGGCATCTAATACATACCCCACAAGAAACAGTCTTGCAGGGTGATTTTAATATTGACTGGCAAGACTGTTCTGCTCTGAACCCATCATCTCACATTAACCTTCATGGATTTACACAAGTTATCACATCCCCAACAAGAACTGACAAAACTACCAAATGCCAGTCTATCCTTGACTGTATTTTGGTTAACAATCCCTCACTAACATCTCAGGAAGTTTGTGGCCTTAGCAACCACTTGCCAACCTTTCTCATGCATGCCTGTACCTTCCAAACTAACCACACCTCTTAATACAGTCAGAAACAAAAAATCCTTCAACCCACAAAAGTTCATGTCAGCCCTAAAAAACTGCAAATGGGAATCTCTCAAACAGTTACCCCTAGATCAAGCAGTCAACTCATTTAATAAAACTTTTTTAGAGATTCTAGATTGCTATGCTCCCTCCAGTACCATTAGAGTTAGAGCTAATTACACACCTTGGTTGAGCAAGGAATGCCTTTTCCTTCTCAAAACTAGGGATAAAGCCTGGGAACAATACCACAAACACACAACACAATACACAAAACTAACATTTCTAGAACTACGTAATAAAGTTAAAAAACTCATCAAACAGGATAAAATCAATTATTACCACAATGTTCAAGAAAAATACAGTAATAACACACAAAAATTCTGGGCTGCAGTTAATAACATACTATCTCCAGGCAAAACCTCCACATGTACTCCAACCTCTACCATTAACCCTGAAAACACAGCAACACAATTTAATACTTATTTTACAGAAACAATACTAGCCTGTTGTTGGGCGTTTGCCAGGTTATCCTGGGCCAAGCCCATGAGTTCCCTGAGACTTGTCCTGTGGATTAAGACGTATGCCACAACAGACTCCTTGTGAGACTCACACTCACCTTCCCACTCATCTCAAATTAAATCTAGAGGTCCCCTCACCCTATGCCCATACAGCAACTCAAAGGGTGAAAAACCTTTGGATTCCTGCGAACCTCTTTGTAAGCAAACAACAGATGGGAAAATATTTTTCCCACTGCCTCTTAAACTGATTTGCAAATGCCCGTAGCATGGACTTGATTGTAGAGTTTAACCTGTCAACAAGACCATTAGTCTGGGGATGGTCTTCATGTGCTTCACCCCACAGGACTTCCACAGACAAGCCAGCAGGTCTGACATAAAATTTGCACCTCTGTCAGACAGTATTGCCTTTGGGAAACCTACCCTGCTAAAAATCTCTAGCAAAGCATTTCCCACCTTCTCTACCTCAATGGAGGACAAAGCCACTGCCTCAGGGTATTGTGTAGCATAATCTACAATCACTAGGATATACTTTTTCCCTGTGGAACTTGGAGTACTCAGAGGACCCACAATATCCATAGCTACCCTCTGAAATGACTCCTCAATCACAGGCAAAGGCATTAAAGGAGCTCTCACCTTGTCTCCTGCCTTGCCTACCTTTTGGCACTGCTCACAGGTCCTGCAGTACCCTGTTACATCTCTGGAAATTCCAGGCCAATAGAAGTTTTGCACAATACGCCTCTTTGTACGTTTTATGCCCATATGACCTGCAAAGGGAATATCATGGGCTATGGCTAGAAGTGCCAGATGGTAAGCTCTAGGCACTACCAACTGCTGTACTCTCACCTTCTAGCCCTCCCTCAGGTGTCCACTCTCTGTACAGCAACCCTTCCCTTGAGAATCAGGTGCCTCCCTAGCTACCTGCCTTAGGCCTTGCAATGTAGGGTCTGAGAGCTGAGCCTGTCTCAAGTCTCTCCTTGTAACCCTTCCCAGCTCTCCTTCCACAGGAAGTCTGGCATCCTCTGACAGTGGTGCCTCACTGTCAGCCTGGGTACTACTACTCACCTCTACCTTTGCAGTTACCCTGTCCAAGGGAACATCAGTAACCACCAGCAGCTGTGGCTCACCTTCAGTCTCACTGCTGCAGAGCAGCTCCCTCCCTGAAGTAACCACCTCAGCAGTCCTGGCTGCAAGTAAGCAGTTTGTCTGGGTCTCCCACAGGCTACCACACTCACATGCTTGTCTCCTAGCCTGACTCATGTTAACTGCATAAGTACATGGTACTGCCTCATCCAAATCCTTCCCACTCAGGACATTTGCAGGATGGTAGTTCCATACCCTCATTGTCTCAAGACAACCTACTATTGGCATTTTGTCTTTACCACTTACTGGCTCCTTCTCCTTTTGTTCCCCACCTTGCCTCAGTGGACATCTGTATGCCACATGGCTCCACTGGTTGCATGAAAAACATTTAACCCTAGCTCCTGGATGTATACCTGGACTAGTGGCTTTACCTGCTACTGGTGGATTCTGTTGGGGCAGTCTGTGCTTCTCACCATGGGTTCCTTTAGACCTATGAGCAGTACTGGGGTCCCTTTCCTGTGGAGGGCTGCCCTGCTTGCTAGGTATAGGTCTCCCTTCTTCCCCAACTCCTCTGAAGTAGCACACTGTTTATCAGCTAACCAGATCCTCATCTCCTCAGGCAAAGTGCTAAGGGCTTGTTCCCTTACCAAAAGATCTGCCAGCCCATCAAAAGAGGTGACCTGACATCCACTCACCCAGTTATGAAAATAAGTGCTCAGTTCAACAACATATTATTTATTTATTTATTTATATTTGTGTGACCGGGGAGTGTCCGACTGGACGTAGGTCCATTTTCAGCAGAGGCCCGGGGAGAAAAGCTCCACAGTTAAAATAAACAGACAGTAGTTACATTGGATTACATAGCAATTACTTACAACATATTTACAGATGAAGAACATAGTACATCAGTAGACAACTAGAATCTTTATCTGTGAAGTACATAACAGACATTAACAAATGTTACAAGAAGAAGTTCCTGCTTTATAATAAGTACTGGCTTTTGAGCATCTGAGCTTGCTATAATCAAGGTAGTTAGTGGAGTGGAAAGAAAGGTAGTGGTTGGATGGGGTGGGTAATATTAGAGTGGGAGTTGCAAGGGCATAGTCAGCATCTTTTTAGGTGGGCTTTTAGTAAAGTTTTGAAGTGGGTGCATGATGGTATAGAGGTAATTGTGGGTGGGAGGGAGTTCCATAATTTGGCTATGGTGCAAGAGAATAGTGCTTCACCAGCAGAGGTATTGGCTTTAGTGATCTGCAAGTGATTTTTGTTGCTGGATCTTAGTGGTCTGGTGGTGTGATAGGGTTGGAGTAGATTCTGGAGGGATGGGACATTTAGTGGATGGTTTACTAGTTTCACATACATTTTCATCTGCCTTTCGTCTATGCTCACAAAACTTTTTCATATACATTTCAGGTGTTAGCTTAAAACATTCTAATAAATGTCTTTTTACAGCAGTATAATCAAAACAGTCAGTTTCATGCATTTTTTCTAAAGACGTTACAGCTTTAGCATGGAGTAAGGGGGTCAGGAACCATACCCAGAGCCCTTGGTCAACTTCATACTGTTTACATACCGCTCAAACATATGAATGAAGCTATCAAAATTATCCCCCTCTTTAAAATGAGGAAGAAATTTAATGACCTTTTGTGCTTCTGGGGTATGGTTACTCCCTTCCCCATTACCTCCATGACTCTGACGAAGAGTCAACATTTCCCTCTCATGCCTCCTCTGCTGTTCATTTTCCTCAGCTTGTAGACTCCTCATTTTCTTGGCTGCTTCTAGTTCCATACACCTGGCCTCCAACTCAAGTCTCTTTAGCTCCAGCTGGATTTTTAAGTCCACTGCAGAAAGGTTGAGCTGTCTATTCTCTGAGGATATTGCATCTCCACTGTCAGTCTGATTTTCCTCCAGGCTGCTGTTTTCTGATGCAGCTGTAACCAAGGCTGCAATCAGGTCTGCTTTAGTCAGGTTTCCATGCACCAATCTCCTAGCCTGACACATCTCCGCCAGCTGGCTCCTTGTCAGCTTTCCATACTCTTCTGCTGACATGCTGCCTGCTCACCCTGACTAACACTAAGCTAACAAAAGAAGTAAAACAATTGTGATCTGAACTGTGAGCATACACTGCGTGGCTGTTTTAGAGTAAAAAACACTTTTAGAGATCACTGTACATAAGCTACAGGCATTCACTCTACCCACACCACTACAAGCCCAGTAGTATGTGAACAAGATCCCACCACTGCCACCACTTGTGACGACCGTGCCCTGGCCCAGCAATCAAGGAGCCTCAATCCTCATCACTAACACCAAGGAGGTCATCTCCTAGAAGAGAGGAAAGGATAACTAATACACACAGTAAAGTACAATTTCCCTTAACTGCACACAGAGCTCACAGTTTGTCTGGGGCTGGTTGCTCCCTTGCTCACCAGGTCCCCAGTAAGACTCCCCACTGACACATCTATAGGGTCCAGGTCTCAGCTTAGCTGGGCAAGCTAAAACCTCCAGTACCCTCTTTCTGCACCAGGTTCTGTGTGGATTACAGGGAATTAAATAGTCACACAGAGTCGGATGCTTATCCCATGCCTAGGACAGATGAGGCCCTAGAGCAGCTGGGTGGGGCTAAGTATCTTACGACCATTGATCTTACCAAGGGTTACTGGCAGGTGCCCTTGACTCCCAGTGCTAGAGGGAAGCCTTTGTGACTCCTTTTGGCTTGTATGAGTTCACAAAGATGCCCTTTGGGATGAAGAATGCCCCAGTGACTTTCCAGAGGCTGGTAGATCATATCTTAGCAGGAGCAGGAGGGTTTGCCCTTGCTTACATGGATGATATTGCTATCTACAACCATTCCTGGCAAGAGCACCTTCTGCATGTCAGGGAGGTGCTGGGCAGACTACAGAGTGCAGGGTTGACCATTAAGCCAAGCAAATGTCAGGTGGGTATGGCAGAGGTCTCCTACCTAGGACAATAGAGTGGGGAATGGTAAGATAAGGCCAGAACCTGCCAAAGTGGAAGCTATTCAGGCATGACCTGCACCTGTTACCAACAAGCAGGTGAGGGCATTCTTGGGGACAGCAGAGTACTAGAGAAAGTTCATTCCCAATTATAGTACCATAGCTGCTCCCCACACAGACCTGACAAGGAAGAACAGGCCAGATAAGGTAGTGTGGACCCCAGCATGTGAGCAGGCATTTCAGAAGCTTAAGGAAGCTTTGGGAGGACCCCCTGTGTTAGCCAGTCCAGATTACAGCAAAGACTTTGTTGTGCAGATGGATGGTTCAAACTATGGGGTGGGGGCTGTACTTACCAGATTTCTTCAGAGTGGGAAGAGCACCCAGTGGTTTATCTCATTCATAAGCTCCAACCCAGGGAAGAATGCTATGCAGCGGTAGAAAAGGAATGTCTAGCCATAGTGTGGGCACTACAAAGACTTCAGCCTTATCTGTATGGAAGAAAATTTACTGTAATGACAGATCACAACCCTGTAACATGGTTAAACAGAGCAAGTCAGCAAAATGCCAAGTTGCTAAGATGGAGTCTGGAGTTGCAAGCATATGATATGTCAGTGCAGCACCACAGTGGGAGCAGCAATGCCAATGCAGATGGGATCTCAAGACAGGGAATGGGGTGAGGTCCACTCAGATAGACCTGACACTTTCAAGCGATGTTTCTCAAGGGGCACTTGAAAAACTTGCTTGAGTTCCCCGGGGGGAAGAGATGTGACGATTGGGGAGAGATGAGCGAAGGCTGCTAGCCTAGTCAAATAGAATTTGATATATAATTCTGGCATTTGTAAATAAATGTAACATACAGGCATGTTTTCTTGAGTATAAAAGAATACTGTGAAATGTGGAACTGCAAAATATGTGACAACGTTGCACTCTACTGGCCCAGTGAAGCATGTTGTGACCCTTTCATGTTAGAATTCGGCTCCAGTGCATCTGGATGAAAGTTTCATGCCCATTGTTTTAAGGCTAAAGGTTATGACCAAAATTTACATGTGGAAGGTGCTTTATTGCTCTGGTTTCTGCTAGAGTGCACATGTGAAATGCCTTGTATTGTTGTAAGTTTCTGAGCAGGTGTTAGATTGCTAAATAATGCAGTTTGTGGCCTGAGAAGTCAGATCAGGTGTTAAGATGATGCAATATGAATACTGGGAAAACTTAAATGTCAAAAATGACGTAATTTGGGAGGGCCTTAGAGACATGTTTGTTAGTAATGTTTAAATACTATTTCTCACAAGAGGCTTGGAGTATTTTGATCTTGGATATCTAACTCAGCACTCTGCCTAAGCTCACATGTAAGTTTCTAGCACTGTGATTTCTTGTAGTAATAGTTAAAGCTAGTAAAGATTAATTAGGTATTTTTCTTTGAAATCATACCTGTCCTACTGTATTATTTTAAGTTTCTGTGTGATCTCTGAACTCTTAGATATTTCTGTGGTGTAGTAGTTTTGTCTTGTGTTTTAATTATTTATTATTAAATATTTTTAAAACCTTCTACTGGTGGCTGGTTTATGTAGAGATAAATTATGCTTTAGAGTACATTATATATTTATAGAGTTTACTGTCTAAGCCCTTCCAATAAGCCTAGACTGAATAGTCACATTACCACTGGATAATAATATTGCACAGTAATAATTGGACACCCTTTTAAGGGCCTTTTAGTAGCTTATATTATTAGCTGGGTGGTGGCAGGGATTACTACCGTATGGTCTGGGTAAAGGGGCACAGCTGGAGAATCTGTGTCAGCCTTTCCTAGGAGTGTCTGTGAAACTTTATAAATACTTATCTCAAAGTGTGTATGTGGTGTGTCAGCTACTTGGCAGGGACATGAAACACTGGTTGGACAAAGAGGGTACTGGAGGTTTTAGCTTGCGCAGCTAGGCTGGGACCTGGACCCTATAACTGCGCCAGTGGAGAGTCTTATTGGGGACCTGGTGAGCAAGGGAGCAACCAACCCCAGACTGACTGTGATCTCTATGTGCATTTAAGGGAAATTGTACTTTACTATGTGTATTAGTTATCCTTTCCTCTCTTCTAGGACATGACCTCCCTGGTGTTAGTGGTGAGGATTGAGGCTCCTTGATTGCTGGGCCAGGGCACAGTTGTCACAAGCCCAAACTTTCAAAATGTTCATAAAACATTAAGCCTCCTTTACAGAAGCAAGAAATTTTTAACTAGATCTACAAAAGCTACCATTGCCCATACACACCTTCTGTCACCCCTACTCTACACCTCTCTTTATACTAACAAACTGTTGCAAATTAGACCTTACTAAACTAGACTCATGTTACAATGAAATAGCCAATTCATTACAAACACCCCCTACAAAACACACCATTGCACAGCCCTTAGACAACTAAACTGGCTAGAACTTCTTCAGCTCCTCCAATACAAGCAACTAACCTTCACCTATAAAATACTCCATGAACCAGATAAAACCCCAGCCCTTCAAGATCTCATACAACCATACACCACCACTAGAACACTCTGTTCCAGTGACAAACTCCTAGTTAAAGCCACCAAAGCTAACAACTCTGCTGGAGAATCCTTATTCTCTAACATCATTCCTAAAATATGGAATAAACTACTGACTTCCATCACTTCCATCTGTACCATAGTACAATTTAAAAAACTTCTATTTACTCACTTAGAAAAGTCCTGGATTTGCTCTTGCTACCCACCTGACTAACTCTATATTCTCCACTTTTTATACACACCCTCTGACTTTTTTTTAGATCTACACTTTACAGTACTATCCTATTATGCCTTCTTACTTCCCTATATATACTTACTCTATTACCTCAAATAATTTCAAGTCTTCCTTAGAAATTTCGTACTGTGCTTTCTAACATATATGCTAGTCTAGTTTGTATAGTAAAGGATACTCTTTGATGTACACATTTTGTTAAAATTGCTAAGGTGTCATCTCTTTCAGTTATTTATATTTTGCAGTGTGTAGTTTCATTGTTGACCTGTGCTTTGTAATTTTCTTGTGGTATAATGTTTGTTTTTCATATTGTTGGAGCTCTTCTCCCTGGGCCTCCACTGAAAATGGACTTATGTCCAGTCGGACTTTCCCGATAAACAAAAGTTAAATAAATAAATAAAAAATATTTTTTGGGAGTGCAATAAGTTGGTGGACTTTAAGGATTCCCTGGGAAATGCACTATCAGAGATGCTGGGTGGGTAGATTGGTGTAATGAGGGAGATGATTGTTCTGAGCTATGATACAGAATCAAATTTGCCGGGTCTATATTAGAACATCGAACAATTAAAATGTCGAGTGTTCTAATATCGACCCATTTTCAGCGAATGCTGAAAATATAGAAGAAGCAGAAAACCGAATTCTTTCCAAGGGAAAGAATTCGGTTGTCCGTTTCTGTTGCTTCGGTATTTTCAGCGCTCTGTTGGAAAGTTACGGGTCGGGTTCAGTTGAGTGTGCGATTGAGTGCAGGTTAGGTATGTGTGTGATTGTGTGGACATGAGGGTTAGGGTGGGTTAGGTGAGTTAGAGTTAGGGCGCAGGTTAGGTATGTGTGCGATTGTGTGGACATGAGGGTTAGGGCGGGTTAGGTGAGTTAGGGTTAGGGTGCGGGTGAGGTGAGTGTGCGATAGTGATGGATCTTAGGGTTAGGGTTTGGGTTAAGGTTAGTGGATAGTTAGTGGTGTGTGTATAGTTTAGTGTAGGGTTAGGTGTAAGATTTTAGGTGTATGTGTGTGGATTGCTGTTTGTTTGGTGTGCTTGTGTTGTGTGTATGTGTTTTGGAACAGCAAATTGTTTCCCTAGGAAAAAATTTGCTGTTCTGAACATTTGATGTTTGGTATTTTCGATTGGTAGGGTTCAATATTAGAACACTCGACATTTTGAATGTTCGGTGTTCTAATATAGACCCAAATTTGCCTAGACATGGTAAGGCCTTGCTGTCTCTAATTATGGTGGCTGCCAAAAAAGAAAGGACTAAAAAATGGAAATCAAAATCTAAACCAACTATATTAGACGTATATATACTAAATATAGTAACAGAGATAAAACAACTGGAACTATAGTAACAGAGATAAGACAACTGGAATTGAGATTTTTTGAAAAAGGTAGAAGCAAACTACATAGGAAAAAATGGAAATTGTGGAAACAATGCATACAGGGGAGGAATGAGGTAACATAGGAGGTAATCCCCTGAAATCTGAAGAAGAAATAAGGGATCTAGGGACCCAAGTAGATAGTCAGCTTTCCTTTGATAACCATGTTGCCAAAGTGGTTAGAAAATCCTTCTATGTGACCCATCTAATCACGAAAGGGTTTGCATCAAGATCTAAGGATGTAATGGTGCCCCTCTACTCTTCCCTCATCATACTCATTATTAAGTACAATGCACCAATTGGAATGTGCCTGGCTAGACATCTCCAGCAGCTGGAGAGACCACAGAGGGACCTAACCAAGAGGATTACTGGCCTCAAACAGTTGCCCTATGCAGCACGATTGAAAAAGCTAAGACTGTTCTCTGTTGCATACCACTTTCTCAGAGGCAATCTCTGTCTAACGTACAGAGCCATGTCCAACCCAGAATAGTTGAACATGCTCCATCTTAGCAAAACCAAATCTACTTGAGCTACACGCTCTAGGGATATAAACCTCAACACAACAATGAATAGAACATGCTGGAGGGATAGATTCCCTTCGCAGAGACTTCCCTTACTGTGGAACAGGGTCCCGATCTACATAAGACAGAGCCCCTCACTATCACTCTTCAAGAGGAACCTTGAGTGGATGGGTAACAAAGTTCACACCGGGGATCACACCAACAGCACTACTAGATAGGGGCCAAGGGTACTAGCTGCTAGTACAAGGGTCTAGGGAACTACTAAAGGGGCAGTGAATACCGCACAATGTGGCTGGGCTAATATATGCCTTTGGGTAGATAGCCCAGTACCAACCTATGAACCTATAAAAGAAGGCAGGACTTAAATGGCCTATGTAATGTTTGACTAAAAGTGATTGGATTATAAGTGATGTATAATGTTTGCAACTGGGAATGTGTCAGTATGTTTTGTGATATAACATGATTGCAACTAGGATTGTGTTGGTGTGGTTTGTTTTCATTTATATAACTGTATGATTGCTTATGTTGTAAGTGATGGTTTAATAAAGATGTTACTTATTTAAAAACTGGGGGCAGGAACTGAATCATTTATGTCATGTTGCTTAGGTTATATGATATATAGCAATATATGTAAATGATGATGTAAAGCATAATGTTTGTTAATTTTAACTTGTTAATGCAGTTTGATTACTTTTATATAAATATAAATGTGCCTATGTCACAAGTGATAATTCAATAACGGTGTTTAAAAAAAGATATGGACAGCATATTTCAAGCAGTAAAAATGTTTTAGTCCCCTTAAGTTTTATATTTAGGTCAGGTATATTTTTATCAACCAGAGGTGAAGTTGTAGACAGCAAAGAAAAAGAAGAAATAAAAAGAATAAAGATTTGAAGAATCATATCTGGGAGTGAAAGAGGGCAAGGGTCAAGTAGGATAAGTTGATCCTTCAAATAGAACAGGGCTGTTTAAGGTTATCAGTCTCTCTAGCGCCTCGGCTCACGCCTTCAAGGAGAATGACTACAAAGCACATTTCATGAGTATTTATATCATCTTTTGATTAAGTTTGATTGTTTAATTGATTGTTTTAAGATGATATAAATACTCATGAAATGTGCTTTGTAGTCATTCTCCTTGAAGGCGTGAGCCGAGGCGCTAGAGAGACTAATAAAACAGTGTTGGATCTTTCATTCTGGTCGTTTTTTTTGGATTCTCTTGGATTTTTTATTTTTTGGTTGTTAATATGTTTAAGGTTATCAGTCTGAAGGGATATTTTAGAGCTACACAGTTAAGACTCCTGCACATAACACAAACAGAAAGCTGTTATTCAAAGCGAGGATAATGAAGCAGGTGAAATTCAAGAAATAAGGACAGAATGAGATTTTGAATGCAGATCCTTAAGTAGAGGAACAGCAGCCATAGAGAAGAGAATAGACAAGAGGGGGACAGAAATTTACTGGAGCAAACTGTCAAAGGAACCTAGGGTAATGTAAGCAAACAACTAGAGAGGAAAAGGTAATAGAATGGGAAGAGGCCAACAAGACATTTGAATTGCAGGCGAGAGACTGCCTTCCCTATAAAGGGATAAGGGAATGCTAAGTGAAATACCTGATCTGGTTGAGTTTTCAGTTGAATCTAGAACAGAAGCTGCTATTAAAAATAATTAATTAGTAAAGAATGTAAAATATTGCATGATAACTATAAGAATCAATAAGAGAATCTTAGAAAAGATTGGGGAGAGAGACTGCATAAACAATTCACAAAGAAACAATGGGAGGATGTATGTATGGCCCCCAAATATGCAACAAAGTCTAGAAGATTTAGGATTTTTGCTTGCACGTGTTTGCATAGGTATTTTTATATCGAAAGACTCCAAAGAATTTTTCCTCATGCAGATGGCAAATGTCGGAAGTGTGATGGGGGAAAAAAAGAGGTAACTGGGAACATATGTTTTGGGATTATAATGAGTTGGCAGAGTTAAAAAAATTCCTTACAGAGTACTTTGTCAGAAATAGTGGGTGAGCAACTGGGTATAACTAAGGAAATTATTTTTTGAGCTGGGATACAGGATCTGACCTGCCTAGACATAAGAATGCCTTGTTAAGTTTAATTTTGGTAGTTGTCTAAAAAGCAGTTACTAGAATGGATTGATCATAATTTTATGAAATATTATATGTTATATATAATGTTTATAAATGTGCTGATGTTAACATGGTTTGTTTTCTTTTAAATAAATGTTATGTTTGCCTTTAAGTGAAAATTCAGAAAATTTGAAAAAAAAAAAAAAACATTCATGTCATATAGACATGCATATGTATCTGTAGGGTGGCAAAGCTGTAAAGTTGCAGCACATGTGTGCCTGTCCTTACAGTTATTTCATGCTGTGTGTACAATATTTACCTTTTATATAGTACTGTAATAACAGTATAAGCATCTGTTTTAATTGCAGTGTTTTGCATGGGAGTGTTACTTCCCTTTCCTGCACTCACTCTCTTTGTTGGCTGTCATGCATATCAGGGCAGTGCTACTGTTCTGATAGTTATGCTAATATGTGGAGCAGTGACACATGAACCATGTGTATGCAACTGTCCTACACTCCTGTTTTGTAGACTTTTCTGCAACTTGTGTGTGTGTGTGTGTGTGTGTGTGTGTGTGTGTGTGTGTGTGTGTGTGTGTGTGTGTGTGTGTGTGTGTGTGTGTGTGTGTATGTGTTGTGTGTGTGTGGCCTCAATGTCCACTCCTGGGGTGCAGCATTACAAAATGTGTCTTCACTCTTAAACACATTCTCATGTTTGTATATTCTATTAGGCTTCCACAACTCCTGATATTGTGCAAAATTATGCATAAGTTGCACTGTCACTTTTCTTTGAGAGCACCCTGCATCTGTTGACATTTATCTTCATACTACTGTGTTATTTTGCTGTTAGGCACATTCCCATATATCATACAGTCATAGCAAGTCCTCTTAAGCCCACATTATGCTATGTGTGTTGTACAAGTGTGTTTAGCTAAATTATGACATGCTATTGTTTCTACAGTATGTATTTCTATATTTCTTTTACCACATATGCAGGATTCTCGTGTCACATTTTTGCAGCCGTGACATCTGTCTGCATGGGTTTGTATTACAATACATGTGGATTTATACAACGTTAGTTTTTATGATGTGTGGATGCCCTGATGCTCCTGGAATGTTTGGAAATGCTGTAACCTACTGTGTTGTGAGTCTCATTTGCACATACTTGTGTCTGACATGTATTTATGCATCCATTTTAAATACAGTGACCATTTATCGTGGCACATGTGCCTCTGTTTGACTGATTGTAATCGACTCTTTGTCCAGATGCTGTGTTACTAACACATTGCTACTTGATTGTGTGACACTTTAGTGCAGACACCACAGAGCTTCTTATTCCCTGTACACATGATTCACAATGGCAGGTGCTGCGCAGAGGCTGCTGTAGCCACCAGAGGTATGCCCAGAACTAGCTCCAGAAACAACAAGCCCTGGCTGAATCCCATATTAAACAGGGTACACAACAAAAGAAAAAAATTTTTTTAAATCTAGGAAGGGTAATGCCCATAAAGATAAAAACTCTCTCATCAAACTAAATAGGCAACTAAGAGGGCCAATTAGGTCAGGCAAAGCCAACTCTGAGGTTATGTTAGCCTCAGGTGAAAGGTAACCATAAGGCATTCTTCAGCTATGTCAGAAATCTCAAGGGCAGAATGCAGCAATGGGCTGAACCGGTGCTTAATGATGTCACATTTAATGAGCCTGGTTATATAGCAATCTATATGTTTTATATAAAATTCCATATAGTGGGGGGTTAAAAATGCTTGAAACTTTATAGGTGTTAAGTAGTGTAGGTGTATTACCTAAACTGAAGGCAAGATTTAATTTGCGCACAAATAACTTCAAGTCTATAATGGTGTTAACAAGCTTACATTTTTTGTCAGGGACAAAAGAAAGTCTTTTATGGTGATTATGGTGTTTATAGTTTACTGTTTATTTAGAAAACAGAAAACATAAGCAGGTTTGTTATGTCTTGCTTTACATTGTGCAATGAGTGGGAAAGCAAATAACTGCCTGTTTTAATAGGTACTAGCCCTTTAAAATTTAAGCTTTTAGCCAGTTAAGTGGTTAATGAATTTGTATTTTAATTGTTTTAATTAGCACACATCTTTTTATATATAAGGTTTTGCTGTGATAAACATATTGTTTTTGTCTGAAGAAGGCTGAGGAATATCTTAGCCGAAAGCGCTTACGTTTAATAAACAGCCCGTGCTTTGCTGAACTAGTCCGTTTTTCACTTTTTGGAGTTTTCGTGGTTTACATAATTTTCAGTGTATTTTATATAGCAATCTTGTTAGCAGACAACTTTAGTTCCAGCTTTACCCCCAACCATCTCCTTAAAAGTACCCTCAAACATAACCAGTCCAACTAACTAACTAAGGAGCATGTACTGGCTGCACATGTGTTAGTCTTCAGACGATACACTGATGATTTGTGTTCAATAGGAGTTTCAAGTTGTGTTTCAAGAGGAGAAATCGGCCAATTTGAACAGTTCATGTTGGAAATTAATCAGAATCAGTATGGCATCACATTATCTCACAAAACTCATATGGAGAACAAACAGTTTCTAGATTTGGAGTTTTTTGTTGGTGAGGACAACCTGGTATCTTTTAGACCTTTTTATAAGGATACAGCAGCTAATAATTTCTTAAGTACGGATAGTATACATCCAGAACATTTGCTTAATTCTCTACCTTTTGGAGAATATAAGTGCATTGGTGGTAATGTTTATTATAAGACAACAAAAGGAATCCAGAGACAGCGCACACACAATCCGCACTTTATTCAAGGTATAAAACGTCCAAAACTAGATCACAGAGTTATTATAAGACAACATTGGATAGAGAGTTTGACATAGTTACATCTAAATTATCTAGCAGAGGTTACTCTAAGCAGGTTTTGAAAAAAGCTGAAGATATGGCCAGAAGTGATATTATTCCTTCAAGGGCACCAGGCCGTAGAAAAGGTCATGGGTATAAAGGTTCCAAAAAAGTTTCTGAGGAAGATATATTTTTTGTTAATAAATTTTCTCCTTTTTCGGAGACTTTGAAAGCACTGGTATATAGGTTTTGGCCTATTATCCAACAGGATGAGGAGGTGGGTAAATTTTTTACTGGCAGGGTTATATTTTCACACAGCAGATTTTATAATTTAAAAGAGCTACTTAATGTTAAGGCTATCCACAGAGTTAATGATAATGTAAGCACAGTGGGCACTTTCAGCTGTGGAAGATGCAAGGTGTGTTATAAGTTTAAAAAAATTCAGGGCCTTAGGGTCTTATAATTGCAATAGCAGTGGTGTTGTTTATGCCACTGGATGCAATTGTCAGCCCATGAGATGGTATATTGGTCAAACCAGACAGATGGTCAAGAGAAGGATCATGGAACATTTAGGGGATGTGAGGAACATGAGGCTTAATAACCCTGCGGCCCAACATTTGCATTCTGTTCATAATGGAAATACTAGTGGTTTATTTTTTTACTGTATTAAACAAGCCATATGCAGTACAAGGTGTTGATTATGAGCGTACCCTTCTTAGAATGAAGAGTAGGTATATTATTAATTATGGAACTTTCTGGCCTGATGGTCTTAATATGGAATTAGATTTACCTGTATAAAATCATAATATCATTGCAATGCATTTTTTGGATGTAAGTATGTTATTTTAAATGTCACTTTATTAACTTTCTGGCATATATTATTAGGTTTAAGAGAGGTTACCTGTATATCAAATATTTGTCAGTCAGTAATTCAGAATTAATTATTTTATTCATCTGTGTGGTTCTTATGCATTTACATCGCCATGACTCATTAATTGACTAATTGTTCTAGTGAATTGTATTTAACTAAGCACTATCCTTATGATGAATTATTCCCTGGAAGTTTTGATGCCAAAGTACTAGGAAGCACAGTAAAGCTTGGATAGTGACCGTTTCTCCAGTCTCCTGTGTGTTTTTTGATTCTGCATATGCTAAAGCCAAGAACATGCCCTCAATGGGTCCTGATAAACATGTCAGGATGACTCCTGAACAGTCTAAAATTTGACTTATATGGAACCCTGGAGTTAATATTTAACTATAGTCTTAAAACAGGGTTTGTAACATGTGATTGGAGGACTGTGATGGTCATCCACCTTCATAAGATGTATAGAGAGTAGTTAATCAGCAGAGCAGGAGTATGGAAAGCTTTGTTCCTGCAGGTTCAAAACCCACACATGCTTGTCATATTTTATGTGAGGTGGTTTTCGCATAATGGTTAAGGTGTTTACCTCACAAACACAAAATACAGGGTTTGATTTTCACCACTGAAAGGAAAATTGGCTAGTGTTAAAATAGCCAACAAGGGCATCTAGCCTAGTACTTATCTACAAACCTATAAGGGAGGACCTTCAACAGACCCTGAAAACTACAGACCCATTAGTCTGACTAATCTTATTTGCAAAGCCATGGAAATAATTATCATGAAAATTATTAACAAGGACATAGGAGACCTCCAGACATTGGATCCATCTCAGTTTGGCTTTGTCAAAGGAAAGTCATGCTTACTGAATCTGGTGAACTTCTTTGAAAAGGCCAATAAGGCAATGAATGAGGGGGAAATGTATACTGCCTACTAGATCTGGCCAAAGCATTTGATACAATACCCCACCTTGGCATTGTCAACAAACTTATGGAACTAGATATAAACCTGTTACTAACAGACTGGATAGCTAGCTGGCTCACTGATAGACCCAAGGAGGTTGGAATCTGTGAGGGCCACCACCACAAAGATGCCAGTCACCAGTAGAGTTCCCCAGGGCTCTGTGCTAGACCCATTCCTCTTTGGCATCTACTTCTTGGATGTCAAAGCCAATGTCAAAGGCCTTTGGGTAACCAAGTTTGCACATGATTGCAAACTGGGAGCAATCATTGAAATCCCCCTAGAGCAGAACACTCTTCAGGAAGATCTAATAAAGACAAAGGCTTGGTGCCAAAGCCAGGGCTTAAAACTCAATACCAAGAAATTCATTATAGTACCTTATGGGAAGTCAGCCATCCTGAGTAACTAGGTCATCAATAAAACACTCAATAGCTGATCACTAGTTAGGGGTCTGAGAACTCATGTAGATAGTAATCTAGCATTTGACCAACATGTGTCCAAGGTACTAAGAGAATCCTTCTATGTTGCTCAACTTAAAGGCAAGGGCATGACATCTAGGTTGAGAGAGGTCATCATACCACTGTACTCAGCCCTCATCAGACCCATCATAGAGTATAATGTACCTCTTCAGTATATACCTGACCAGGCACATGTAGGAACTGGAATGTCCACAAAGGTTCCTTACAAAAATAATACAGAGAGTAAACACACTGTCCTATGTTGATTGCCTCAAATCCCTGTCTGTTTGATTGATATCATACAGATTTCTGAGCATTGATCTTTGCCTGGCATACAAGGCATTCCTGGAATCTGTTTTGATGAACCTTTTGCACATCTGCAAAACAAACGGCATCAGAACTTCTAGATTAAAATACCTAAATTTTGCTTGTGACATAAATAGAACATGTTGGAGAGACAAATATGTTTCTCAGAGATTTGCTTGGTGTATGCTGATCGGCACTGCATCTCCTTTATATAATACATTGCTTAGCAGACTTCTTGCACAGTATCTGGAGCATCACACAAGTTTGCACTGATCTTTTGTAATCTGGCTGATTTTCATGCCCTCAGTTCTTCTTTACTTTCATTTCCCAGTCTAGAAGTATCTAATATATTTATCACTGCTCACCAGTATTGCTAAAATTGCTCTTGTCCTCTACATTCTGTTTTATATAAACCTAGTCATGTAGCCCACCCTGCTGTCCATTATCATACCTAGCTTTTGTTTTCATCTTCAAAGATGTATTAAGCAAAATTTCAGAGCTTTAAGTGCATTTTATTAGTATTGTCAAGCATAGTAGGTAAACAATAATGCAAAAATATCAGTATTTAAAAAAATGTGTCCATTTATTATTATCCTGTGCTTAACCTCCACTTGATTTGTGTGTTATTAAGATAAACATTTGTTTAACATCAATATGGAGGCATAGTTACTAAAAGCTCTTTCAAGTCGAAACAGTTATTGGGTATTTGCTCAAATGTGAGAAAAAAGAATTTAAATTTCACTATTTCCAGGGTAATCTTTTTGCATAATTCATCTAAGCTGTTCAAACATGTAAATCTAAGTAATAACTGCAAGCCTAAACTTGATTGCACATACAGACTAAATTCTGATATAAAAAGACCCTTTTCTTAATGAGACTAGCTAATTTCAGCAAGTGGATGGGTTTTTCCATATGTGTTAAATTCTAGTTTTATATTCTTTCTCAAGCATCAGGCATAACATTTTCATATATACATTAATTTGCCTACTAAGAACTATAATAATATATCATGGTCCATACAGCTTACATATTTGAAAATGACAAAAGTGTATTTTCAAACTTTCCAGGTATTATCCAATTAATAAATTAAAACTCTCATGCATTCAAAGTCTGCAAGGATCTTCATATCTTTTGATTCAAATAAAGCAAGACATTGGGTAACATCAACAAGTGTTTTCTAAACCAATACAATGGTTAATTTTACAATGTGTTGTTAAATTCTACATGTTAAGTTGTCAAACTCGCCTTCATTCTTGCTGGATGGGTTCGGAGCCGATCCTCGGCTCCGACTTGGCACTTGCTAAGCTCGAGAGCTAAGTTTACCAGCTCGAGGCAACCCTATATCCCATGATGCAAGGCGTGACTACCTCAGATCTCGTTTGCCGCTTCGCGAAGAGGTCTCCTTTTACCAGCTCAGGTAAAGTTTTGGATTTATACTATAGTTAGTCAGAGAAAATGTTCCCTTTTTTCCAGTTTTCAATTTTAGTTAGTTAGTGTTAATATATATATATCTTTTGCCCTATATTCCCTTTTCTGCCTTATACAGGGATAGTTTTTCCTCCCTTCAGGCCTTAAGCCTCCCTTCCATTTATTTTCTGTCAGGGAGAGTGTCTGTGTTTTTCAGTTTCCCCTTTTTTCTCTTTAGATAACTGTTTGACTGGTGTGTGTCTGTGTGTGTTTTGGCATACTATGTCAAAGGAAGTGAAGGTCTCAGGTTTCAAGAAGTGTGACTCGTGCTGTCAGAAAATGTCTCTGACAGACAGTCACACTTCTTGTGTGTACTGCCTGGGGCCTTTACACTTGCAGGACTCCTGTGCTATTTGTCACTCCTTTAGCAAGAGAGTCCTGCAGGAACGTAGAAACAAGCTAATTCTACATGGCTTGTGTAGCCAGAGGGTTCCCCGACTAAGACTGGGTCGGCTAAGCCCTCTAAGCCACCTAAAGCCCAGGCTGTGGTGCTTAAGCCTTTGGCGGTGGCTCCGACTCCTTTGGAGTCGAGATCGGCTCCGGCTGGAGCCGATCTGTCCACATTGGAGGTAGTGGTATCGGCTCCGTCTGGGTCCGATACACTGGTACCTATGACTATGTCGGCTCCGGCCGGAGCCGACGTCTCTTTAACCAGCACTGGAGCCGATAAGCTGTCGGCTCCATCTGGAACCGAAGGGTCTTCGGCTCCGATGGCTCTGTCCAAGAAGAGATCTCGGTCTCCTTCCCTGGAGTCAATTCGCTCGGCTCCGGGATCTCCTCTACTTTCGGAGTGGAGCCATCGGAGCCGATCTTCAAGGTTGTCCAGGCTGTCAGACCATGACTTGGAGAGGGTGGTAAGTAGACTGTTGAAGTCACAGGCACTGGCCCAAATGCTCCATAGCCCGTCTCAGCAGACGACTGCTATTTCTCATCCCCCTGAAATTCCTCCTTCGACTCTCCTTCAGAGTTTGGAGTCGGAGCTTCTCGGAACGGTGACCGTGGGTGCGCCGGAGCCAATACTCCCCCTGTCGGCTTCGTCGTCTTCAACTCCGATTTCCTCCATGAGGCCTTCCTTGGAGGGATCTGGTCGTCGGGTCTCCCTTGTCGGCTCTGAGGGGGCGAGTGGCATCGGACCCTTGTCCGACCCCGCTCTCCCTCTTGGAGCTTCGGCATTGTTGAGCTCGGCACCGACATCGGCCTCGGAGCCTTCTCTTTCGGTGGGACCAGGGATTCCTGTCTCTTCGGAGCGGGAGTCTTCTGGCCTCCCTGTGAGGGGAGCCTTCGAGGTGATGAGGAGTGTTCTAGCCCCGGAGCTGAGTCAATGGTCTGTTCCATTAGCTCCTCCCTCTTCGGTGCCTGTTGATGTCTCTTGCCATTCTCTTGCTCCCGGACCCAGAGATCCATCGCCCCAGGTTTCCCCATTGGGAAGAACTTCCTCTTCCGAGGTTTCTCCTGATCCTGCTGGAGAACCCCCGCATAAGAGGACGTGCAATAGGAAGCACACAGACTCCCCCGAGTCTACATCAGATACCAACTTAGATGAGTCGGAGGGTTCCTCATGGTCCCCCTCTGAGGATGTCTCCTTTTCAGACATCCTGGAACTCCTTAAGCAGAAGGGGAACTGGCCTTCCATTAATCCCTCCGAGGATGAGTCGGTATACCTGGAGGCTTTTGGATCTCGACCCTCCACCTTCTGGGTGTCTCCGCCTTTCGACCCACTCATGCAAGTGGTGGCTCGGAAGGCATGGGTGGCCCCGGATTCTGTGGAACCATTCCCCAGGAGGCCTTCTAAATTCATCATGGCCCCTTCAGACAAACAGTTTCTTACCAAGGGTGTCCCCGTTGATGTGATGGTGGTGGCGGCGGCCACCAAGAAGGAACTTGCTGATCCTTCTGTACCTGTCCATCCTCCTAACAAGGACTCTAGGACCATGGATAGGTACGGTAAGCGGATGTTTTCTTCATCGACCTTTGCTATGCGTTCGCTGAACTATCTATGTCACTTTACCAGGCTTCAGAGAGACATTCTCAAGGAACTAGGTGAGGTGGTTCAGGATCCGTCAGCTGCTGGGGCTCAAGAAAAGATTGCCTCACAGCTAGGAATCCTAAATTCTATAACTAACTCCTCCATGCGGCTCATTTCTTATGCAGCCCATGGAGCGAGTAGAGCCGCAGGCACAGGAGTGGCACTTAGGCGTCAGGCCTGGATGCGGCTTTGTAATTTTGCAGATCCCTTTAAGGCGTCCTTCACTAATACTCCCTTCAATGGTTCGGCTTTGTTCGGGCCTCAGGTGAAGGACACATTGACCAGGTGTGAGCAAGATGGCAAGACTCTTTCTGCCGTAGGAGTCCATTTCTCCACCCCTTCAAGACCCTATCCAAAAGGTCAGAAGGGTGGGAAAATGTGGTTTCGTAAATCTCAGGGAGTCACGCCGGATACACGTGGTCAGTTTACCCCCAGAGGCAGAGGGGGTAATAACAATAGACGCCGCCCTAGGGGCAGAGGGGGTCCGCAGAATCAGGGTAGCAGGGAGCCTCTCTCTGATAAACCCTTCCAGCATCCCTGAGGTGTTGCCCGACTGTCCACCCTTGGAGGCAGTCGGGGGAAGATTGTCGCTGTACCCAATAGCCTGGCGTTCCCTCTCTCAAGACAAATGGGTACAGTCGATCATATCCGAGGGCTACAATATCCCTTTCGAGAGATATCCCATTCCTCATCAATCCCTTCCAGACGTTTCACCCGGTCTAAGGGAATTGGCAAAGCTGGAGGTATCAAAGCTCCTAGCAAAAAGAGCCATCCAACTAGTGCCAGCAGACCAAGTAGGATCCGGCATCTACTCAAGATTCTTTTTGGTCCCCAAAAGGACGGGAGATTGGAGACCAATTTTAGACCTCAGCAAACTAAACAAGTTTGTCAAGCAGGCAAGATTCCGGATGGTCACGCTTCAGTCCATTCTACCCTTTTTGGGCAAGGACAACTGGATGTGCTCAATAGACCTTCAGGATGCGTACTATCACATAAAAATTCACAGGCGCTCCAGAAGGTTTCTCCGCTTTCGGCTGGGGACCAGTCATTTTCAATTCAGAGCCCTGCCCTTTGGCCTCACTACAGCCCCCAGAGTGTTTACCAAATGTATGGCAGTGGTCATGGCTCATCTGAGATGTCAAGGATTCCAGGTGTTTCCGTACCTAGACGACTGGCTCCTCTCTGCCACCACCAGGCATCAACTTCTCAAGGCCAGAGACTACACTCTTCACACCTGCAACCAATTGGGGATTTCTGTAAACTTCGAAAAATCTTCTCTGTCGCCTTGCCAATCTATTACCTTTATAGGCGCAGAATTAGACACTGTCAGTATGTCAGCGAGACTCACAAACCAAAGAATTCTGGACATCCAAAAGTACGTTCGGATCATATTACTCAGCAAGAGGATCAGGGCCAGATTTGTCCTGAATGTTCTAGGTCTTATGGCTGCGGCCATCGTACTACTGCTGTTAGCCCGCTTCCACATGCGTCTTCTGCAGTGGATGTTGTTCACCCAGTGGTCATTCCAGCAGCTCCCTATGCGACACGAGATATTCGTGACACAATCATGCAAGAGTCATCTAACCTGGTGGATGTCTTCTCCGCAACTCCATCAGGGCCGACTGTTTGTTCCCCCAGTCCCGGTTGCCACAGTCACTTCAGATGCCTCTCTGATCGGGTGGGGGGGGCATTATCAGGGCAGGATGGTCCATGGGACTTGGCAACCCATAGAATACCATCTGCACATAAATGTCCTAGAGATGAGAGCAGTGCTTTTAACGTTGCAAGCCCTCAGCGACTTTCTTCCTTTAGGGACTATTGCAGTTCAGACGGACAACATGTCCGTAGTCTGGTATATCAACAAGCAGGGCGGGACCAGGTCCTATCCACTGTGTCAAAAAGCTCTCAGACTTTGGCAATGGGCATTCTCCTCTCATCGGTTTCTGATAGCAACGCATATCCCCCGGAAATCCAACCTCTTAGCGGACAGGCTGAGCAGAGCTATTCTCATGCCACACGAGTGGTCTCTCAAACAATCGGTAGTGGACGAGATTTTTCAGAAGTGGGGTGTCCCTTGCTGCGACCTTTTTGCTACACCCCAAAACAGCAAATGCCCAGACTTCTTCACTCTCTTTCCTCTACCAGGCCATCCCCCGAGAGACGCTCTAACCCAGGATTGGCCCCGGGGACTTCTTTATGCTTTTCCTCCATTCCCACTGATACCTCAAGTAATTCAGAAAGCTACCGTCTTGAGAGCCAAGTTGATTCTCATTGCCCCTTACTGGCCTCGACAAATTTGGTTTCCGTCCCTGCATTGTCATCTCTTGGTGCAGCCTTGGCATCTGGACCCAGTTCCAGATCTTCTGACCCACCATTCAGGTCAACTGCACCGGTCCATTCCTTCCCTCAACCTCACTGCTTGGTTGCTCCACTTCCTTCCTTAGCCAGGCTTCCTATGATCTCTGACCCTGTTAGAGAGATCATAGTAGCTTCTCTAAAGTCCTCTACCAGAAGGATTTATGCTAGTAAATGGCAATGTTTTTCCTTCTGGGCAAAGTCTAGAGACTTAGATCCCTTTACTGCTCCTGTGCATTCAGTCTTGGAGTTCTTAGCTGAGATTTTTCAGTTGGGTTCTTCTCCCTCTACAGTGAAGGTTCAATTGGCAGCAATCTCAAATTTTCATGTTGGCTTAGTGGATCAAAACATTATGTCTCACAAGCTTTGCAAAGCCTTTCTGAGAGGGATATTTCTCCTAAAACCTCCTATCAAAGATCCCCCTCTGCAATGGGATTTGAATTTAATGCTGGCATCCTTGATAATACCCCCCTTTGAACCGGCTGCTACATGCTCATTAAAACTTCTTTCCTGGAAGACAATTTTTCTGGTTGCTGTTACTTCAGCCAGAAGGGTGTCTGAACTTCAGGCTCTCTGTGTCCGTTCCCCATACTTGGTTTTCCACAAAGATAGGGTATCTTTAAGAACTAATCCATCTTTTTTGCCCAAGGTTGCTTCCCAGACGAATATCAACCAATCTATTGATTTGCCATTTTTTTCCCTAATTATTCTAACAAAGCTGAACAAAAACTTCATTGTTTGGATGTCCATCGTCAGCTCAGGTATTACTTGGACAGAACTAAACAATTCAGGAAATCTGATCAACTGTTTCTTTCTTATGCAGAAAACAGGAAAGGTCTTCTGGTCTCCAAAGTGACCTTATCCAGATGGCTGTCTTCTATCATTTCTTATGTTTATCTTCTTAGGGGAAAGCAACTGCCCTTGAAACCAAAAGCACATTCTACCAGGAGCCTAGCCACTTCCACAGCTTTTCAGGATAGGCTACCTACTGACACCATTTGTGCGGCAGCCACTTGGGCCACTCCTCACACCTTTGTTTCTCATTACAAATTGGACTTGGCCTCCAGGGACAGGGCTAGGTTTGGTTCCACAGTTCTTAAGAGTCTGTTCCATTGAGCCACCCAGGATAGAGGTGCTAGGGACACGGTCCCATCCAGCAAGAATGAAGGCGAGTTTGACAACTTAACATTTAGAAGTTATGTACCTACCATAACGTTCCACGTTAGTTGTCTTCTCTCGCCTTCTTCCTTGCGTCCCTCCCTCCTTCCCCCTAGCCTGGACAGACCTTGCAGTTGTACTCCTTTCTGGCTATGGTTCACTCTTTCCATAGGCTCCCAGTAGGAAGTGTCACTACTCTTAGTGTTTATTGGCCTTGTTTCTTTCCACATTTAGTTTCTCTTCTTCCTTTTTGGGAAGAAGTTTTTCTGGCAGGGTTTTTTCATAGCTACCAAACGAGATCTGAGGTAGTCACGCCTTGCATCATGGGATATAGGGTTGCCTCGAGCTGGTAAAATTAGCTCTCGAGCTTAGCAAGTGCCGAGTCGGAGCCGAGGATTGGCTCCGAACCCATCCAGCAAGAAAGAAGGTGAGAGAAGACAACTAACATGGAACGTTATGGTAGGTACATAACTTCTAATTTTATATTTCTTCTGAAGTAGCAAGCATAACATATACAGATGCTTACATATGGACAGTGATTCTGACTACTTCTAAGAGCATTAATGATTTATATAACATTGTTCACAAAGGTTAGAAATTCTAAAGAGGCAGTAGTATATTCTGAGCCTTTTGGGTGTTACCAAATCAATAAAATAGAGAAACATTAATTATCTAGTTGATAAACTGTTCAACTTCAGTTTCCGGTGATTGGCATCAAGTTAAAAATAGCATTTATATTATTTGTCATAAATATTTGTTTTAAATGTATCTCAAGTCATTGACAGACAGCACTCCTTCACTTAACCAGCTTTCCTATGTTTAAAATAACTTTTCAGGGATCTTCAAACCTAGAGATTCAAATAATCTAATTTTAATTTTTCTACATTCAGTACATCTTGTAATGCAGTATTCACTATATATTTACCCAGTCCCCTGGCTCTTTATTCATCTTTCACCCATATTTTACTCGTTAATTAAGTCATATGATTCCTTTCAACATGTCCAACTGAGCCTGGAGTATTCACATATGAGCAGAGGTGACTTCTCTTTCCTTCCACTCATCCTTGACATCTTCTGACCGGTTAGCATCTTTTTAGCCCAAGTTTCACTACTTTTCTGTTCCATACTTCTTTCAGTCAAACATATTGGCCATTTCTTAATTTGATGAATAACCATTTCTGGAGCCTCAAAATTTGTCATTCAACTGTTCCTAGACAATTTAAACTTCAGCTTTTTTTTTTATTTTTATTTTTTTACATTTTCAAATCGCATCTGTAAGACATGTCCTGTGTTTATTTTATTTATATGTGTTTATCCCCCACTGACTCTTTAACTAATCTTTTAGTATTACTACTTTTGCATTTATTCTTAATCCCAAGAAGATTATACTCTCTGCTCTACTCTAGGTTTATAGGTGTGTACTAGGCTAATGGCTCTGGAACCTTTACAAGCCTAGTCCATAGTATTACCCTGGCATCATGCCACCTGACCTTAGTTCCCAGTGCCTCTGTCAAGCAGAGCCACTGGAGTGATCCCTGGGGTGACTTTTCTATTTTCCATCCACTCATCAAGATTTCTCTTGAAGAGGGCCAGTGAGGTGCTCTGTTTGACATGTATGGGAAGTCTATTCCAAAGCACGGGCAGTCTCTGGGTTATGAACCTGTCCCTCCAGCACATTTTATTGATTGTGGTAAAGAGGTTGAGGTCTCTGGAGCTTGTAGTGCAGAGGGATTGTGATTTCTTTAGATGTAGCATTTCTAACAGAGCTGGGTCAGACATGACTTTGTAAGTCAAGCAAAGATCCCCTCTAAGTAGGCGATATGAAACACAATAGTTGGAGTTTTTTGAGTCTGTCCTTATAGGACAAGTGTTTAAAGCCTAGGATCTTCTTTGTAAGATACTTTTGTGGCCTCTCCAGTTGTTGCAAGTGTCCAGTGAGGTACATGCCTAATGGGGCATTGTAATATGAACAAGTACATAGAATGAGAAAATTACAGAAGTTTAAAGTTAATATGCTAGCATACTTAGGTGGTGGAAGAGATTGTTTTAACTTGGCTTTTTTTGCACTATCAATCTGTCTATCTATATCTATATCTGTAGCCACACACACACACACACACACACACACACACACACACACACACACACACACACACGCACACACGCACACACGCACACACACACACACACACACACACACACACACACACACACACACACACACACACACACACACACACACACACACACACACACACACCTTGTGCTGTAATGTCATTTGCCAAAGATCAAGCTGTACAAACACTAGTTGAACTGCAATAGTCAATTTATACTCTGGTCACAGTTTCCACAGTACTCATCCTTTTTCATCACACACTGTAAAACATAACAGAATTGGCCCAGGCTTTGCATTGCTTCAGCTCACTCTCTTAGAATTCCAGTCTTTTTGATGGTTCAGTGCCCAATGCTAACTTTATAAACCTTGTCCATGTCACTATTTTACTTTAAACATAGTCCAATATATCCAATGTTTGCTTTCTCCTCCAAAACACCATATATTTTAAGGTTCACCCTTCTCATTTTGTGTTTTGTAGCAATTAAGTAATACTGCATTTGATAAAACTTTAACAGTAACACTGATCTTTTACTGCTGTTTGGTAGATTCTATCCCCCGGATTTACTATTTCTCCGTGCAGGACTAGCTTAGTCCTGCACGGAGGCGGCCGTTTAGGAGCAGGACGGCAGCGTGCCATGCACAGTAATGAGGTGTGCTGCCTGAGCTCCTAGGCTTACACAGAGCATGTAAGAGTGCAGGGGGCATGTCTGAGAGCAGAGCTCTCAGAAGAATCATGCCCCCACAAGGAAGAACAGCAGAAAGGGGGAAAGGGGTATGAAATGAGTGAGACCGCTCATAGGTGTCCGCATATCTCCACCAACAGTCCCCCTTGTGTACAACAGCAAAAGTATATATAAATAAAATGAAGAAACCCTTTTTATTTTGTATTAAATATCCGATTAAAGCTAACAGTAGGTGAGTGGGTGTGCCCATCGCTTAGCTTAATGCAGCTTAAATGGCTGAAGAGGTTAATAAGGAAGATATATGCAAATGAAGCAGCATAGCAATAGTGTAGTGGGCATAGCATTTGCCTTATGAGCAGGCATTCCTGGTTTGAGTCCCACTGCAGCACATTTCATTTTCCATGGCAAAGCACGTTATGAGTAATGATTTATGTTGCATAACCCACTAAATAACATATTTTTATGAAATGGAGTACTGCAGTAAATGCACATGTGAGGTGTCAGTGTCATAATGAATAAAGCACTAGTAAGCAGGTTTAAGCACCAATAAGCAGTAGTAAGCATATTTAAGCACAGTAAGCGAGCTTAAGCCCATTTGCACGGCGGTAAGCAATGCCTGCACTGGTTAAGCAATTCTAAAGCTAACTCTCTGTAAGCAGATGTAACCACAGGTTAGCAGTGCTTTCCGTTGCACAAACCCACTTACAAATGCTCAAAAGTGCTTTAATCACTCTGTAGCTAACAGCCCTTGTTCTGCCCAACAACAAAATAAACAGCCATGCAGGTCTCGAACCTAGGATCCTATACACCATAGTCAAAGTAGTTAACCACCAAGCCATCACAGAAGTACAGAAGAATGAAGTATCTGCAAACAAGTCTACACCATAGTAAAACCAAACTGAACCTGTGAAAGTAATCAGTATACAGACATATGTGCCTTAACCCGCTACATAACATAAATATGTGAACCAGAGTACAGCAGTAAGGCCAAAAGGCAGGTGTAATTGTAATAGAGTGTTGAAGTCTTCAATAAAACACAAGAACCCCATACAGTGTACGTTCACATGAATCATGGATACCAGGCATACATATAAGGTATAATGAATAATAACTCAATGCCAAAAAGGAATTATAATGCAAAGTCTAATGTAAGCAAAACTAAGCATTGCACAGGCCAGCTTAGGAGGTGTAAGCAATGTGTAGGCCAGCTAACTCATTGTGCCCAGTGGTATACCCCTTTAAACAATGCCAACATTAGATAAGCAGGTTTGCCCATAGCTTAGCCTTTTCAAAACCAGCCAATCATGGAAAAGTGCGGGAAATTGGCCCTACTTAAACCCAACAGGTGGGAATACATCTCATAACTGGTTGTAGCTTCCCCTTGCAGGCACAGTGCAGTAAGGGGAGAAGGTGTGTGCTTTTGGGCGCAGCACTGGTGCATCCAGGAGTCCAAGGTCATGGCAGGACTCCTTGTCAAAGACCATGATCAGAGACTGCTGCAGGGCCAGTTCCAGGGCTCCCAGTATAAGGCGGAGGCCTGGGACTGTAAAGCGGCATAAGGGGGACCTCTTGGAGGAGTGGCTCCAAGAGGCTAGAGTGGCAGGGGATGTTCCAGTCGTATCAACCCAGTATGTCTGTAATAATTGCCAGATCAGGTATATCGTGGATAGGTATATCTAAATATTCCTCTTATGTCCCCCACAGCTGCAATGGAGCGGGCTGCAAACCAGGAGGCCCACATCAGTCGCCTGGAGAGGTTGTGACGTGAGACAGGTCAGTAATACTCATGCATTTACTGTCATAGGAAATGCAACTAAAAGTAGTAGTAAATTAATTGCCTGCATAAAACCTGTATTGTTCAAGGCAAGTACTGCATATGCTAGAGAATATGGCAGGAAGAGTCTCATATTGTTTGTATATCAATAAAAGTGTAATAGCCTAACAAAACAGGTCTAACTTCTGGACTGCATGTGTATATTCTGGTAACATATGGTAATGTAGATTTGCAGTCATGTAATAGTACTGTTGCATCAAGCACTGTTACCCACACCGTGCACCATAAATTGAATGTGTAGGACTGCCTGTATATGACGGGTGTAATCCCCAGAGGCCATTTAGTACAACTGAGAGACACATAAACAGTAAACAGGGAAAATGCAGAGAACAAAAAACAAATAGCACATGCAACTGAGATGTGACTGTTGTTTTTTAGCACACACAGCCACGGTTCGAAACCTGCCAGTGGTAGTAGTATGCATACAGAATCATACTCCACAACTGTACAGATATGTCCAGAATGTCTATTAAAGTGGCCCATATCTGTTGCCTGTCAACCTATCCCCCTGAGAAATCAGTGGGATCATCCCAGACATATAGGCAGCAAACAGGAAATACAACTGATTGACACACATCTATGAGAACAAGGCTGTCACACTAGCAACTCCCTAATACCTTATGTGACTAAGAAGCCACGTATGTCCCATTTACACCCCAACTTGTCAAACTGTGGTCAGAGTGTGTACAGTAACAGAGTGAGATGTATGTGCATAATAGTAATGTGGAATCTGGTACTGTGTGTGGGAACATTCAGGTAGTGCTAATAAGCATTCCTCCCACAGGTCTGTCAGATGCCAACACTGTGCCCAGAAATAGGAATGATACCTAGTACTGGTACTGTTCACAGTGGTATTCTATGGCATTGCGACTGATGCAGTCGCTCTGAATAATGAGGTATTACATATCACTGTCACCCACACTGTCCTACAACATATAACTGTCTAGGAAATCTGTATAAGAGTGTTGTAATACAAGGTCAGAATGCAAAAGCACAGGAGATTAATAAGACAGAAAGCAGATAGGAGATATACAGTAATATCTATATAGAAGACACAACTGTGATGGACAGTGTTTAAGTTGTAGCAGACACAGCCATGGTCTGAATTCTGGGAGTGGAATTAGGCTGCTTACAGAATCATACTCCACAATTGTACAGATGAGGCCAGAATGTCCAGTATATGGGCCCATATCTGCTGCCTGTCCCCCTGGTACGTTTGTGGGATGATCCCAGATGTTTAGCAAGCAAACAGGGAATACAAGTGATTGTCAAACATCTATGTGAATACACCTGTCACTGTAGCAACCCCTAAACTGTTAGGAGAGTAATATTTCAAACATGTCCTATCTACACTCCCATGTTGTCACCAGAGTATGTACAGTAACAGAGTGAGATGTATGTGCATAATACTAATGTGTAATCTGGAACTTTGTGTGGCAACAGTCAGGTAGTGCTAGCAAACATTGCTCCCACAGGTATGTTGGATACGAACACTGTGCTGAGAAATACAGACCATTATAACCTGTACCGGTACTGTTCACTCTGGTATTGTAGAGAATTGTGAGTGTTGCAGTTTCTCTGAATAATAAAGTATCACTGGTCACTGTCACCCACACTGTGCTAAATAATATAACTGTGTAGGATAGCATGTATATGTGTGCGTCAGGTCACTAAAGGTGGAAGAGGGCAATATTCTAGATATGTCCTGGCACACCAGCATGTGGTCAACACATGGCCAGAGTTTGTGCAGAAAGAGTTGGATAGCTATGTGCACAACATCAACCCGGAATCTGGGAGTATGTGTATAAACAGTTAGTGTTAAAAAACATTCCCTCCACAGGTATACCAGGTAAGAGGTGTATACTGCAGGTAAAACTGGTTCATGTGTAACAATGACAACAGCCATATCACTGTCCAAACTAAGGCTATAGAGTAGTGTAGTAAGACTTGTAAGATACAGATAACAGCACTGACTAGGAAAGTAATGTGGACTACAGGAATATACTAGTTGTTAATTGACATCTCCCCCCCCCCCCCGCCACAATATCTCCAGCAATAATCAACATACCCACCCCAACTGGTTTGTAATAACACCTATGTTCTGATAATGTCCAAATGTTTGATAAATATTTTAATGGTTCCCATGCATGTGCTATATTGAATTATCCCAACATTGGTGGCATGGTGCCATCAATATACCTGTATGCTGTTCTTATTACCACTGTGGTCCCATATATACATGGGTTCTGTTTGCTATGCAACTGTTCCGTATCTGGTGTTTGGGGTAATGGGAATATCAATGTATGCTGTTATACCTAACCCTGGAATGTATTGACTATTACTAACCCATATATGGATGATGAAATCTAAGCACTATAGCATGCTTGGGAAGGCTGGTCCCAGTGGACCCACCTGTCCCACCACAACTGGCCATGGCACTGGGCACCAGCATGTCTGGGGCCCAAACTGGGACCTCCCTGTCCACTGGTCCTGCACCAACATCAGGTGGAACCACCTCAGGGGATGGGGCTCCCCCCGGGAGTGGGCGCGGACAGGCACCTGTCACCCATTGCCAGGTCAGGGTTGTGGTATGTAGAGAGATCAACCAGTGGTTTGTTGATCTTCTACGCCAGCTCAAGGGCCGCATGTTGCGATTAGAGAGTCAGCCTGGCTCTGCGACTCAGCCCACAGCACAGCCACCTTCGTGGCTGTGAAGGTGCAGTGGTGACTGCCCATGGGTGGGGACCTCAGTCCCACTGTTTCCACTAGGGGGCTTGTGGCCTTCCGATTTCCCAACACCCCTCCCCATCAAGGTGTTCACCCCCCACATGCATCATATACTGCCCCTGTATGTGTCTTGTTTGTCTTGTCTGTTAACCTACCTAACCTACCTCCCCAAATATACCTACTACCCCTCCCCAACATTCCACTCCCACCTGAAAAAAGGGCAATCTGTTTCCACAAAAAAAACTCGCCCTATACATAACTGTCCATTTCGCACACATGTCCACTGGACACGTAATCTGGTCTAATTGGCATCACAGCTTATTATTGTTGTCCTCACCCCCTCCCAGGGGTTCGAGTGTCCATATCTTTCCCTCTTTGTGTCCCTTTTTTCACCACTTTACTATCAACCTCTTTTTCTTTTCTTTTAAAGAAATTAGCATGGGAGTAAGCGGTTAAGCAATTTAGAAGCTAGCTGAGTATAAGAAACTGTAACCTGAAGTTAGCAATGCTTACCTCCATGTAAACACGCTTACAACTGCATTAAAGTGCCATAATCACTCTGTATCCAATGGCCGTGTTCTACCCAGCAACAAAATAAACAACCTCTGCAAGGCTTGTGGGGGTAAGCGGGAGTAAGCACTTTTAAGCAGCAGTAAGTGGGTTTAAGCCTGTTTGCGTGGGGGTAAGCAGTGCCTACACAGGTTAAGCAATTTAGAAGCTAGCTGAGTATAAGAAACTGTAACCTGAAGTTAGCAATGCTTACCTCCACATAAACATGCTTACAACTGCATTAAAGTGCCATAATCACTCTGTATCCAATGGCCGTGTTCTACCCAGCAACAAAATAAACAACCTCTGCAAGGCTTGAACCCAGGACCCTGCACACCATAGCCAAAGTGATTTACCACTAAGCCATGCCAGATATAAATAACACTGATGTTTTCAAAAACATATCATCCAGCCCAGTCATTCATCAGTACAGAGAATGTATTCCAACATTTAGATGTATGTGTGTGTGTGTAAATATATTAATATCTAAATAGATACAACATATGTATATATGTAAATATATATATATATATATATATATATATATATATATATATATATATATATATATATTCACACACAAACAGCCCAAACCAAAAAACAAATAGTAAATAATCCAGTAGCGATAAGCAGCATACAACCCAAGACTTATTGGAAAGTCCACCGATCTCCAGCTTCAAATAAATCCAAGCAGTGAAGTTAGAATAACTTGATTTAATTCACAAAAATTCTTTCTATGTCTTGTCCTGTTGTTTTTGTGAATTAAATCAAGTTATTCTAACTTCGCTGCTTGGATTTATATATATATATATATATATATGTCAGTATATATATATATATATATATATATATATATATATATATATATATATATGTAGATATATACGGACATACATCTGTAGATAACAGTGGGGAAATAACAAAAACATATATGTCCACATGCAATGTTAATGGGGTTGAGAGCCCCCAAACAATATACGTTTTGTACGAATAGGTATACCGCCTCACAGCCAAACACTTCCCACTTGCAATACACTACCAAGTGTTGCAGATCCCATAACCAGGACCAGACATGACATGGGCATCCCTAGGATACATATATACAGACGCATATTGTACGTGAACATAATATGGAACAGCCACTATTCCTACAGTTACCACCTTATGAACTGGAGACTGTATGAGCCACCCATACAAATGACATTAATTGCCTGCAACATATACCCACAGAGATATCAAAGGATATAGCACCACATACAGGTGTGCATAAATGGGAAAGCTTTATTTGTGTACTATTACAGTTGTATATGCCATGTCATATAGCTGTTTAGACACGGACATCCATATAAACTGAGTAATGCAACTGTGAAACAGTTATAGTAATACAGTAGTCTGGAAAAGTTAACAAATGTTGCTGTCCAGGCCAAGGCCATCAAGTAGTACAATAGTAAAGACAGACTGGTCCACAGGATACCAAACAATCAACAGTAAGTAATGTAGGTGTTTAGTTCAGCAGCCTCTATCTACACTCTGTAGACAATCCCTAGGGGGTAAAGACGTCAGTTGACACACTGACATGTAACTGTTACATAACAAGGCACAACTGACACCATCACAAGCACACTGACAAACAGAACAGTCTGTATTGCAGGTGGCAGTAGGCCTGCATTTAACCAAGGTGGATTGTATGGTAATGTACATCCATATACCTTAAGACAGCTCAGCCCTGATGGTCTTCAGGACTTTGGGCTTTCAGGATTCTGTAGTGCTCCCATATACATATATTTATATATAGATATATGTATACATAGATATACGTATATGTATATATAGATATATGTATATATAGCTGTTTATGTATGCACATCCTATGTGTACATATATGCCTAGTTATGTTGGTATATATGTAGATATCAATAACTATATGTGCATACATATCTATTCTGATATACCTACTACTGTCAAAATATATGTAGATATGCATACGTATATGTGCATATGTATCTCTATCTGTATATGTGTAGACATATATTGCTCTGTTTATGTATATATCTGGGTGTTTATTTGTATATCTATGTATATATATATATATATATATATATATATATATATATATATATATATATATGTATATATATATATCTATGTATATATATATACATATCAATCTATGTATGTCAATATGTATATCTGCATGTCTATATAGATATCTGGATAAGTATATGTAAAATATATCATCACAATATGTCCTGAACATGGAGTTTAGCCCTACCTCAGTCCCTGTAGTCCCAACTTCGTATTGCAAGGGGATGTCAGGTATGTATAGCAGGTATACTTGTAGGGTATTGCTACTGTAATAAGGATTGTCTTCATAGACATGGTATGTGTGGGAGGACACATCTGCTTTTAACATGTGCGCCATTGGCTACTGACAGACATCCTAAGGACTTCATAGTACAGTACCACTGCTAACACATAATGCTCCTATGGACTACAGCAGAGATAATGGCTAATATATGTGGACAGTCTGACACACTCTGGACAGTCCAGAGGTATACACATAACCCCTTAGTGCAAGACATGTGGACCAATCCTGACAATGTGGATGTTAACAGCCGTGTGATGGGTATAACACATAACTACTGGTATAAATTTGTCCCCATACGTTATGCATTTACAGATCCCTGTCTGTCCTGCCACATAATAACCGCTGGTAAGGAGGTGCCATGGCCACATACCACCCACTTGATATTGACATACATCTGTACAGCATCTCACTGCTCTCTCTGACATGCATGACTGTTGTGGTGGCTTGGCAGCAGTACATCCGGCAAGTAACTGGACATTACATCTCGCTGGATAAGTACACTAAACTGCTACTCATGTAACAAAGCACTGCGTAGGCTACAGGCAGACTGACTCAACACTGGCCTACATTTCCTATGGGGGAATGCACATGTACCTGCACATAGCAGGCTCTACAGGCATGCCACAGCACAGAGTAACATACACCTGTGTGTAAGTGCATCACCACAACCAATGTGAACACAGCCACAGCTACATATGGCATGCTTGCATATTATTACAGTATATGGACTATCTGTTCAACACCAACCTCATATTTGTCACCCACACAGTAACCCTACATATACTGGGCCACTACACAGTGTGGTCCGCTGCCTATCTGTGGTATGGGACATGCGCGTGTATGGCCATACAAACATGTATGCCGATAGGATAACATACAGTGGAGCAGCATGTAACATCAGACAGAACAGGACCAAGAACAATGTCTTCTACCGCAGTCTGTACACAGGCCAAGGTACATATTAACAAAACACACACTGCTGACAATTACCATAAGTACACAGACCTCAGTACTGTACACACAACCACAGAATGTCCAGGTTATGTCATCAAATATAACCCCTACTATCCATTACATGTGTAGCATTCTGATATCTCCCTGGCTTGTTACCACATATGATGTCACTGATTACGGTGTACAGTACATATGCATCCCTTACTGCATGACATATATACAAAGGTTGTCAGGGTTGTGCGTGGAGGTACATACACAGGGCCAATATTGAAATGTTGCTGTGATAACCTCATACATTTACTGTTGTAACAGGGTTTATTGCACCATATGTCCTATGAGGGATATGAAGTCAGTAACTCTCATGGCTGTCACCATCTACAGACTGCAATCCTCACACTGCCTTCTGAAGTTCACAGATAGGTGCTCTGTGGGTAACACCTGAATCAAAAGGCACTACACACTGGCCAGTCTGCAGATGGCCCTACAGATGGGTGTTCCCTCATTAACATAGCACTGACATGGCTGGTATGTAAACATGTAGGACAGCCATATTCACACACACCCTGTTAAACCAACATTACTCCAAATGCAGTATAGCAGCACTTACAGTCTGTAGTCAGGTCAGGCATATCCCCCTCCTGTGTGTTGGCCTGTTTCCACAGTGTAGGTAAATCCTAATCCATCTGAGATGCTGTTTGCCAAACAACAGATTGAGTTCCTGTTAACAGTGAAGGAAAGGCCCAACACCAACATGATGTTCCTAGGTATTGGTGTGTGTTTCCATGCAATTGGCTATGGGAATGTTACCACAACTGTTCCACATGCAATCAGCTAGAGGAGGGCTGCATTTCATGCAGAGACCATCACCTGATCGTGATCATCCCTTAAAATACACATGCTGCTAAAGCAGGTGTAAGTATCCACATTCACCAGAGAAGGAGTAAGAGAGGCAGACAGAGGCACAGAAAAGCCAAGGAGGGATGGGAGAGTAAAACTTACGCATGTTTGTGTCATACACCTAGCAGTACAGGGTATCAAACCCCCGATGACTATGCAGTGCTATCACATGTCCATGCAGTTATTGGATGCACCACATAGGTTACATGTTGGGGAGCCCTCAGAATGCATATGTGATGGTGAATGACATCTGCAACAGGGATATGGTAGCTATGTGATAGGTGTAGTACCTGTGCCTGCCCACATGAACAGGTGTCAGCGCCAACACAGCCACACTCTCATAGCTGTGCACACACATTGTCACACTTGGCAGGGCCAGGAATACAACTCATCACTAGTAGGATTGCCGCAACACAGTGCTGTGCAGGTATCACCACAGGGGTCATATGGAGGTTATATTTGCCAAGGGTTTGTGGAGGTGTCTGGCATCAGACAGCATGCTTCAGTATGCCAATGAGGGTTGTAGTGAGTGCGAATGTGGTCATACACCATATAGCACAGACATGGGTGCCAGTACTGACATGCATGTGTGCACTGCTTCACGAGTGTGTTGTGGTTGTTGGTGCCAGATGGCTATACAAGTCTAGGTGATGGGTATATCTTGGCATCAGGCCACATGACAATGGTCTGCATTGTGGCTCAGGGGTGTAGTGTCTGGAGTTGCCCACACATGTGGATATTATATTCACCATCCAGTCACCTGGGTGACTATTGCGTGTGGCCAACGCTGTGCATTGTTTGCCACATATGTGTTCCTTAGTCCATGATATGGACAGTGTCTAGGATGTGCACACCTCCCACATGCATGTACAGTGACATGTGGAACTGTGCCTGGGATGTCTGGCCCATGTTGTGTACACAGATTGTTATCATCAGATATGCCAGTCATGACCTCATGGGGCTGGAACTGTTCATGGACAGCAGGTTGGCCCTGCACCTGCACTGATAGCATAATACTGGTATTCTCTGTTGTCAGTGGCATCTCTCCATACAGAGCTTGTGTTTTAGGCATGTTATGTCCTTTGTGGGTCACATTTGATGGCATCACAGGTGTTGCAGGTGTCCAGTGGAGAACATGGTGGAGGTGCACTGTCAGCATGTACATGCCTATTGGACTGATGGACAGAGTGCCATGCCCTCTGTAGCCCACTGCAATCACACCATGGTTACTATCAGTGGGCAATATGCAGGGCACTACCAATATAACAGCTGTTGCCAAGGCAAGTGTGTGTGTGTGTGTGTGTGTGTGTGTGTGTGTGTGTGTGTATGAGACATGGGTTGAGAGTGTACCCTGGGTAATACAAGGGTTGCTAATGTTGTTCAGCTGGCATTGATGTCACATTTAGGGGTATGGATTTCCACCTTAGTCTCTTGGCTATTTCTCATCTGTTATCCCTGTACAGCTGACATTGTGATATATACGTGGCCCACCATATAAGAAAGTTGCAAAAACCACTCCACATTGAGTCCAGTTGTTACAAACACACAACAACCACCACACAGAATATGAATGGCAAAATACACTCACAGACACACACACACACACACACACACACACACACACACACACACACACACACACACACACACACACAAACACCTGTCATGTCTGGGATTACAATTCCTACCTAACCAGTATATTACACTATAGCACTATGCCGTCATAGGATGTGCCACAGAGATTACTGTAGTTCTCCTTCCCCAAAGGTGTATTTCACAGTGAATGACATCAGCAGGATTGCCTACCATTGTTCTGGATCACACTACAGCATGATGCTGTTATAGGACGCACTACGGAGATTACTGGAGTGCCCCTTCCCCAAAGGTGTATTTCACAGTGAATGACATCAGCAGGATTGCCAAAGTAGAGCATTTGAATTGTAGTGAGTGTGACTAGCCTAAAATGCATTGCTCCCTACACAAACATAGAAACATACACAAAACATCCACAACTGCCACTTGTGGGGATAGAACCCCTACCAGAGTTCCATATCATACTACAGTGTAATGCTGTTATAGGATGCACCAGGGAGATTACTGGAGTGCCCCTTCTTCAAAGGTGTATTTCACAGTGAATGACATCAGCAGGATTGCAAAAGTAGGGCATTTGCATTGTAGTGAGTGTGACTAGCTTAAAATGCCTTGCTCTATACACACACACACACACACACACACACACACACACACACACACACACACACACACACACACACACACACAATTGCCAAGTCTGGGATTAGAACTCCTACCTAACTATTCTATCACACTACAGCAGTACGCAGTTATAGGATGTGCTACGGAGATTACTGGGTTACAACCTTCCCAGAGGTGTATTTCTAGGTGGATGACATCAGCAGCTTTGCCAAAGTAGAGCATTTGAATTGTAGGGAGTGTGACTACCCTAAAAAGCATTGCTCTCTACACAGCCAGACACACACACAAACACACACACACACTTCCCAAGTCTGGGATTAGAACTCCTACCTAACTAATTTATCACACTACAGCAGTACACAGTTATAGGACGAGCTACTATGATTACTGGGCTACAACGTTCCCAGAGGTGTATTTCTAGGTGAATGACATCAGCAGCTTTGCCAAAGTAGAGCATTTGAATTGTAGGGAGTGTGACTACTATAAAAACATTACTCTCTGCACCGACAAAGTCAGACACACACACACACACACACACACACACACACACACACACACACACACACACACACACACACACACAACACACACATACTTGCCGAGTCTGGGATTAGAACTCCTACCTATTTTATCATGCTACAGCAGTACGCAGTTATGGCATGCGCTATGGAGATCACTGGGCTACAACCTTCCCAAAGATGTATTTCTAAGTGGATGACATCAGTAGCCTTACCAAAGTAGAACATTTGAGTTGTAGGGAGTGTGACTACCCTAAAAAGCACTGCTCTCTACACAGACAGACAGACACACAAGCACACACACACACACACACACACACACACACACACACACACACACACACACACACACACACACACACACACACATTTGCCATGTCTGAGATTGGAACTCCTACCTATTTTATCACACTACAGCAGTATGCAGTTATGAGATGCGCCACAGAGATTACTGGGCTACAACTCTCCCAAAGGTGTATTTCACAGTGGATGACCTCAACAGGCTTGTCATAGTAGGGCTATGGGGAGGGCATAGTGTGTGCATGGGCCATAACCCATTTATCTAGATGCTGACACACCACATGCGGGCACACACAGGGTCATATTTCACAGGTACATGTGTACAGCTGCTAGATGACTACTTCCTAGTACAGTCATGTTGCACAGCTAGCACGTGCACCACATAGTATGTAATGCTGACATATACCAGTGGCTAGTATCTACAGTGAGTGACATCTGCAACTCATGTGGTTGTGGCCCTTTGGCTGTGTGCTGGGTGGGACAGGCCTGGATGGCTCTTTGTCACAGTCACCCTCTTCCCAGAGGATCTATGTACATCTACCTTTGGCTTCTTATAGTATGTTGCCCTTAGATATATGTCTGTATTCCTGTCCACTGTGTGTGCAAAGCATGCATACTGAGGAGTGTCTGCACTAACATCTGCGACAGCCAGATATGTCTGGTCCACTGGTGTTTTCAGACATGGCCTTCATGTGTTTAAGTGTGTGAGCATGCCCAGTATGACCTTTCAGTATGTTGTTGACTGACATTGCCTTCATTTCTTTAAGTGTGTGAGCATGCCCAGTATGGCTGTCTGTATTGAATGTGTGGATCGAGTCCAGGTAGTTTGTACTGCAGTGCTGACCTTTGTGTTGTAGACCTACAGGTAGCATACTGTTTCTGCCGGGTATCCGTCCATCATTTAGCATTGACTGTTACTACATTTCTACACAGGATTGGGGGGGGGCACACCTGACTGTTACTACATTTCTACTTAGGATGGGGGGCACACTTGACTATTTCTACATTTCTACACAGGATTGGGGACACATACTTGACTATTTCTACATTCTACACAGGATTGGGGGGGCACACCTGACTGTTACTACATTTCTATGTAGGATGGGTGGGCACACCTGACTATGTCTACATTTCTACACAGGGTTGGGGGGCACACCTGACTGTTACTACATTTCTACGTAGGATGGGGGGCACACCTGACTATTTCTACACAGGATTGGGGGCCACACCTAACTGTTATTACATTACTACATAGGATGGGGGGCACACCTGATACTTGTACACATTTGCTATGACTGTGCTGGTATGTCATTTACTCCCTTTCATTCTGTATACTTACCTATCATGCTGACTAGAGGCATACCACTGTACTACATATCTTAGCTTTGATTTACCTACATATTAGTTTCTGACTTCCTGCCCTTCAAAACTAATGTTCCACTGCCTGATCTGCTGTAGCCTGTCTGTGTAGGCCTGGGGGGGGGTTACCCATAGGCATCATTCAGAGGCCATAGCACAGCCTTTGTTTGTGTTTGTCTACACCTGTCCTGCTGGCTGTGACTGTTGTTGGGTATGTGACCCCCCCTGAGTCACTTACCTTGTGGGTGTTCCAGTATTGAGGGTGGTGCTGCAGGGCTGCCTGTGTCGGATGCACATAGTACACTCCCTACACATGATTGAGCACAGGTAGTGTAATGTTTGGCATCCCTTTTATTGTATGTGAAAGTCAGAGGTGATTTTCCCAGGGTCCCTCCTGTGTCAGTGTATGTGCTATGCATTGCCTGTTTGCCAAGGCCAGGGCATACTGGGCATGCCTTCTTCTGCCTACTGGGGCAGGCTCAGGTTGTTCCTCCTCTGAGTCACTCTGTGCCTTTGCAGGCCATGGTAATGGTGGGGAGCTGTGTGGCCCTGCCCCGTGCTGTTCCTGCTGCAGCAGTTTCTGCAGGATCATATTGTGTAGCATGGCACATATGAGGACAATTTGGGTACATGTAGCTGGTGAGTACTGCAAGGCTCCACCAGATGTGTCCAGGCACTGGAACCATGACTTGAGCATCTCAAACACATGCTCTACTATAATCCCCGTCTGTGCGTGTGCCTCATTATGGAGTTCTTGCTCGGGTGTGTGTGCATTTCTGATGGGTGTCATCAGCCACGGCTCCAATGCGTATCCAGCATCCCCCAGTAGGTGACTGTGATGGATGTCCCCATTGGCAAAATCTCTGGTACAGCTGCGTCAGATGCCAGATGTGGGAATCATGATAGCTTCCAGGGCAACCAGCACACACATTCATTATTGTACCCTGGGCATCGCTCATGACCTGGCAGTTGATAGAGGGGAAGCCCTTTTGGTTGATGTAGACCCTACCCTGCTCACCAGGTGGTGCTTTGATGCATACAGTCTATAGCACCCACTACCTTAGGGTATTCTGCTATTTGGTGGAACAGTTGCATATTGCTGGCCAACACCTCACGCGTGTTGGGCAAATATACGTGCTCACCAACATGTGCTAACATGGCATCCAGGAACTGGTGGAGTACCCTGGATGCTGATGCCTGTGAGATCCCCATCATATCCCCAGTTGGCCTTGGAAGGTACCTGTAGCTAGCATTCCTAGGCCTACACATAGGTTCATAGGTTGGTACTAGGCTATCAGCCCTAGGGCCTATACAAGCCTAGCCATAACAATTCCCTGGCTATTTCTTCCCACACTATTTACTTCCCTGGACCCCTGTCTAGCAGGGCGACTGACGTGATCCCCGGGGTGAATTTCCTTTCTCCCATCCAATCCTCAAGGTTCCTTTTGAAGAGGACCAAAGAGGCACTCTGCTTGACATGTATGGGCAATCTATTCCAGAGTCTGGGGAGTCTCTGGGTCAGGAACCTATCCCTCCAGCATGTTTTGTTTATTGTGATGACAAGGTTTAGATCCCTGGAGCGTGTGGCTCTGAGGGATTGGGATTTCTTTAAGTGTAGCATGTCCAACAGCTCTGGGTTTAACATGGCCTTGTATGTTAAGCAAAGATCGCCTCTGAGTAGACGATATGCGACAGAGTATAGCTGGAGTTTTTTATGGTGGTCAGCGTAGGGCATCTGCTTTAGGCCTGTGATTCTTTTAGTGAGGTATTTCTGTGGCCTTTCCTGTTGTTGCAGATGTCTTGAAAGGTACATACCAAACGGGGCATTGTATTCTATAATGGGTCTAATGAGGGATGAGTACAGTGGGACAATGACCTCCTTTTTTCTGGATGAAAAGCCCTTAGTGATGAGGTGTGCCACATAGAAGGATTTCCTGACTGATTTCCTGACTGTTGTGGCGATGTGGTTATCGAAGGTGAGACCATTGTCCACCTGTGTCCCTAAGTCTCTTATCAAACTTTCGGTGTTTATTGTACTGCCACCTATATGGCAATTCACGGATACATGTTTTTTCCCAAAGGGGATAACTATACATTTCTTGGCATTGAGCTTGAGCCAATGGTTCTGGCACCAAGCATCTGTTTCTGTAAGGCCCTTTTGTAGAGTATCCACATCATTTGGGGATTCAATAATGGCCCCCAGTTTGCAGTCATCTGCAAACTTTGTTATCCAGAGTCCCTTAGTGTTGGCCTGTACTTCAGAGAAGTAGATGCCAAACAAGAGCGGTCCCAGGACTGAACCCTGAGGTACTCCACTTGTCACTTGTCTGGAGCTGGATTTGGAGTCGGCTACTTTTACAGTGTGGGTTCTATCAGTAAGCCAGTTAGGAACCCATTGGGTGACGTAGGGATTAATGCCCAGCTTAGTAGGTTTATCTATGATTCCAGAGTGGGGGATGGCGTCAAAGGCCTTGGCAAGGTCTAGATAGGCTGTGTGGACCACCTTACCCTTGTCCATGGCTCTGGAGACTGGTTCGAAGAAGTCAATCAAGTTCAGGAGACAAGATACCTTGGTACCACTGGAATGGGTTCCCCTCTGTTAGTTCTGTGTGTGAAGTGTGGCCGGTATAGCTCAACAATTTGCTATAGGAGGTCCCTGTCCACCCTATAGCACTCCACTATCTCCAGCTCATGTAGCCCCTGGTAGGTTACCCTGGGTCTGTACACTGTTCTCCATCTCTTCACTGTGGATTGGTCGACAGCATTCACATCCTCACCACCCTCAGTCTCTTCCACAAGTTGTTGTATGATAGCTATTGCAGCCCCTATCATTTTGCTGTTGTAAGTGTTAAAAGTTCCCCGATTGTTTACACCGGTGGTGTAGAGTGTGGGAAAAAACAGAGGGGAAGGTGTTTGCATAGTTTATAGTAGTGTTCTGGGCTGGGCTGGCCTGCTGCCTGTGTAATTGGATGATTCTGATATATTTCACCTGCCAAATATGCTAGTTCTCCTAGATTACCTTCCTACTGCTGTTTTCCCTTCCCATTGCCTTCCTGTTTAAGCCCAGGGACACGCCACACAAACAGTGTACTCAAATGCACACAGAGCTGCTATTTCCTGGTTTAACTTTTTTTTAAACCTTTAAAACCCGGTGCGCGCCGGTGCACACCTGCTTAGGCAATGAACAGAGTGCTAGGCAGAGTCAGACACACCCCCTTGCTTAGCTGTGCTTAGACAGGAGCAAACCTGAGTCATAGGGCTCCAATCTGCTTACAGTATGCCTGACACACTCACCCATGATGTTAGCTTACTCCTAGGCTTGCACCAAGCTATTCCTACTCTTACACTGTTGGGAAATGACTAGTATGCTGGGGAAAACGGATTCACTATCATTCCCCTCATTTACATAGGATTGCCTGCTAATGCATAGTTACATGTCTCGCACTGAGCCTCCTGCATTAGCAACCACTACTCACTGGCCATGTTTTCTTCTGCCTGCCATTGACTTGCATGGCAGAATAGTGATTTTAGTTAGAATGCTTATTTTAGGTTTCTTTTGTTATTTTCCCCTCAATGCTTGCTGCTTCCCTAAGCTTAAACAGCTGAGATCGGCTAAAAAAAAAAAAAAAATAAAAGTTAATATTTTTTATTTTTTATGTTGTTTGCAATGCGAAGGTGGATGAGTTTAAATACTTAGATCAATAGTTCAGAGTAACTGTGAGTGTGGAAGAGAGGTGAAGAAGAGAGTACAGGCAGGATGGAGTGGGTGGAGAATAGGGTCAGGAGTGATTTGTGACAGACGAGTACCAGTAAGAGTGAAAGGGAAGGTCTACAAGAGGGTAGTGAGACCAGCTATGTTATATTGGTTGGAGACAATGGCATTGACAAAAAGGCAGGAGTTTGAGCTGGAATTGGCAGAGTTAAAGATGTTAAGATTTACACTGGGTGTGATGAGGGTGGACAGGATTAGGAATAAGTATATTAGAGGGTCAGCCCAGGTTGGAAGGTTTGGAGACAAAGCCAGAGAGGCAAAATTACGTTGGTTTGGACATGTGCTGAGGAGGGATGCAGAGTATATTGGGAAAAAGATGCTAAGGATGAAGTTACCAGGTAACAGGAAAAGAGGAAGGCCTAGGATAAGGTTTATGGATGTGGTGAGAGAGGACATGCAGGTGGTTGGTGTGACAGAGCAAGATGCAGAGGACAGGAAGAAATGGAAATAGATGATCGCTGTGGCGACCCCTAACGGGAACAGCCAAAAGAAGATGATGTTGTTTGCAATGCCAATGGCCTTATACTTGGCCATTGGCGTGCTTTCTGACTGATATGCAGCCTTTATTTGGAGCTATCACAGCTCCATTTTGGATTTTGCAGAAATGCACTCGGTTACCAACTGAGTACATTTCTGCAGATTGCACTAGTCCTGCACGTCCGGTTGCAAGCTTCCTGGATCGCTAAATCACCTCATTTGCATGGATTTTTCCTGCAAATGGGGTGATTTGCATCCAGGGGCTTAGTACATGCAGGACTAGTGCAGGAGCACTCATGCACTCCCCTGCAGGCTGTTCCTGGATTGCTCAGCAGACATATTGCCTGCTAGAGCTCCTGCACTGATCCTGCACGCCGTGCAAGGCATATAGAATCCGGGGGTATGTCTTATACTGTTCTTATCAATTTTCCACTTCATCACCTCTGACCAATCTAGACTTTTAAGAAGTGCATAAAAGCAGTCCTGATAAATTCTATAATTCATTTTTAATTGCTTCCAAGTTGTAACTTCTTAACATCTGGTCTTAGCAGCTATTGAGGCTGTTTTTGCAGAAGAAATGGAACACCAAGACTACTCCTTTCTGATTTTCATGCCACATAATGTCTCTCATATCTCTGCAGTTTTAACACATATCCTCTCTCCTACAAAATCACTAAAGGAATGAAACCTTCACACATCTTTATTGCAAGGTTTGCACCAAATTTCTCTACTTTAGGACAGCTGTCAAAAGATTTCTGTTTCTCCATGCAGAGCAACTTGAGGAAGCAACCTTCCTCCAGAACCATACACATGCTGGTCCCAAGCTGGGTGGTTTTAATAGCCGCTCTTGTTTTATTCAAGAGAGTTGCTGTACAGAACATGGGCCGGATATGAAGTCGTTCTGTCTATGATTGCAGTAGCAGCTAAAACAAGTAACAAAATGGTGGAAGACAGAGATTGCTCTGAATGACATACATTTGTTAGATGTGACTGTCTCTATCAGACAGCAATAGTAAGGTGAGCTACAAGGGTCCAGAACAGGCCACCGAGTAGGGAGATACCAGGAAGATATAATGGCTTTGAAAATTCATGTCCCATTTTGCAACTATTGTGACAATGTTAATGAAAGTTTGAGGGATAGGCTTCCAGCTTGCACTGTGCTACGAGTTAAGACATCTTAACTGCTATCATGGAGGAGTTAAGATATGTTGTTAATGTACTAACTGATGGAATGTTATAATTTCTTAGACTGAAATTGCAAATCAAAAAAGTTCTGATAAATGAGTATAGGATTTGTACCTTCCTCTGAGGTACAATGATCTCGGCGGTAGTATCTTTAGATGCTATGTGGTGTGTGTGTGTGTGTGTGTGTGTGTGAAGCTTCCACATGGATTGTGTGCGTATATGTGTGTGTGTGTGTGTGTGTGTGTGTGCAGAGGGGGTAGGGTGGAGCAGGTGGGTGTCATAGCCCTGCAAAAAAAAAAACTTTTAGAATGCACTTTGCATATACCGCATGGTGATGAAAGAGTCTGTGTTTCCTTTTTAAGGCTAAGAATGTAAGGCTTTATTATGAATTTGATTATCTTCTTGGCCTTTATAATTGAGACTGCAAAACAAATTTGCTTTTGCATGTTATTATTAGTTGTACCATTAAATAACAACTTCTGTTAAACACAATGTATCATATTGCTGTATGCTATGGTCAAAAATATGATGTTTAAAAAAAGGCATACTGCAGATCACAGATAAACAATTGTTGGTATTGTTAGGGATGGCCTTGCATACATGAACTCTGAGATTAAATGTAAAGACTTGCTGTGACGTATTGAATGAAAGCATACCTGTTTCTTATAGCTACTGATGTTATTTATAGGAAGATAGCATAAAAACATGTTTCATTTGTGAATGAGGCACTCAGTTGAAAACTGAAGTCTGATCAACTATTATTAAGTTACTGATGTAAAAGTTTTATTCCAGATGCAAGTACAAATGTCAACAGAATGAAGTACAAGACCTCTGTTCCTGTTGTAAAAGTACCTGGACTCTTGTTCCTGTGAGTTACTATTTGTATCCTGCCTACTGGCTAACGTTTTACGCCTCAGGAGTCCTTATCTTTAATCTATATTTATAGTCCTAAATTATTTTTCCATCTTTAACTTTACAAGTTGCACCAGACATCTGTTCTGTGCATTCTGTAATCATGTTAAATTAAATGCTTCCATAAATTCCCCAGAGGCATTAATCTTTTATCATCAGATTTTGCTAGTGCTACTTGCACATTCTATCCCCCCCCCCCCCCGAAAGATAGCACCTTTCTTGAAATGCAAAAATGCATATATTAAGTCATCTCTTTGTCCTTTCTCACATCTTCAGCTTTGTTACTTTCACTTCCAGTTGCTTCCACTGTAGGTCCAGCATTATTTTTGTGGCTGTCTATCAGCATCTTCCATTTTGTGTTTTGCATCGATGATTTTTTTTTTAAATGTTACCAAGTACTCTTGATTAGGACAACAGATGTTAATAATGTTAATAGCTTCTTTTTTCCTACTAGTTATGACTTTTCTTGAACATTCCAGTATGATCTCCTCAGCCATGTTTACTAATTGCTCACTTTGTTTAGTTACTGTTAGATTATCAGGTGTGCCAGTCCCAGATTCCTTTCTAGTTTTGTTCCAGCTACTAGCAGGTTAGCATCTAGGGAAGTTCTTTTAAGTGGGTTGTCTCTGAGGTCAAGCAGTTTACCAAGTCTTGAGGTAATCCCTGGTGTACTTTTAATTCTAGCAGTTTACCCAGTAGATACAATTAGCTGGAATAACTGGAATAATGCAGGAACAAGTGCACATTTGTTGCCAGGATTGGTGGGAGACATTATTATTATTATTTTCTTTTTCTTACATCTGGCCTCCGACCCCTGGAAGGTCTGTTATTTCACTGTTGCACTTAATAAATAGGCTGTTAAATTGTTTTGTATTTGTTTTTTTTTTAATTAATATATTCAGTTTTATAGTTTTGATGTCAAATAATTCCCTTGCCTAATGTTTCAGAGTTGCTGTAGGATACGTAATTGTTGCTGGAGGACATATTTTGCATCTAAAATAGACATTATGTAAATATTTCATACTGTTTACACACACACACACACACACACACACACACACACACACACACACACACACACATACACAGAGACAGATAGACAGACAGACACACACATGATTTACTATTGAATTAACAAAACTGCATCAGTCGACTGGTCACAATGTCGACCCAAAATGCTGAATCTGTACCATTGAAAAGGCAGCAAAGTCAAAATTGAATACATAGACACCTGTAGTTTGATGTATTCAACATAGCAGGAGGTGACGCCAGTCACCCATTCTATGCATTTTAATGGACCATGATATTCCACAGTCAACGGTATGTGTATTTTACTATTTTGCAGGGGGACAAGCCCCCCTGGAAATGATATATACCATCTCTGAGAATGCAGTATATTGAGAAAATGGGATAATTCCCTGTTCCTCACTGAACTGCGATCTCCGTTAACAATGCAGAACTCAGATAATCGACCTACACTACCCATTCACTGTACTGTAGTCGATGTTTTCTGGTTTGGCATTATGCCCACTGGAAAAGTGTCTTTCGAGCAGCAACTTTTCCAAGATTATGTAAGCAATGTTTAAAATGTGCCCCTGGTTTTGGGCTGTTTGTCCCCCCACCTCCAATAAATTTTGGCTTTTTCCAGATTTCTTGTGCTGCATAGTTCTTCAAGGGGAGAGAAGTTTAGTGCTGCTTATCACAAGTGTATTTGTATTATTAGTAGCACAACAGGTAGAATACTTGCTTTTGATGCAGAATGCTGTGGGTTCTACTCCCACAGTATGTAAATGGATTGCTGATATTGTACTGTGTTGTACTTTTAAAGGGGGTGGATGCTGCAGACTATTTTGCCAGAGATACCTAGTAACTATGAACCTGCTATCATTTTGCCCTCCATTCCCTATTGCAATATTACTAGATTATCGTTTTTTTATGTAACACAGGCAATTTATTCCTCAAGGACAACAGGCACTTTATTTGTAGATGAAACAATGAAATATAGTTACAGATCACTTTAACGTGGAATTATTGTACATGACTTTTACTTCTGCAGAGATTGTGCATATTTACTGATACTGTGGATTGTAGAAGTTTGAGTAGACTTTTATGATGGAAATGTTCTGAATTGGGCAGTTTTGTCATTATTAGTTCATGCATTTTGTTTCATTGCCTACTGGAAAAATGTTCAAAATACTAAACTTGGCATGCGCTCTAATAGGTCTGCTGGATTGTACAAGGAATATAATTTAATACAGTCAGGAAGGTGTATCAAAGAATACATGTATGTTTTATATGCAAGGGGCCTATGATTTGAAAACAGCCCAAAGGTAATCTTTATCTGCCACTGGCCAGATGCATTTTCTTTGAATGTGGGTTTCAATGAATGTGAGTTTCAAGGGCAGATAAATTTTAATGCTAAGTTTATTTTCATTGTGAGACTACATTGCTTTGTTTAGCAGATGTGTATTCGTGTCTGTGCTATAAAATGTAAAATAAAAAAAAACTATCTTGTTTGCTCATTTCTCTCCTTTCCTAGCTAGTATAGTCCAGATCCCAGGCGTTGCTGGTTTCAGGACTTTATTTTCTGTGTTCAGAGCTATCCAGACCTTGCTGTGGTAGAGGAAAGTCCTACTGCTTACCAGTGGGAGTGGTGAGCATTGTACTGCCTATCTAACAATAAAGGAGTGGTTTCCAGCTCTGAAATTGTAATTTTATTAGCCATTTTGGGCTGATTTCTATCCCTTTCAACTTTCTGGCTTAAAAAGGTGTGTGTTTGCACATTTTTTGCATTGTGTAGCATCGCGGGGCTACGGTTAAACTATTCCAGGTGCCAAAAAGTCTGCTCTTCAAATTTTCCCTTAGAACTAGCTCGTTCCGCAGTAGTAGCACTAAATTCTGAACCCCTGTGACTAGCACTTGCTCTAGAACCTGTTGGAAAACACTAGGAAACCTTAAACTGATACAAGCACTCAACTCTCCTTGTCAATAAGGAGAAATTAATTGTAGGCACTAAACAGCCTATAATTGCAAAGTACCTTGCAAAGGTAAGGAAAAAACGCTCTTGTACTTTACAAAAAAAGCACCTAAACAGGCATGCCCAAGGATCAGCTTCCGGTGATTTCTCCTGTCCAGCTGGTCAGTCTGGGCATACTGGGGCAATGCAGCAACTGCATCATGTACACAGACAACCCTCTCCTCCTACCACCCAACACTACAACCTGCGAGAGATGCACTTACATAGCCAAACTGGAAGCAAAGCTCTCTCCAGCCAAGATTGTGCTAGGCAGTCAAGAGGAGAAGGTTAACACCTGCATTACCCTTCAAAACCCACACCATCAGCACCCACACATAGCAACACTAAACCCACATATGTGGAGGCCCTTAACATTAACCTGCCCAAGCAACAAGGACCTCCGAAGCTGAAATGCAAACAAACACCAGTCACAACCAAAGTGACATAGTTCACAACACCAGTGTGCCACCCAAGAACAGAACCTAAGGCAAGACAACGTACCCAACACTTTAGTCATAGGTGGCTCTATAGTCAGGCACACTGATGTCCCACTCACTAGGCTGAACAAGGAGAAAATTACAGTCAGCTGCCTGTCAGGTGCCAGGATCCACCACATAACACATGCACTCAAGTCACTCCACAGCAAGTACAAATACTACTCTATCATTGTCCTTGTTGGAGTGAACGACTTGAGACATACCTCCCTGGACTACATGAAAAGAGATATGGAAGAGCTCTCGGATCATGTGGCCCAGACAGGTATGACACTAGCCCTGAGTAGCATCCTGCCTTTGCCCAGAATGATACCACAGTATAAGGACAAAGTGATTGACTTCAACAATTGGCTAAGCTTCTGGTGTCATTCAAAGGGGATCCAGTATCTGTCTGCCTGCGACAACATGATTGACAAACTACGATGCTTTGCTAGAGATGGTCTGCACCTGTCACCTCTGGGATTCAGGGTACTGGCTAAAGCTCTTGCCACCCCTATAGTGCTTTTTCAGGCATGGTTCAAAGGACAAAACCACCACCATAACAGATACAAGCATGCAAAATCTGAAGGTAACGCTACTCAGTGCTAGAAGTCTAAACCTCAAAATGCACTCTGTTGAGGCACTCCTAAAATGGAGAACATCAGTATCTGTGCAGTAACTGAGACCTGTTTCAAGGCTCCAGAGAGCACTCCTGCAATACCAGGCTACAACTCTTACCACACTTTTCAGCCACCAAACCAAGACCAAAACACTAAAGGTGGAGGAGTGTCCATATTCACCAAGGATATTCACACCTCCAGGCTAGTTGCCCAACACAATGCATCTGAAATTCTCCAATTGCAACTAACACTAGGTAAGACTGCAATCCAAATTGTAGCTTGCTACAGATCCCCCACCATGCCCCCATGATTTTCACTACACCTTTCTAAACATACTGGAAAATATTAAGATACAACAAAACACCCTAATACTTGGTGATTTCAACTATCCTGCCATTAACTGGGAAAACTACTCGGGTACCAACACCTTTTCCCAGCAGTTCTTGGAATTCATAAATTCCAACACCCTAGATCAACTAATCCATTGTCCCACCAGGGGATCCAATATCCTAGACCTGGTCATTACCAACATGGGAGATAGATGCTCCACACCAGTGTTTACCCCCATAAACAAATCACCCTTGATATCCACATCCCACCCCCACCCCCCAGTAAGGAAACCTCTGTAAAAACCTTCTCCAAAGCCAACTTCATGCTACTCAAGTCAGAAGTGACAAACTTCGTGACACCCATACAGATGGGAGCTGAAAGTTCAATTGCTAAATTCCACACTAAGCACTGTACGAGCACATCCACTTGATCATGAATCGTGCCATCCCAAATAGAACCAAGACGCTCTCCTCCCAAAAAAGGAAGCCAATTTGGTGGTTCCCAGTCATAAACAAATTATACAACAGATGGAAGAAACTGTTGCAGAAAAGAGAAAAATCCCAGGATGCAAAAAACTCCCTCACCAGCCTCAGTAAGAAGCTGAGATCCCTCATAAAATTCTCCAAAGCTAGTTATGAAAATAAAATTGCCAAAGATTCCAAAGACAACCACAAGACATTCTGTAGTTATGTCAAGAATCTAAATGGCAATGCTCAGATCTGCTCTGAGTTACAACAGAATGGCATTAAATATACTGATCCCAAGGACATTGCCAATATCCTGGCAGATCAATTTAGTGCCAGCTTCACCCCCCTCTCACCCCCTAAAGGGCCCATCTCAATACCAAAAGATTGCCAAATACCAGTAATCATGGCCACGCAGGTAAAAAACGCACTCTCCAAAGCCAAGAATACAGCATCCATGGAACCAGATGACATCCCTGGCTGTTTACTACATGAACTACAGAATGAACTGGCACCTCACCTAAGTGTCATGTTAAATCATAGCCTCACCTCAGGCTTCTTGCCCACTGAGTGGCTCACAGCTGCAGTTATCCCCTCCACAAGGGGGATCCACCTTGGATCCCAGGAACTACTGTCCCATCAGTCTGATGAGCCTGATCTGCAAGGGCATGGAACGCATTATCATGGAACTTATAAACAAGGAGATTGGCAACCTTCAAACACTGGACCCCACCCATTTTCATTTGTGAAGGGCCGATCTTGTCTTCTGAATCTGATTGACTTATTCGAATCAATCTCCAGAGCAGTGGACAAGGGTAAGGCGGTCCACACAGCCTATCTGGACCTCGCCAAGGTCTTTGACACCATCCCCCACTCTGGAATCATAGATAAACCTACTAAGCTGGGCATAAATCCCTACATCACTCGATGAGTTGCCAACTGGCTTACTGACAGAACCCACTGTAAAAGTAGCCGACTCCAAATCCAGCTCCAGACAAGTGACAAGTGGAGTACCTCAGGGTTCAGTCCTGGGACTGCTCTTATTTGGCATCTACTTGTCTGAAGTACAGGCCAACACTAAGAAACTCTGGCTAAGAAAGTTCACAGATGACTGCAAACTGGGAGCCATTATTGAATCCCCAAATGATGTAGATATTCTACAAAAGGGCCTTACAGAAATAGATGCTTGGTGCCAGAGCCATGGGCTCAAACTTAATGCCAAGAAATGTATAGTTATCCCCTTTGGGAAAAATCATGTGCCCATGAATTACTACACATGGCAGTACACTAAACACCAAAAGTGTGATGCAAGACTTAGGGACACAGGTGGACAGTGGTCTCACCTTCGATAACCACATCGCTACAACAGTCAGGAAATCCTTCTATGTGGCACACCTCATCACTAAGGGCTTTTCATCCAGAAAACAGGAGGTCATTGTCCCACTATACACATCCCTCGTTAGACCCATTATAGAGTACAACGCCCCATTTGGTATGTACCTCACAAGACATCTGCAATAGCTGGAAAGGCCACAGAAATATCCCACTAAAAGAATCACAGGCCTAAAGCAGATGCCCTATGCTGACCGTCTAAAAAAACTCCAGCTATACTCTGTGGCATATCGTCTACTCAGTGGTGATACTCTGCTTAACATGCAAGGCAATGTCAAACCCTGAGCTGTTGGACATGCTCCACTTAAAGAAATCCCAATCCCTCAGAGCCACGCGCTCCAGGGATCTAAACTTTGTCATCACAATGAACAAAACATGCTGGACGGATAGGTTCCTAACCTAAAGACTCCCCATACTCTGGAATAGACTGCCCGTACATGTCAAGCAGAGCGCTTCCTTGGCCCTCTTCAGAAGGAAACTTGACGATTGGATGAGAGATAGGAAATTCACCCCGGGGATCATGTCAGTCACCCTGCTAGACAGGGGTCCAGGGAAGTAAATATTGTGGGAAGAAATATCCAGGGAATTGTTATGGCTAGGCTTGTATAGGCCCTTGGGCCGATAGCCTATCACCAACCTATGAACCTATAAAAGCATTAAATGAAATCCATATAATCATTGTAGAAGTAAAGCAGTATGCACATTACAGTGTTTATGGTAAATGGGGCAAAATAGTCAGGTAATGGGACATTAGAATGGCTGCAGGGGGAGGATTGTGTATAGGGGGGCCCCATTCGACCATGATTTTGTGAGGGGGGAAGGGCAGCAAACTCAACGACAACCCCAGGGGGCACAAACTCTAGCTACACCACTGATTATTAGGACTTGGAGAATGACTTTTGGAGGTCTAGCAAACTATAATATTCTTTTGCTAAGATTAGAATATTGCCTACCATTAAATTTATTTATTATTTATTTATTTTACATTTGTTGACCGGGCTAGTCTAATTGGATAAATGTCCATTTTCAGTAGAGGCCCAGGTAGAAAAGCTCCACAAAAAGACATGCACAAAACAGAACAATGAACTACAACTACAAGATATTTGTAAGACAATAACAGGTGTTCCATGGTAGCTTAGCATACATGTTAGATAAACACAGAGAAGAACATATAAAATAATCCTCTTTTTTTTTTCTTTTTTTTTTTTAGACTGAGAAGAAGAAAATAAAGAGAGTATTTAGAAAGGTGTGTAAGATATCAAAGCAAAGTAATAAGCAGGAACAGATACCAAAGCAGAGTAGAAGAAGATACCAGAGCAAAGTAATAAGAAGGAACAGGAGAACAGACTAGTTAATAATAGGATTGGAAGAATTAGTTTAAGGGTAGTGACTATAGATAAGGCAGAAAGATGGCCATTTCAGTTGTTCCTAGTTACAATAAGTCAACAACGGAGGTATGGGCATAAAAGTGGCTATAAAGAGAGATGTAAGTGGGACTAGCCTAGGATAACATTAAGAGAAATTCTAGTCGGCGTTGGTACAGGGACATAGCCAGTGGGTTGTAAGGTATGACTTGAGTTTCTTTTTAAATAGTGAAGTAGAAGAAAGAGATGTCAGTTCACCAGGAAGTAGGTTCCAGCTTTTCCCCACAGTATTAGAGAAAAGGGATTCTCCTGCTTTCTTTTTAGGTTTTTGGGTAGTTTGTAAGATTTTTATATGGGATGAATAGACTTGTGAGAATTGGTGTGTTACCTGGATGATGCAGAATTTTATGGGTAATAACCAGTTGGTGAAAAATAATTTGATTTTGCAATTCCAGCCAACCCAGTTGATTCAGATTTAGGCAGTGGTGGGTTCTAAATGGGGAGCTGGTAGCAAATCTGGCAATGTTATTGTAAGAGATTGCCAGCTTGTTGAGGTTGCTTTTAGATAGGTTTGTATATCTAGAAGAGGCATAAAAGAGTGTAGAGATGAGGTGGATGTGGGCGATGATAGTTCTGGCACTGGGAGTAAGGAAGGGTTTAATTCTGTAGAGGGAACCCAGTTTTCAGTTAACTGATTTTATTGTGGTATTGATGTGAGTATCATACTTAAGGTTATGGTCAATAGTCACTCCTAAGAGTTTAGTGTTAGTATCAGGGGATATAACTGTACCATTTTTAGATTTAATAGTGAAGTGAAGTGGGGCAGACTTTTGAGTGGGAGTAAACAGCAGTAGTTTAGTCTTTTTAGGGTTAAGGAGGAGACAACTCTGTAAAAAACATTCCTCTACAAGCTCAAAAACATTTTGGGTGAGGGACTTTAATTCTGAAGGACCTGTAGCTGAGGATTTTAATGTGGAGTCATCTGCATATTGTATGGATATAGCATGGGGGATACTAATAGATCATTTATAAAGATAGAGAATAGAAGAGGGTCCAAAATGGAACCTTGGGGTACACCAAGGGAGACAGGAAAGAGGGAGGATAGTGTGTTGTCCCAAAGCACTGCCTGTTGTCTAAGTAGGACTTGAACCACTGTAGTGCTTGAATATCGAGTGAAAGGGACTTAAGTATATTCAGTAGTAGTTGATGGTTAACCATGTCAAATGCTTTTGAAAGATCTATAAAAGTAGCAGAGGACAGGGTGTTATTGTTACGGTTTTTGTTAATGAGATCAGTAAATGATAGGAGGGCAGTAGTGGTGCTATGTAAAGGTCGAAAGCCATGTTGGGAGTTAGCTAAAAGGTTATTTTGGAGAAGGTGGCCTAGAAGGTACTGGTGTATACATTTTTTCCATAATTTTAGCTATGGGAGAGAGTAGGGCAATCAGACGAAAGTTGGAAAGTTCTAGTGAGTTACCACCTTTGTGTAGGGGGATCATATGAGAGATTTTCCAGATGGTTGGGATGGTGCCTTCAGTAATGGTTCTATTGATTAGACTAGAGATGGGGTAGGCAATAACTTTAGCTGCTATTTGAAGATACTTAGCAGGTAAACGGTCAGCAGAGGGGGTAGAGTGTTTAAGTTTTTGAAGGAGGGTACAGATAAGGGATGTAGGCACAGGTTGTATTTGGAAAGTGGGTGGTGAGTTGTTTAAGGATGATAGCAGGTTAGAGGATATAGGGGGTAGAGAGTTAGCAAGAGAATGGATAGCTTCAGTAAGGAAGGTATTGAAGGAGTCAGCAATTTGTTTGGGAGTGTCTTGGGTACCTCCAGATGGTGTAGGCGTTTTAGAGTTGCCTAGATGTAGGAGTCTGTTGATACCTGACCAACATTTCTGTGGACTTTGTTGATTGGATTGTTGAAGTTGAAAGAAGTTTTTTTTGTCCTGAAGTGTTGATGATTTAGTTGAGTTTCTAAGCTGTTTAAATTTTAAATGATCAGATGGGTCTTTAGAGGTACGCCATTTGGCCCAAAGTTTTTTTCTTAGTAGAATATTTTGCTTAGATTCCTTTGTAAGCCATGGAGCAGTTTTGGTACTGTTCCTAAGAGTACGGGAAGAGGCATGATATTCCAAGATTTCAAGGAACTTATTGCTGAAGTATGCCACTGCTTCATCTAGTTGGAGATGTTTTAAGGGTGACCAATTGCATACACTCAGTTCATTCTGGAAGTATTCTGGGTTAAAATGTTTATTGTAGCGAATAGTTGCAAAAGTTATGGGACTGGTATTATTATTCTTTTGTCGAATTATATAAGTAAAAGAGTGATCACTGATGTCAGATGGGAGGGTATCTGTCATATATGTTGTGGGTAGAGTATTTATAAGGATCCAATTTAGGGTGGTTTCTTTGTTGGTAGGTTTATGTATAAGAGTAGGTGAGGTGATTATTTGGGAGAAGCCATGAAGGTTAATGTGGTTAGATGGATTATTGGAGTAACATGTATTCCAGTCTATATTGAAGTCTCCTAGGAGAATGGTTTCTTGTGGATAGTTGGTGGACAGCCAGCTAAGGATATTTTCAAGGGGGGTGATGTTATTACCTGGAGGAAGATATGAGCATATAATGTAGATGGACTTACAAGTATTTAGTTGTAGCTTAGTGATAAGAATTTCAGTATTGCTATCAGAAGGTGGGTGAGTATCCAGTGGTGTAACTTGGAGGCCTGCTTTGTATAATAAAGGTACGCCCCACCCTTTTTGTTCAGGTGATCCCTTCTTAACATACTGTATCCCGAAGGGGTAATTTCATAATCTTGGGTTGTTGGTTTTAACCATGTTTCAGTTAGGCAGAGAATGTCAGAGTCATGTACATCCAGCAGGGAATGAAGATCAGCCAGTTTATTATTGACATTTTGTATATTTAAGTGAGCTATGAAGAGGGAGTTTGCAGGTCTTGTAGGGGTGTGAACAGAAGGTGGAGCAGGTCTTTCTAGGTTAGCAGGGCTATTAATGGTGGGGCCAGGATTAGGATGGATGTCACCATCGAGTAGGAGGTGAAGATGTAGTCTATATGTGTGAATTAGAGTAAGATTCAATATGTTATGTTCTATTTTGAATTGTTGGTGTTTATAGTTAATGTGGATGACTCTGTGGTACTTTGGGAGGAGATAGTAATTTGTAGATGTGATGTTGCTGTGTTTTAGGGTGACTGATGAGGCTGGCAGGGAAGTATCTTTTGTGGCCTGCTGGAAGTTAGAGTAACTAAGATGTTCATAGGCAGTTAGGATATAAGGAAGGAAAAGGAAGGACAGAATTAAGAACATGAGTAGGGGTTTGAGATGAGTTGATATAAGAGAAATAGACATTATGCTGAAGAAGTTGAGAGAGGAGAATAAGTAGGTAAGAGTTGAAAATGAAAAGGGAGGAGAATAGTAAGATGGAATGTCTAAGATTAGTTTTGGGATGGGATTGGATAGTGAGTAAATGAAGAAGTGGGAGGAGGGATATAGTAAGGTGGAGTACCTTAATAAGTTGTGGGATAGGATTGGAAGATGGGGAGGTAGGAGTGGCTAGAGAGGTATAAGGCTAGATGTAATGGGGTGGGTGGGAATTGGGGGTAGGGCAGGCGAGCAGATTGAGCCCACAGGGCGAATGGAGCGGGAAGAGCCAAGTGAATGATAAAAGAAAACAAATCCAGTGAAAACAATCAGTGAAATGCTGACTGCTGAAGGTAAGTGTAAGTAGAAGAAGGTTAAGGGGGTAGTAGAGTGAAATGGTAGTATGATGAGGTAGGGTAGCTATGTAAGTTATTGGGAAATTGGAGGGGTAGAGTTGGACTTCAATAAAATAGTTAAGGAAAAATAGTTTCCTGAGAAATTTAAATTTGAAGCAGAAGGTTAAATGAACAAAGATAGTAAGGTCAATAGAAGGGTGCCATCTAGTGGGCAAAGACTATACTGGTACAATAGCTCTTGGAGGTGGATAGGCAGTGTAGGAACAAGGGAGGGAAATAGTGCAGTCAAATGCAGAGGCTACTGGAGGGGAAGGGATGGAGGCAGAGAAGGAGAGAGGAGTATGGCTGCTGGCTATCCTGGCAGGGAAAGGTACTTTTACACCTATAGATTTAAGCAAATAGCTTAGCATACAGCAAAAACATACTGTCTTGTAGTCTTGAGGGGATGAGTTAGGCAGAAGTTAGCCTCTATTCCTTAACTTAGGAAGAGACAGCAGGTATTAGTTTTGAATTAAGGATTCGCGGTCGTCAGGTAGGGCAGGTTCTCCAACCCTAATTCAGGACAGGCATGTTAACTAGTTTCTTGTAGTCTTGAGGGGATTAGTTCATGGAGAAGTTATCCTCTATTCCTTAACTTACGAAGATACAGCAGGTATTAGTTTTGAATTAAGTATTCACAGTCATCAGGTAGGGCAGGTTCTTCAACCCTAATTCAGGACAGGCAGGTTAACTAGTTTCTTGTCGTCTTGAGGGGGATGAGTTCAGGGAGAAGTTAGCCTCTATTCCTTAACTTAGGAAGAGACAGCAGGTATTAGTTTTGAATTAAGGCTTTGCGGTTGTCAGGTAGGACAGGTTCTCCAATCCTAATTCAGGACAGGCAGGTTAACTAGTTTCTTGTCATCTTGAGGGGATGAGTTCAGGGAGAAGTTAGCCTCTATTCCTTAACTTAGGAAGAGACAGCAGGTATTAGTTTTGAATTAATGATTCGCGGTCATCAGGTAGGACAGGTTCTCCAAACCTAATTCAGGACAGGCAGGTTAACTAGTTTCTTGTAGTCTTGAGGGGATGAGTTCAGGGAGAAGTTAGCCTCTATTCCTTAACTTAGGACGAGACAGCAGGTATTAGTTTTGAATTAAGGATTCGCGGTCATCAGGTAGGGCAGGTTCTCCAACCCAATAGTTAAGAATGCTAGAAGCCAGGATACACAGCAGCCAAGAATAAGACAAGGAATTAAAGATGGCGCCTCTTAGGATTTGGTATAAATGCCCTACTTTTACCACAAAACCCACATACTGTAAGTCACCAAAAACAAAATCCTAAGGTTCATCATCTTCTCCCTTCCCAGTGAACATCATTGCTACATGTTTCAAAAAATGGTTACCATTTACTATAGGGTCTGGGCTCTGGGGCTATGTTTATGCTGTCTGTGCTTCAGTTTGCATTTGAAAGTTGGTATCCCACAATTCCATTGGAGTGAGCAGGGTTACATAATTATGTACAAAAATTTTATGTTAATCAGCATACCGATTTGTACCTTTTTTCATGGGCCTTTGTCCAGATTTTTGATGTTTCCAGGTTGAGAGGTATGACTCCACCCTCTACATACTTTCTCTCCTACAAAGCTTCGATTTTCCGGATAACTTCCAGTACCTCTATTTTCTTTAATGCAGGTCTATATAAGGTCTATACCTAATGTTTTATATAACTGCTACCTATCTTAAGATCTGCCTCCTGCTAAATCTCTTGCTGCCTTTGCTACCCTTCTCTGTACCTCTAATTGAAAGACAGTGGATGTATTATGTAATGTGCCTATCTGTGTAATTTCTCTGTAACCAGCTACCTTGTGAAAAAATGTTATTTAGTTAAATTCGTAGGCCACTGTATGTTATATAATGTGCTCTGGTTGTATTTCTATCATTGTGTTTTCATGCAAATTCAGTGCATTATACAAAATGTCATTTTTTTGTCTTTAAATCTACTTTCCTAATATGTGTAGCTTTTCTCCCAAGGCCTCCACTGAAAATGAGATTAACCCATACTAAAAAAAATAACTAAAACCATTATCGAAGATAATAGTTAAATATACCATTGTCAAAGTGATAGAAGCAGAAGAAAGATTTAAGCCCATTAACACATCTTTACTTAAACCAAGCAGTGTTTCCATTTCTCCCTGTAAGATTTTCTGGTGCTTGGATTTAGGGAAGGGCAGTATTTTAACAATTATCCCAGAAAAAAAACAGGATCACTGACAACTACTTTTAAGTGGAGAAGGCAAGTGACTAGGGGAATAAATATCAGTGAGGCACTTCCCATTCGCATGGGACAACACATTTTTTGATGGTCTTAAAAAGAGTGGTTCTCCATAAGATGTGACAGAAGAAGAATATCTTCCTGAGCTATATGGATGACTGCCCCCTGAGGAAAAGCATAAATGAGGCCAGTTTGCCACTTGCAGACCACATAATTTCTCAGGAAGCGTCCCAGTGGCAGAATTAGCAAAATAAATTCCTCTACCTGGTCTTGGTTGGGGATTTAAACAGGTCACAGCAGCATCTGTCCATGTTCAGCACATGGCCCTTGACATTGAATAGCTAAAGAATAGCTCCTGTGATATGAGCAGGCACCTTCTCAATTTGCCTACCAAGTAATTGGATTGTACAGGACTATGAATTACAAACTGAAAATTGTTAATGGTTATGGCCCTTTCTCACACTATCATAGCTTAAAGGCATAGTGATTGAGTTTTCACATCCTTGCTAATGTACTACACAAGTGCTATGCTGTCTCTTTACATGTTCATAACTCATGTTTGAAGAGGGAGACCTGGAAGGCTTGGAATGCCAGAACAACTGTTCTTGCCTCCTGTATATTGATATATTGGAAAATTTATGATGATGTCTAGAGAACATAAACTGTCAGCACATTGTGATGCCTCAGTTCACAGGCTAACACATTCATGGAGACTATTGTCATGGAAGGTAGAAGATGAAAGGGATTGTTTAAGGAGGAATTATCCAATACCAGAATAAGAGATAATTTGACAAACATGCCATTCATGACTTGAAAGTTTTAGGTGCTGAGCTGTACTAATGTCCCAGCCTTAGTCCTATGTTACAGAGGATAGATCCACTCCTGATTCAATATTGCAGTGGTAGCATTTTATACATGAAGCAGTCATATGAAACAACACACACTTGTGTGTGTGTGTGTGTGTGTGTGTGTGTGTGTGTGTGTGTGTGTGTGTGTGTGTGTGTGTGTGTGTGTCAGTCTGTCTGTGAGATTGTATCACATGAATGTTTCACGTACAAAATATTACCACTGCAGCACCTCCACAGTAATTTATTTCAGTGTTTTCTGATTTTTATTGAGGCTGCATTTTTCTGTAGAATACTGCAGTTTTGGCATGTGTTTCTTATGTAATAGATTTCCTTGTGTGAGGTGCAATACAGTGACATTATCCCTGTAACACACAAATATACACACACACACACACACACACACACACACACACACACACACACACACACACATAGGTAGGTACTAGGCTATTGGCTCTAGGGCCTATACAAGCCCAGCCAAAAAGGTACCCTGGCTTTTGCCACCCAAGAAAATTATTTTCCTGTGCCACTGTCAAGCAGAGCCACAGAAGTGATCCCCGGAGTGAATTTCGTATTTCCTATCCAATCATCAAGATTTTTCTTGAAGAGTACTAATGAGGAGCTTTGTTTGATATAGATAGGTAGTTTATTCCAGAGTATGGGAAGTCTCTGGGACAGGAATCTATTCCTCCAGCATGTTCTGTTTAGTGTGGTGACAAGGTTTAGGTCCCTAGAGCATGCTCGGAGGGATTGGGACTTCTTTAAGTGGAGCATGTCCAACAGCTCTGGGTTTGACATAGCTTTGTATAGGCGATATGCGACGGAGTAAAGCTGGAGTTATTTTAGACGGTCTGTGCAGGGCATCTGTTTGAGGCTGGTAATCCTCTTTGTGAGGTATTTCTGTGGCCTTTCCAGTTGTTGTAGATGTCTTGTGAGGTACATACCAAATGGGGTATTGTACTCTATAATGGGTCTAATGAGTGAAGAGTAGAGGGGAACAGTAACCTCTTTTTTTCTGGATGAGAAACCTTTTGTGATGAGGTGTGCCACGTAGAAGGATTTCCTGACTACTGTGGTGATGTGATTATCATAGGAGAGAATACTGTCCACCTGTGTCCCAAGGTCTCTTATCACACTTTCAGTGTTAAGTATACAACCGCCTATGTTGTAGTTCATGGGTACAGAGTTTTTACCAATGCAGATGACAGTGCACTTTTAGGTTCATAGGTTCATACTAGGCTATCTGCCCTAGGGCATTTACAAGCCTAGCCAGAGAGTGTTTGGCTTTTGCCACCCATTTTAAAATGAATTTTGCTATGCCCTTTTTCGAGGTTAGTATACTGTGCATCTGTCTAACAGGGACACAGAAGTTATACCCGGAGTAAATCTATGATCTCCCATCCACTCATCAAGATTCCTCTTGAAGAGAGTCAATGAGGGACTCTGCCTAACTTGGACTGGGATTTTATTCCAGAGTGAAGGGAGCCTCTGGGTTATGAATCTGTCCCTCCAGCATGTCCTATTTATTTCAGTGCTGAGGTTCAAGTCTCTCGAGCGCATAGCTTGATGGGATTTGGGTTTTCTGAGGTGCAACATGTCCATTAATTCCGGGTTGGACATGGCTTTATACGTCAGGCACAGATCACCTCTGAGCAGGTGGTATGCCACTGAGTAGAGCTGGAGTTTCTTTAACCGGGCAGCATATGGCATCTGTTTGAGCCATTTGATCCTGTTGGTGAGGTACTTTTGGGGTCTTTCCAGTTGCTGCAGGTGTCTGGTAAGGTACATCCCAAAAGGGGCATTGTACCCAATTATGGGCTTGATGAGGGATGAGTAAAAAGGCACGATGACATCCCCTGATCTAGATGTGAATCCCTTCATGATTAGGTGGGCTATATAAAATGATTTTCTAACCACTTTGGCCACATGGTTGTCAAATGAGAGATTGCTATCAACTTGGGTCCCCAGGTCCCTTATTACTTCTTCTGTACTTAATGGATTACCATCTGTATGGTAATTTGTGGGCACTTTGTTTTTGCCGAAGGGGATGACTATACACTTTTTGGCATTTAGCTTGTGGTCATTGCTCTGGCACCAGTTGTCTGTTTCTATGAGGCCCTTTCATAGGATGCTTGTGTCGGCTGGAGAGTCAATTATGGCGCCCAGTTTGCAGTCATCTGCAAACTTGGTCAGCCGCAGTCCTTCCGTGTTGGCCTGTACCTCCGAGAAATATATACTGAGCAAGAGAGGTCCCAGGACTGAGCCTTGTGGGATGCCACTTGTAACTGGCTTGGAGTCTGACATGGCTCCAGCAATTCTAACCATGTGGGTTCTGTCCTGGAGCCAGTTTGCAACCCATCTAGTGACATAGGGGTTTATGTTTAAGCTGGTGAGCTTATCTATAATGCCCGAGTGGGGTATTGTATCGAAGGCTTTTGCGAGGTCCAGGTAGGCTGTGTGGACCACCTTCCCCTCGTCAGTGGCCTTGGTGACTGTTTCAAAGAAATCATCCAAGTTTAAGAGACAGGATCTTCCCTTAACAAAGCCGAACTGGGTAGGATCCAGTGTCTGTAGGTCCCCAATATCTTTATTGATGAGGTCCATGATGATCCTTTCCATAGCTTTGCAGACCAAGCTAGTCAGGCTTATGGGGCGATAGTTTCCAGGATCCGTTGAGGCACCACCTTTGTGGAAAGGGACCACTGTTGCTGTACGCCACTCTTTGGGTACATATCCTGTAGTAAGGCTGAGATTGAACAGTAGTTTTATGTTTGGGTTTAGTTCTTCTTGGAGTTCATGTAGGATGCTGCCAGGGACACCGTCTGGTCCCATTGATGCTGTGTTTTTTGCTTTGGCGAGGGCGGCTCTTACCTGAGCATCTGAGATGTCAGGGGGGCAGCACTCTGCTGGGATAGATATTTGCCCTTTTGGTGGGGAAGGGGGGAGAAATTTGCACTGAACCTGTCAGCTAGGATGTTGGCAATGTCTGTGGGTTCGGTGTATGTTATGTCATTTTGGACTAATTCTGAGCATATCTGGGAATTCCCACCCAGGTTTCTAACATAACTAAAGAAAGCCTTGTGATTATCCTTAGTGTCCTGTGCAATTTTTCTCTCAAAGCTGGCCTTAGACAATTTTATGAGTGCCCGTAGTTTTTTGCTAATACTGATCAGAGATGCCTTCCCTTTTTGGGATTTTGCTCTATCATGTAGTAGCTTCCTCCTTCTATTGTATAGTTTGTTTATGGCTGGGGTCCACCAGACAGGATGTCTGCCTTTGGAGGAGTGGGTCTTGGTTTTGTTTGGGATTGCATGATCCATGCATTCCTGAAGGTAATCATAGAATGCGTTTATAAAGGATTCTGCGGCCTGGGCCGTATTTTCCACAGGCCCTGGGGCTTTGAAGGATTCCACCTCAGTTTTGAGGAGTGTGAAATTTGCTTTAGAGAAGTTTTTCACTGTGGTTTTCTGGGCAGGGGTTGGGGTCGGGATGTGAATATCTAGTGAGATTAGTTTATGGTCTGATCTTACCAGTGAGGGATACACTTCTGGTCTGGAGCATAGAGTCCCCATGTTGGTAATGATCAGGTCCAGTATGTTTTCCCCTCTTGTGGGAGTGGTAACAAGCTGTTCCATAGCATTTGAGTTTATAAATTCTAGGAACCTTTGGGCTAGGGTGTTGGAGCTAGAGTAATGCTCCCAGTCTATGTTTGGGTAGTTGAAGTCGCCCAGTATAATAGTGTTTGGAGAGACCTTCATATTTTCCAGTGTTCTCTGGAAGGCCAAGTGTGGTTCCTGGGTTTGGGAGGGTGGTCTGTAGCAGGCTATTAACTGGAAGGCAGTTTTACCCACTGTTAGTTGCACATGGATAGTCTCTGATGCTTGGACCTGGAGGTGTGGGTATCTTTGACGAATATTAATACTCCCCCTCCTTTTGTGGTTCGGTCCAAGTTTTGGGGCCGAAAAACATGGTATGAGGTATAACCTGGTAGTGCTGGGGTGCTCTCGGAAGCCTTGAACCAGGTTTCTGTTACTGCACAGATATCAATGTTCTCCATGCTAAGGAGAGTTGGGTTTAGACTTCTGGCATTGAGTAGCATTACTCTTAGTTTCTTATCCCTTGTGATACCTATGGAGGTGGGTTTGTCTTTTGAGCCTCACCTAAAAAAGGCACTATGGGGGTGGCAAGAGCCTTTGCCAATATCCAAAAGCCCAGGGGTGACAGGTGCAAGCCGTCCCTAGCGAAGCATTGTGGCTTGTCGAGCATGTCATCCCAGGCTGACAGGCATTGGATCCCCTTTGAATGACGCCAATACTTAAGCCAATTGTTGAAATTGATCATCTTGTCTTCATATTGTGGCATCATTCTTGGTGAGGGTAAGATGCTACTCAAGTTCATGGTCATACCGGCCAGGACTACATGCTCAGAGAGCTCCTCTATGTCTCTTTTCATGTAGTCCAGGGAGGTACGTCTCAGGTCATTCACACCAGCATGGACAATGACTGAGTCATATTTGTACTTGCCTTGGAGTGACCTGAGTGCTTGTGTTATGTGGCGGATCCTAGCACCTGACAGGCAGCTCACCGTGACCTTCTCCTTGTTCCGCCTGGTGAGCGGGACGTCATTGTGTCTGACGATAGAGTCACCTGTTACAAGTGTATCAGGTGTGTTGTTTAGCCTTAAGGGCTGTGACTGTTTGGCACACTGGTTTTGTGAGCTATGTGCTGCATGTGTTTTGTTTTGGGGTAGCGGTTGTTTGGGTGTCTGCTTTGGAGGTCTCTTTTGCTTAGGCAGATTTTTATTTAAAGCCTCCGAGTATGTTTTTGTGTGTTTATGTTTGGTTTGCTGTCGTGGTAGGTCTATGTGAGACTGGAATTGTAGTGAGTGTGGTTTCCTTCTCCTCCTGACTGGTTTCACCAGTACTGAGTTGAGAGAGCTTAGCCTACAGTTTTGCTATATGGTTGCATATCTCACATGTGTTGGAATTTGTTGGGAGGAGGAGAGGGTTGTCAGTCTACATGAGACAGTTGTAACATTGCCTCAAGATTCCCAGATTCATCAGCTGGACCAGAGAGGAGATTGACAACTGACCTTTGGACATGCTAGAATAGTATTGGGAATTCCTTTATAATTGAAAAAAGGGCCAATGGGGAACAAGGTACTCAAGGGGAGTTTGTGAGGGTGTAGTGCTTTTAATTTTTAGTGCTGACTTATATAATTGCTTTAGTGAGCAAGTGCCAGGCTTTAGAGTAGGAATAGGGTGTTTATTATGAGAACTAGATCAGTTCTAAGGGAAAAAGTGAAGACAGACTTTGTGGAGACGAGAATGGTTTAAACCCAATTAAGCGGCGTTGCCAGATGCTGCGCTATGCACAAAATCGTGCAAAGCCACGCTAAAGCGGGTTTTATACAGGGGGGACTTGAAAGAGCTAGAAATTGGCCCAAAACGGCCAATAGACTACAAGATTCTTGTGCTAGGAACACTCCTCCAGGGATAGATAAGCTGCTCTAAGCTCCCCACTGCCACTGGTGAACAAAGAAGCCTCCCTTTATCCAAGAAAGGAAATGGGCAACACAGGAACTTTCCAAAAGTCCAGAATACAGCAAAGCCTGTATTTGGACTACTCTAGGTCAGGAAAGACGGGAAACAAGGATAATTTTTTTCTTTTTTTTCTTTTTTGCAGCAAACAGCAGGAAAATGCAATATATATGTAGCACAGGCTAGCACACTTGAGTGTGTAGCCTCAACAGGTAATTACAACACACAGGACAAACTTTAAAAATGCAGGTGCAAAAACAACGTTAAACAGTTTAAAACAGTTCAAGAATGCAGAAATACTTGCTGTTTAGCTAGATCGGACAGTTGACCAGGTAGTAGCAGGAAAACACTTTTATCAGGTTAGCAGTCGCTCTTTTAGCCTCTCTGATGCTAGCACCACTCTGCAGGACCACGAGGAGCTTGGCTGAGTAGTAATAAGTGCAAAAAATGTGCCAACGTGGGTTTTATACAGGGGGGGCTTGAAAGAGCTAGAAATTGGCCCAAAACGGCCAATAGACTACCAGATTCTTGTGCTGGGAACACTCCTCCAGGGATAGATAGGGTGCTCTAAGCTCCCCACTGCCACTGGTGAACAAAGAAGCCTCCCTTTATCCAAGAAAGGAAATGGGCAACACAGGAACTTTCCAAAAGTCCAGAATACAGCAAAGCCTGTATTTGGACTACTCTAGGTCAGGAAAGACGGGAAACAAGGATAATTTTTTTTTTTCTTTTTTGCAACAAACAGCAGGAAAATGCAATAAATATGTAACACAGGCTAGCGCACTTGAGTGTGTAGCCTCAACAGGTAAATGCAACAAAAAGGACAAACTTTAAATTACAAGCGCAAAAGCGTGCTAAAGCTGGCTTTAAAGTAGGGGGTTAGAAAGAGATAGGAAATGGCCCAAAACGGCCAATAAGCTACAAGTTACTGGGATAGAACCACTCCTCAAGGGACAGATAGGCTGCTCAGAGCTCCCCACTCTCACTGGTGAACAAAGAAGCTTCCTCCTATCCAAATAAGGATATGGGCAACACAGGAACTATGACACAGCCCAGATATCAGCAATACCTGAAGACTGGACTATTCTAGTTCAGTAAAGGCGGGAAACAAGGATATTTTTTTTTTTTTTTTTTTTTAAGTAGCAGAAATTAGGTACTGAAACACAGTAAATGCTTTAATTCGGCTAGCGCACTTGAGTATGTAGCCTACCAGTTGCCTGTATCACTCTTCAGGACACCACGAGGAGCCGTGCGGAGTTGTATACAATAACAAACTTTTTAAATCACAGATTCGCTAAGAAAAAAAAAACTGGCGCTTTAGGCAGAATTAGTTAAGACAGCAAGAAAAGCAGAAAACTGATACTTAATCACTCCAAAGTCACTCTTTTGTCTCTCTGCTGTTGTAGACTCTGCAGAACATCTGGAAGGCACTTGCTGAGCAGAATACAAGCATAAAAACCTGTGCAAATGAGGTTTTTATAGCAAGGAAGTGAAAGAGATAGAAATTATCCCAAAATGGCCAATAAACTACTAACGTCTGGGCTGAAACCACTCCTCCTGGGACAGATAGGCATGCACAAAGCTCCCCTCTCTCACAGGTGAACAGAGAAACTTCCTTCTATACAAGTAAGGTAATGGCAACACAGAAACTTGTAACACAGCCCTGGATTCAGCAATAACCTGAAAACTGTACTATACTTGTTCAGAAAGGTGGGAAACAAGTATATAATTTTTTTTTTCAGAAAATAGAGCAGATACAATCAAAATTAGCCCAAAAAGGCCAATAAACTATTAGCTCAATTGGCATTGAGCTTGAGGCCATGGCTTTGACACCAGGCATCTGTCTCAGTGAGGCCCTTTTGTAGGATGTCCACATTGTTAGGAGTTTCGATTATGGCTCCTAGTTTGCAGTCATCTGCAAACTTCATTAGCCAAAGACCTGTGTTAGCCTGTACTTCAGAGAAGTAGATACCAAACTGGAGAGGACCTAGGACTGAACCCTGTTTTACTCCACTTGTCACTGGTATGAAGTCAGATTTGGAGTCTGCTACTTTCACAGTGTAGGTTCTGTCAGTGAGCCAGTTGGCAACCCATCTTGTGACATAGGGATTTATACCTAGTTTAGTGAGTTTATCTATAATTCCAGAGTGGGGGATGGTGTTGAAAGCCTTGGCAAGATCTAGATAGGCTGTGTGAACCACCTTACCCTCATCTACGGCTTTGGTGACTGCTTCAAATAAGTCTGTCAGGTTTAGGAGACATGATCTGCCTTTTACAAACCTGAACTGAGTGGGGTCCAGAGTTTGGAGATTACCAATGTCTTTGTTTATAAGTTCCATGATGAATCATTCCATGGCCTTGCAGACCAGGCTCATCAGGCTAATGGGGCAGTAGTTCTCGGGGTCCATGGTGGCTCCCCCCTTGTGGAGTGGGATAACTGTCATTGTGCACCATTCAGCGGGCACAAAGCCTAAGGTGAGGCTATGATTGAACATGGTACTTAGGTGGGGTGCCAGTTCATTCTGTAGTTCGTGTAGAATGCAGCGTGGGATGTTGTCTGGTCTCATGGATGCTCTGTTCTTGGCTTTGGAGAGTGTGTTTTTTACCTGTGCAGCCGTGATTACAGGAACTTTGCATTCTTCCGGTATAGAGATGGGCTCTTTAGGGGGTGAGAGGGGGGTAAAATTAGCACTGAACCTATCTGCCAGGATGTTGGCAATATCAGTTGGGTCTGCATATTTAGTGCCATTGTGCTGTAACTCAGAGCAGATCTGAGTGTTGCCATTGAGATTCTTGACATAGCTATAGAATGCTTTGTGGTTGTCTTTAGAATCAGTGGTGGTTTTGTTTTCGTTACTACCTTTCGAGGATTTTATCAGGGATCACTTCTTATTACTGAGGCTGACCAGGGAGCTCCTCCACTCATGGGATTTTACTCTCTTTTGCAGCAGTTTCTTCCTTCTGTTGTACAGTTTGTTTATGACAGGGGGCCACTAGATTGGCTTCCTTTTTTTGGAGGATAGCATCTTGGTTCTGTTTGGGATAGCACGATCCATGCACTCGTGTAAGTGCTTATAAAGTGCAATTGTGTAGAATTCAGTAGTCGTAACTGCATTGTCCATCTGCATGGGTGTCATGAAGTTCAGCACTTCTGTCTTAAGAAGCATGAAGTTGGCTTTGGAGACATTTTTTGCCGTGGTTTCCTTAATGGGGGGTGGGGGCAGGATGTGGATATCTAGGGTAATTAGCTTATGGCCGGATCGGACCAATGAGGCGTTGACTTCAGGTGTGGAACACTGGTCACTCATGTTGATAATAACTAGATCTAGGATATTGTTGCCCCTGGTGGGGGTGTGGGTAAGTTGATCCAGGACATTGGAGTTTATGAATTCCAGAAAGCGTTGAGCGAAGGAGTTGGTACATGAGTAGTTTTCCCAGTTAATGGTGGGGTAGTTGAAGTCGCCCATTATTAGGGTGTTTGGTTGAAGCCTAATATTTTCCAGTACATCAAGAAAAGAGGAGTGGGAATCCTGGGGCATGGTGGGGGATCTGTAGCAAGCTACAATTTGGATTCCAGTTTTGCCCAGAGTTAGTTGCACTTGGATAACCTCAGCTGCATTATGCTGAGCAACTAACCTGGAGGTGTGGATATCCTTAATGAATATGGACACACCTCCACCATTGGTGTTCCTGTCCAGGTTACATGGCCGAAAAGTGTGATATGAATTATAGCCTGGTAGTGCAGGGGTGCTTTCTGGAGCCTTGAACAAGGTCTCAGTCACTGCACAGATATCGATGTTCTCCATTTTAAGGAGTGCCTCAAGTGAGTACATTTTGAGATTTAGGCTTCTAGCATTTAGTAGCATCACCCTCAGTTTTTTCTTGCCTTTTCCTGTTAAGGTGGTGAATTTGTCATTTGAACCTTGCCTAAAAAAGGCACTATAGGGGCAGCAAGAACCTTAGCCAGTATCCGGAATGCCAGGGGTGACAGGTGCAGGCCATTTCTGGCAAAGCATTGTGGTCTGTCGACCATGTCAAACCAGGCAGACAGATACTGGATCCCTTTTGGAATGACACCAGAAGCTTAGCCAATTGTTGATGTCAATCATTTTGTCCTTGTACTGCGGTATCATTCTAGGTGATGACAGAATCCTACTCAGGGCTAGGGTCATACCTGCCTGGGCTACAAGATCAGAGAGCTCTTCCATGTCTCTTTTCATGTAGTCCAGGGAGGTACGTCTCAAGTTGTTCACACCAACATGGACAATGACAGAGTCATATTTGTACTTGTTGTGGAGTGACCCAAGTGTGTGGGTTATGTGGCAGATTAAACAACCTTGCAGGCTTGAACCCAGGACCCTATACATTATAATCACAGTAGTTATCCACCAAGCCATCACAGAAGTGCACACAAATGCAAAGACATACATATAAGGCACACAGAATATGTTAGTTTACCATTTTGTCACCTGTACATTACAGACATTGTCACTGCTGCACTGCACAGTAGCTACATAAGTGTACCATAGGTTCATAGGTAGGTACCAGGCTATCTGCCCTGGGCCCTATACAAGCCCAGCCAAAAGGGAACCCTGGCTTTTGCCACCCAAGAAAATTATTTTCCTGTGCCACTGTCGAGCAGAGCCACAGAGTGTATGATTTGGCTGTACTGATATCAGTAGAACCTTGATGGACCTGTAATATGGCAGAATTCCCTACTTCTGTGATGTAGATCATGGAGAATGAAACTCAAATGAGATGCAAATGATCAGCAGTATACATGAATGGGTAATGAGAACAAAACAGTTCAGAAACTTTGTTTCTTAGCTGTTCAACATAAATCTAGGACATATACTGCATGCCCCTGTGACAGGCAGAACTTGCATTCCCCTTAGCTTCCTGCACAGTGCTGCCTGTATACCCTAATAATGGAAAGCTACCCTCTGACTGGCTTGTGTAGGCATAGGGTACGTACTGCTTCACTGCTGTGCACCCTACTGTTAGTGGTGTGCTGTTCCCTGAGTGTTGAGTGCTTCAGTTGTTCATCATAAAATCCCTATTAACTGTCCTGCTATCTATATGTAGGGTACATACTGCCATCAGCCTGCTGTGCACCGTAATACTTCTACATCCCCATGTACGTCCCCATAACATCAGGCGGCATGATGCCAGGGCACTTCTGAGGGTTAGGCTTGTAAAGGCTCCAGGGCCATTAGCCTAGTACACACTTACGAATCTATGAACTTCTGCACTGCAGTATCTTAAGGAAGACATTTCTGTGATGCACTCTTCTCTACAAATCTAGTGGTAACCCTTATCCTTACAAAGTGCCACATATTTTTTGAAAAACTCTTCTTTATTTTTGTTTCTCAACAGTTAATGTATTTATAATATTTACAGTATAAAGAGAGACATTTACATTGGATTTCAAACAGACGCTGACAAAAGTTTATATTGTAACAGCTTCTTTCTTCATATTCTGTTGCTATTTCTTTATTATTTTCAGTGGTTTATCTCTGCAGTTCCTTGGCATTTATCTGTAGTCTTCTACTGATTTACATTACCACATCATTAAACCATTACATAACTTTCTTTTAAAATGACACATAGTTTGTCCAGAGTGAAAACTGGATCCATGTGTATTTCACTTACTTCTCATTAACCATGTTCTTACCCATAGGGTTCCCTTATACACCTGTCTAGCATTCTGCCATGTACACATTCATCTCATTAACCATGTTCTTACCCATAGGGTTCCCTTATACACCTGTCTAACATTCTGCCATGTACACATTCATCTCATTAACCATGTTCTTACCCATAGGGTTCCCTTATACACCTGTCTATCTGCCATGTACACATTCATCTCATTAACCATGATGTTCATCGTGTTTCACTGTTGCAGTCATTACACTTGGGTTATCCTGCTGGCAGACTACCCGCAGTTGGCCTGAATTCCAAAGTCCTGGTCCGGCGTCGGTTGCTGTCACTTTTTACCTGATGTCAGTGCGCCAGGGGTATAAAAGATGCAGCCGACGCCATTTTCTTAGGTCTTTTTTTTAGCGTGGTGCCCGAAGCAAAAGTAGTTCGCAAGTGCCGGTCGGCCGACTCCTGAGATTTTCAAAATCAAATTTCAGATCCGAAGTCTTCAATAAAACTAAGTACCCCATTGGGGAAACTTTTTTCTTGCTCCAGACCGATGTCAGAAAAAGTTAACAATTGCGTTTCTTCTGGGAAGCAAATAGCTCATAAGGATTTCCATTCTTACTGTATTCCTTTGACCACGAAATTGCTAGCTGTCAGTTTTGTGCTAGATTTAACCAATGCACTATTAAGCGTCGGTACGATTTTGCTTTTCACTACTTTGGCTGAAGGTTTAATTATATAATGCTGTCGGAACAGCCGATGACCGGAGTTTATAAAAAGTGCAAGGAAAAGGAAAAGGACAGGCATCCGAGGTCCAAAACCGACGATGAGGCCTCCGCTAGGCCAGTTGCCGGTTCTCAGTGAGGTGCTTTCGCAGCCCCTGACGCCCGCTACCTCAGAGCCACAGGCCGCTATAGACTCCCACGTGGACTCAACTAGGCCTCTGGATATTCAAGGTATTGGACACTCAGAAACTATTCCCTCAGATGGGTCTGGAGCCGCTGAGCAGGCATCGGCTTCTGAGGGTTTTTTCAGACCTACGCATCTATATGACAAGCCATCCTCAGCTTTCAAGGCAAAGACTAAAACAGCTTTAAAGACAAAGAAACAAGTACAGCATTCTCCTGGACAGACTTCCATGCCTAAGAAACAGATGCTTAAAATGGCCAAAGACCTAATTACTTTGATCAGGGGTTCCCATCCCCTTCCTGATAAGAGGCCTAGGCAAGACACAGAATATGATTCTTCTGATCAGGTTTCCATTTCCTCTGACTTCTCTTCAGAACAGGGATATTCTCTTCCTCCCTATGAGGATTCTGGTGCTGAAGAATCTATTCCTTCAGCTTCTCCTCCTGAGGATTATTCTTTTGGGGAAACCCTGCATACCATGAGGGAGCATTTCCACTGGGAGAGCCAAGATTACTCAGAATCTACAAAAAGGCTCAGAGACTTTCTTCTACTTCCTCAGCACAGACCTCTTGCTATTCCACCTGTTCTAGACATTGTAGACGATGTATTTTCAGAGTCCGGCCTGTTTCCGGACTCTTTACCCCCTGCACCGATTAAGCCAGACAAATACTACAGGTTTCCAGATTCTCATAAATTTCTATATAAAAATCCTGCTGCTGACCCAGAAACTATTTCTCAGGGTCCCAAAGGGGTCAAGGCCTCCACTGCAAAAAACCTTGTCCCCTCGGATGGGGATTCTAGGGCACTGGACAGATGGGGGAAAAAGTTTATACTTCTGCTACCTTGGCTGTAAGGGCTTTAAATTGTCAGTTTCATATGCTTAAATATCAGCAATACTTAATATCACTGCTAAAACAGAAAATGTTGACAAATTCTGAAGGTTCTGAAAACAAGGACATGCAGGATTTATTGCATGCAGCTGAACAAGTGGGAAAGCATACTCTGCAATGTGGTTTTGATTCACTGGAGGCCTCTTGCAGGGCCGCTGTTACAGGTTCTGTCATTAGAAGGCATGCTTGGTTAAAGGAACAGAATCTACCTGATCATGTTAAAGCAAAATTATTGGATGCTCCATTACAGCATGATACATTGTTTGGTGTTAAGGCAGAAGAGGTGTTGAAGAAAATGGAGGATAAAGCGAAATCTATGCAGACAGCAAAGGATGTCTTACAGGTGCAGCTACCCAGATTTAGCAGGAACTGGCCTTCTAAGAATTGGTCCTTTCCAGTGTCAGACAGGCCACAAAGAGGCAGATACAGACACCCTAGAGGCAGATCCCAGCCTCAAGGCTCATACAGGCCCAAACAGTGGGGCACTCCTACCTCCAAAAGCAGAGAAGACAAATCACAGCCATATAGAAAGCAGTCCCAATGACTTTCCTCTGCCACTGCCAAGCACTTATCTTTTGGCAGCACCCTTAGGGGGAAAGCTAGCACTTTTTTCACAAAATTGGCACATGATCACCCAGGACAAATGGGTCTTAAATGTAGTCTCTCAGGGCTACAGGTTCCACTTTCACACCCTTCCAAAGGCAAAAGATATGCCAGACCTGCCACACAATCAATGGGCAGAGGCACAAAAGCAAGTTTCATCTCTCATGGACATGAGGGCTATTCAGAGAGTACCACTACAAGAGCAGGGACAAGGATTTTACTCAAGACTTTTCTTAGTACCAAGAAAGGACAAAGCCTGGAGACCAGTACTGGCCCTGTCTATTCTAAACACTTTTCTGGACTTTCCAAAATTCAAAACGTTGACTCTGCAGCAATTTCTTCCCATGCTGGGCAAGAAGGCTTGGCTTGTAACTTTGGATCTCAAAGAGGCATACCTGCATGTCCCAATCAGACAATCTTGCAGAAGATACCTCAGATTCATAGCTGGCTCAATGCACTACAAATTGTCTGTACTGCCCTTTGGCGTATCTACTGTGCCCAGGGTCTTCACAAAATGCCTGGCACCAGTAATTGCATTTTGCAGACAGAGGAATTCAAATATATCCCTACTTGGACGACTGCCTTATTCAAGCAGAGAACAAAGACATTCTACTGAAGCATCTGGCGTTTGTAAAAAGATTACTAATTTGCCTGGGGTACACAGTAAACGAAAAGAAATCAAAACTAGTACCCTCTCAAGAGATAATATTCCTGGGTGCAAGCTTAAATACAACTGCCCAGATGGCTTATCTCACACCAGACAAATAAAGGCAACTGGCTTCTTACTTCGAAAAGATGGCAACAAAGACCCAGTTATCGGCAAGAAAAATTCTGCAGGCTTTGGGTTTCATGGCATCCTGCATTCTGCTAATTCCATATGCAAGACTGCATATGAGGAAGCTACAATGGTATCTAAAAAGTGTTTGGACTCAACATTGCCACAGCCTGGAAACATTAATTACCCTCATTCCCTGCCTGCAACAGGAGTTTCAATGGTGGGCACAGGCCTGTCACCACAACAAGGGACAGCCATACACTTTACCCACAACCAGGCAGACACTAACAACAGATGCATCAGATTATGCCTGGGGGGCCCACATGGCAAGAAAATGTATATCAGGGCACATGGCCCGCAAATGCATCTTCATATCAATCAAAAAGAGATGCTAGCTGTACAGAATGCCCTGACAGCCTTCAAGGATCTGCTTCATCCAGGACAACTGCTGGTAAAGACAGACAATACTACACTCATGTGGTACATAAACAAGCAGGGAGACACACATTCTTACCCCCTCTGCAGACAGGCCATGATTTTGTGGAACACAGCATTGAGTTATCAAGTACACCTGCAAGCACAATTCCTGCCGGGAAAGACAAATACTCTGGCAGACGAACTAAGCAGAAACCTCATGGATCCTTACGAGTGGAAACTAGATCCACAGATCTTCAGCATGATAACAAGGAAATGGGGATGCCCAGACATAGATCTATTTGCCACCCATCACAACTGCCAACTACAGAAATTCTGCACAAGGACGTATCACAAACAAGCATGGAAAGTGGATGCTCTGTCATTCAGCTGGAAAACCCTTACATTATATGCCTTTCCTCTGCTGCCTCTCCTCCCCAAGGTACTCCTAAAGGTCAGACAAGAGAAGCCAAAAATTATAGTGATTGTCCCGGACTGGCCACACCAGCACTGGTACCCAATGCAAAAGAGCTTGCCTCAAGACCCAGCCTGGACATTACCTCAAATTCCTCATTTACTGACCCAACAAAACAATCAGATCCTGCACAGCCAACTCAGAACCCTAAATCTGGCTGCATGGCAGATAATGCAACCATTAAGAACACACCTCTCTCTAAAGCAGTTATGGATGTTATTTTGGAGGCCAGGAGGCCCAGCACCAGAACATCTTATGCAGAAAAATGGAAGAGATTCTGTGCTTGGAACCAGGCACAAGGAATTGACACGCTTGTACCAAATATTCCTCAGATTTTACAATACCCAACTGAGATGCTGGACAAAGGCCTATTCTTCTCATCAATTAAGATCCATGCCTCTGCCATTTTAGCTCATTACAATACGGATCCACCTATTTTTTCACATCCACTGCGTAGGCAGTACCTCAGAGGGGCCAAAAACATAAGACCCCCAAGGAGAGCACCAATACCTGCATGGGACCTCAATTTTGTCTTGGGAAAAGCTCACACTGCCTCCTTTTGAGCCAGCCAATACAGCTGAGTTAAAATTCTTATCATGGAAAACAGCTCTGCTCCTAGCAATAACTTCAGCAAGAAGAGTCTCAGAGTTGCAGGCATTAATGGCTGTGGAACCTTTTATTATTTTCCATCCGGACAGGGTTTCTCTAAGGACACACCCAACATTTATGCCTAAGGTAGTGTCCAGTGTGGTTCTTAACCAAACCATTCATTTGCCTACCTTTTATCCAAACCCATAGAATAAAGGGGAGAGACTTCTGCATTCTTTGGACATACACACAGTTATGCTTCTACTTGGACAAAACTAAAGCTTTCAGAAAGACTGAGCAACTTTTAGTGGCATATGCTGCAGGATCACAGGGAAAGGCTATTTCAAAGCAGACTTTTTCAAAATGGATAGGCCACTGCATTCGTTTCTGCTATTCACAACATGGCAAATCAGTGCCTAAGGGCATTAGGCCACATTCAACCAGAGCAGCAGCCACTTCAGCAGCCTTCCTCAGAGGAGTACCAACCAAGGATATTTTAGAGGCTGTAACTTGGACTTCAGTGCATACTTTTACAAAGCACTACCACTTACCTCTTTACTCTAAATCCAGAGCACGCTTTGCCACTGCAGTTCTACAGGGCCTCATAGCCACTCATAATTCTATTTAGGCCCAGACACCCAACCTCAGCTTTGGGATTCAACCCAAGTGTAATGACTGCAACAGTGAAACACGATGAACATAGTACAGTTGTGTACCTACCATAAATGTAAATGGTCAAGTCTATTCACTGTTGCAGTCCAGGTTACCCTCCCACAATCCCCCTTTCATTGCTGGGACTTATCTGTACTTCTCTATTCTATACAACCTATGTGGTGTATTTGCTGGTAGATGAAGGTAACGTTTATGTTACTGCATGCTTTTTTATAAGCAGAATTTTTAGCATACCCTTTTTGGGGCACCTGACATCTGGGGCAAGAAAAACTGAAGAAAATGGCGTCGGCTGCATCTTTTATACACCTGGCGCACTGACGTCAGGGAAGAAGCGACAGCAGCCGATGCCGGACCAGGACTTTGGAATTCAGAACGTCTGCAGGTAGCCTGCCAGCAGGATAATCCAAGTGTAATGTCTGCAACAGTGAATACACTCGAACATCTACATTTATGGTAGGTACACAACTGTACTTTCTTATCCATATGTTTCCCTTATACACCTGTCTAATATTCTGCCATGTAAACATTTATCTCATTAACCATGTCTTATCCATAAGGTTCCCTTATACACCTGTCTAACATTCTGCCATGTACACATTCATCTCATTAACCATGTTCTTACCCATAGGGTTCCCTTATACACCTGTCTAACATTCTGCCATGTACACATTCATCTCATTAACCATGTTCTTACCCATAGGGATCCCTTATACACCTTTCTAGCATTCTGCCTTGTACACATTCATCTCATTAACCTTGTTCTTACTAATAGGGTTCCCTTATACACCTGTCTAACATTCTGCCATGTACACATTCATCTCATTAACCATGTTCTTACCCATAGGGTTCCCTTATACACCTGCCTAACATTCTGCCATGTACACATTCATCTCATTAACCATGTTCTTACCTATAGGGTTCCCGTATACACCTGTCTAACTTTCTGCCATGTGCACATTCATCTCATTATCCATGTTCTTACCCATAGGTTTCCATTATACACCTGCCTAACATTCTGCCATGTACACAATCATCTCATTAACCATGTTCTTACCCGTATGGTTCCCTTATACACCTGTCTAACATTCTGCCTTGTACACATTAATCTCATTAACCATGTTCTTACCCATACGGTTCCCTTGTACACCTGTCTAGCATTCTGCAATGTAAACATTCACCTCATTAACCATATTCTAAACCATAGGGTTCCCTTATACACCTGTCTAGAATTCTGCCATGTACACATTTATCTCACTAACCACGTTCTTTACCATAGGGTTCCCTTATACAGCTGTCTAACATTCTGCCATCTACACATTCATCTCATTAACCATGGTCTTACCCATAGGGTTCCCTTGTACAGCTGTCTAACATTCTGCCATGTACATATTCATCTCATTAACCATGATCTTACCCATAGGGTTCCCTTATACACCTGTCTAGCATACTGCCTTGTACACGTTCATCTCATTAACCATGTTCTTACACATAGGGTTCCCTTATACACCTGGCTAGCAATCTGCCATGTACACATTCATTTCATTAGCCATATTCTTACCCTTAGGGTTCCCTTATACACCTTTCTAACATTCTGCCATGTACACATTAATCTCAGTAACCATGTTCTTACCCATAGGGTTCCATTATAAACCTGTTTAACATTCTGCCATGTACACATTCATCTCAATAACCATGTTCTTACCCATTGGGTTCCCTTATATACCTGTCTAACATTCTGCCATGCACACTTCAATATCATTAACCATGTTCTTACCAATAGGGTTCCCTTATACACCTGTTTAGCATTCTGCCATGTACACATTCATCTCTCCATTATACACCTGTCTAGCATTCTGCCATGTACACATTCATCTCATTAACCATGTTCTTACCCATAGGGTTCCCTTATACACCTGTCTAGCATTCTGCCATGTACACATTCATCTCATTAACCATGTTCTTACCCATAGGGTTCCCTTATACACCTGTCTAGCATTCTGCCATGTACACATTCATCTCATTAACCATGTTCTTACCCATAGGGTTCCCTTATACACCTGTCTAACATTCTGCCATGTACACATTCATCTCATTAACCATGTTCTTACCCATAGGGTTCCCTTATACACCTGTCTAGCATTCTGCCATGTACACATTCATCTCATTAACCATGTTCTTACCCATAGGGTTCCCTTATACACCTGTCTAATATTCTGCCATGTACACATTCATCTCATTAACCATGTTCTTACCCATAGGGTTCCCTTATACACCTGTCTAACATTCTGCCATGTACACATTCATCTCATTAACCATGTTCTTACCCATAGGGTTCCCTTATACACCTGTCTAACATTCTGCCATGTACACATTCATCTCATTAACCATGTTCTTACCCATAGGGTTCCCTTATACACCTGTCTAACATTTTACCATGTACACATTCATCTCATTAACCATGGTCTTATCCATAGGGTTCCCTTATACACCTTTCTAACATTCTGCCATGTACACAATCATCTCATTAACCATGTTCTTACCCATCGGGTTCCCTTATACACCTGTCTAACATTCTGCCATGTACACATTCATCTCATTAACCATGTTCTTACCCATAGGGTTCCCTTATACACCTGTCTAACATTCTGCCATGTACACATTCATCTCATTAACCATGTTCTTACCCATAGGGTTCCCTTATACACCTGTCTAACATTCTGCCATGTACACATTCATCTCATTAACCATGTTCTTACCCAAAGAGTTCCCTTATACACCTGTCTAGCATTCTGCCATGTACACATTCATCTCATTAACCATGTTCTTACCCATAGGGTTCCCTTATACACCTGTCTAACATTCTGCCATGTACACATTCATCTCATTAACCATGTTCTTACCCATTGGGGTCCCTTATACACCTGTCTAGCTTTCTGCCATGTACACATTCACCTCATTAAGCATGTTCTTACCCATCGGGTTCCCTTATACATCTAACATTCTGCCATGTACACATTCATCTCATTAGCCATGTTCTTACCCATTGGGTTCCCTTATACACCTGTCTAACATTCTGCCATGTACACATTCATCTCATTAACCATGTTCTTACCCATAGGGTTCCCTTATACACCTGTCTAACATTCTGCCATGTACACATTCATCTCATTAACCATGTTCTTACCCATAGGGTTCCCTTATACACCTGTCTAACATTCTGCCATGTACACATTCATCTCATTAACCATGTTCTTACCCATAGGGTTCCCTTATACACCTGTCTAACATTCTGCCATGTACACATTCATCTCATTAACCATGTTCTTACCCATAGGGTTCCCTTATACACCTGTCTAACATTCTGCCATGTACACATTCATCTCATTAACCATGTTCTTACCCATAGGGTTCCCTTATACACCTGTCTAACATTCTGCCATGTACACATTCATCTCATTAACCATGTTCTTACCCATAGGGTTCCCTTATACACCTGTCTAACATTCTGCCATGTACACATTCATCTCATTAACCATGTTCTTACCCATAGGGTTCCCTTATACACCTGTCTAGCATTCTGCCATGTACACATTCATCTCATTAACCATGTTCTTACCCATAGGGTTCCCTTATACACCTGTCTAGCATTCTGCCATGTACACATTCATCTCATTAACCATGTTCTTACCCATAGGGTTCCTTATACACCTGTCTAACATTCTGCCATGTACACATTCATCTCCTTAACCATGTTCTTACCCATAGGGTTCCCTTATACACCTGTCTAACATTCTGCCATGTACACATTCATCTCATTAACCATGTTCTTACCCATAGGGTTCCCTTATACACCTGTCTAACATTCTGCCATGTACACATTCATCTCATTAACCATTTTCTTACCCATAAGGTTCCCTTATACACCTGTCTAACATTCTGCCATGTACACATTCATCTCATTAACCATGTTCTTACCCATAGGGTTCCCTTATACACCTGTCTAACATTCTGCCATGTACACATTCATCTCATTAACCATGTTCTTACCCATAGGGTTCCCTTATACACCTGTCTAACATTCTGCCATGTACACATTCATCTCATTAACCATGTTCTTACCCATAGGGTTCCCTTATACACCTGTCTAACATTCTGCCATGTACACATTCATCTCATTAACCATGTTCTTACCCATAGGGTTCCCTTATACACCTGTCTAACATTCTGCCATGTACACATTCATCTCATTAACCATGTTCTTACCCATAGGGTTCCCTTATACACCTGTCTAGCATTCTGCCATGTACACATTCATCTCATTAACCATGTTCTTACCCATAGGGTTCCCTTATACACCTGTCTAACATTCTGCCATGTACACATTCATCTCATTAACCATGTTCTTACCCGTAGGGTTCCCTTATACACCTGTCTAACATTCTGCCATGTACACATTCATCTCATTAACCATGTTCTTACCCATAGGGTTCCCTTATACACCTGTCTAACATTCTGCCATGTACACATTCATCTCATTAACCATGTTCTTACCCATAGGGTTCCCTTATACACCTGTCTAACATTCTGCCATGTACACATTCCTTTCATTAACCATATTCTTACCCATAGGGTTCCCTTATACACTTGTCTAACATTCTGCTGTGTACACATTCATCTCATTAACCATGTTTCTACCCATTGGGTTCCCTTATACACCTGTCTAACATTCTGCCATGTACACATTTATCTCAGTAACCATGTTTTTACCCATAGGGTTCCATTATACACCTGTCTAGCATTCTGCCCTGTACACAGTCATCTCATTAACCATGTTTTTACCGATAGGGTTCCCTTATACGCCTGTCTAGCATTCTGCCGTGTACATATTCATCTCATTATCCATGGTCTTAACCATAGGGTTCCCTTATACACCTGTCTAACATTCTACCATGTACACATTCATCTCATTAACCATGTTCTTACCCATAGAGTTAGTTCCCTTATACATCGCTCTGACATTCTGCCATGCACACATTCGTCTCATTAACCATGTTCTTATGCATAGGGTTCCTTTATACACCTGTTTAACATTCTGCCATGTACACATTCATCTCATTAACCATGTTCTTACCCATAGGGTTCCCTTATACACCTGTCTAACATTCTGCCATGTACACATTCATCTCATTAACCATGTTCTTACCCATAGGGTTCCCTTATACACCTGTCTAACATTCTGCCATGTACACATTCATCTCATTAACCATGTTCTTAGCCATAGGGTTCCCTTATACACCTGTCTAACATTCTGCCATGTACACATTCATCTCATTAACCATGTTCTTACCCATAGGGTTCCCTTATACACCTGTCTAACATTCTGCCATGTACACATTCATCTCATTAACCATTTTCTTACCCATAGTGTTCCCTTATACACCTGTCTAACATTCTGCCTTGTACACATTCATCTCAGTAACCATGTTCTTACCCATGGGGTTCCCTTATACATGTGCATAACATTCTGCCATGTACACGTTCATCTCATTAACCATGCTCTTACCCATTGGGTTCCTTTATACGCCTGTCTAAGATTCTGCCCTGTACACATTCATCTCATTAATTATGTTCTTACACATAGGGTTCCCTTATACACCTGTCTAAAATTCTGCCATGTACACATTCATCTCAGTAACCATGTTCTTCCATACGGTTCCCTTATACACCTGACTAACATTCTGCCATGTACACATTCATCTCAGTATCCATGTTCTTACCCATTGGGTTCCCTTATACACCTGTCTAACATTCTGCCATGTACACATTCATCTCATTAACCATGTTCTTACCCATAGGGTTCCCTTATACACCTGTCTAGCATTCTGCCATGTACACATTCATCTCATTAACCATGTTCTTACCCATAGGGTTCCCTTATACACCTGTCTAGCATTCTGCCATGTACACATTCATCTCATTAACCATGTTCTTACCCATAGGGTTCCCTTATACACCTGTCTAACATTCTGCCATGTACACATTCATCTCATTAACCATGTTCTTACCCATAGGGTTCCCTTATACACCTGTCTAGCATTCTGCCATGTACACATTCATCTCATTAACCATGTTCTTACCCATAGGGTTCCCTTATACACCTGTCTAGCATTCTGCCATGTATACATTCATCTCATTAACCATGGTCTTACCCATATTGTTCCCTTATACACCTGTCTAACATTTTGCCATGTACACGTTCATCTCATTAACCGTGTTCTTACCCATCGGGTTACCTTATACACCTAACATTCTGCCATATACACATTCATCTCATTAACCATTTTCTTACCCATAGGGTTCCCTTATTCACCTGTCTAACATTCTGCCATGTACACATTCATCTCATTAACCATTTTCTTACCCATAGAGTTCCCTTATACACCTGTCTAACATTCTTCCATGTACACATTTATTTCATTAACCATGTTCTTACACATAGTGTTGCCTTATACACCTGTCTAACATTCTGCCAGGTACACATTCATCTCAATAACCATGCTCTTACCCATTGGATTCCCTTATGCACCTGTCTAGCATTCTGCCATGTACACATTCATCTCATTAACCATGTTCTTACCCATTGGGTTCCCTTATACACGTGCATAACATTCTGCCATGTACACGTTCATCTCATTAACCATGTTCTTAACCATAGGATTCCCTTATACAGCTGTCTAGCATTCTGCCATGTACACATTCATTTCATTAACCATGTTCTTACCCATAGGGTTCCATTATACACCTGTCTAAAATTCTGCCATGTACACATTCATCTCACTAACCATGTTATTACCCATAGGCTTGTCTTATACACCTGTCTAACATTCTGCAATGTACACATTCATCACGTTAACCATGTTCTTGCCCATACATTTCCCTTATACACCTGTCTAGCATTTTGCCATGTACACATTCATCTCATTAACCATGTTCTTACCCATAGGGTTCCCTTATACACGTGCATAACATTCTGCCATATACACATTCATCTCATCAACCATGTTCTTACCCATAGGGTTGCCTTATACACCTGTCTAGCATTCTGCCAAGTACACATTCATCTCTTTAAACATGTTCTTACCCAAAGCGTTCCCTGATACACCTGTCTAGCATTTGCCATGTACACATTCATCTCATTAACAATGTTCTTACCCATAGGGTTCCATTATACACCTGTCTAACATTCTGCCATGTACACATTCATCTCCTAAACCATGTTCGTACCCATAGGGTTCCCTTATACACCTGTCTAACATTCTGCCATGTGCACATTCATCTCATTAACTATGTTCTTACCTATAGGGTTCCCTTATACACCTGTCTAACATTCTGCCATGTACACATTCATCTCCTTAACCATGTTATTACTCATATGGTTCCCTTATACACCTTTGTAACATTCTGCCATGTACACATTCATCTCATTAACCATGTTCTTACCCGAAGGGTTCCCTTATGCACCTGTCTAGCATTCTGTCATGTACACTATCATCTCATTAACCATGTTCTTTTCCATAGAGTTCCCTTATACACCTGTCTAGCATTCTGCCATGTATACATTCATCTCATTAACCATGTTCTTACCCATAGGGTTCCCTTTTACAACTGCATAACATTCTGCCATGTACACATTCATCTCATTAACCATGGTCTTACCCATAGGGTTCCCTTATACACCTGTCTAACATTCTGCCATGTACACATTCATCTCCTAAACCATGTTCTTACCCATCAGGTTCCCTTATACACCTAACATTCTGCCATGTACACATTCATCTCATTAACCATGTTCTTACCCATAGGGTTCCCTTGTACACCTGTCTAACATTCTGCCATGTACACATTTATTTCATTAACCATGTTCTTACCTATAGTGTTGCCTTATACACCTGTCTAACATTCGGCCATGTACACATTCATCTCATTAACCATGTTCATACCAATTGGGTTCCCTTATACATCTGTCTAACATTCTGTCATGCACACATTCATCTCATTAACCATGTTCTTACCCATAGGGTTCCCTTATACACCTGTCTAGCATTCTGCCATGTACAAATTTATCTCATTAACCATGTTCTTACCCATAGGGTTCCCTTATGCACCTGTCTAGCATTCTGCCATGTACACATTCATCTCATTAACCAGGTTCTTACCCATAGGGTTCTCTTATACACCTGTCTAGCATTTTGCCATGTACACATTCATCTCATTAACCATGTTTTTACCCATAGGGTTCCCTTAAACAGCTGTCTAGCATTCTGCCATGTAGAGATTCATCTCATTAACCATGTTCTTAACTATAGGATTCCCTTATACAGCTGTCAAGCATTCTGCCATGTACACATTCATGTCACTAACCATGTTCTTACCCATAGGGTTCCCTTATACACCTGTCTAAGATTCTGCCCTGTACACATTCATCTAATTAATTATGTTCTTACCCATAGGGTTCCCTTATACACCTGTCTAAAATTCTGCCATGTATACATTCATCTCAGTAACCATGTTCTTCCATAGGGTTCCCTTATACACCTGTCTAGCATTCTGCCATGTACACATTCATCTCATTAACCAGGTTCTTACCCAAAGGGTTCTCTTATACACCTGTCTAGCATTCTACCATGCATACATTCATCTCATTAACCATGTTCTTACCCATAGGGTTCCCTTATACACCTGTCTAACATTTTGCCATGTACACATTCATCTCATTAACCAGGTTCTTACCCATAGTGTTCTCTTATACACCTGTCTAGCATTTTGCCATGTACACATTCATCTCATTAACCATGTTTTTACCCATAGGGTTCCCTTATACAGCGGTCTAGCATTCTGCCATGTACACATTCATCTCCGTAACCATGTTATTACCCATCGGGTTGTCTTATACACCTGTCTAGCATTCTGCCATGTACACATTCATTACGTCAACCATGTTCTTGCCCATACTGTTCCCTTATATACCTGTTTAGCATTCTGCCATGTACACATTCATCTCATTAACCAGGTTCTTACTTATAGGGTTCTCTTATACACCTGTCTAGCATTCTGCCATGTATACATTCATCTCATTAATCATGTTCTTACCCATAGGGTTCCCTTTAAAAACCTGTCTAACATTTTGCCATGTACACATTCATCTCATTAACCAGGTTCTTACCCATAGGGTTCTCTTATACACCTGTCTGACATTCTGCCATGTACACATTCATCTCATTAACCATGTTCTTACCCATCGGGTTCCCTTATACACTTATCTAACATTCTGCCATGTACACATTCATCTCATTAACCATGTTCTTATGCATTGGGTTCCCATATACACCTAACATTCTGCCATGTACACATTCATCTAATTAACCATGTTCTTACCCATAGGGTTCCCTTATACACCTGTCTAACATTCTGCCATGTGCACATTCATCTCATTAACCATGTTCTTACCCATAGGGTTCCCTTATACACCTGACTTAACAGTCTGTCATGTACACATTTATCTCATTAACCATGTTCTTACCTGTATGGTTCCCTTATACACCTGTCTAACATTCTGCCATGTACACATTCATCTCTTTAACCACGTTCTTACCCATAGGGTTCACTTATACACCTGTCTAACATTCTGCCATGTACACATTCATCTCCTTAACCATGTTATTACTCATATGGTTCCCTTATACACCTTTGTAACATTCTGCCATGTACACATTCATCTCATTAACCATGTTCTTACCCAAAGGGTTCCCCTATGCACCTGTCTAGCATTATGTCATGTACACTATCATCTCATTAACAATGTTCTTTCCCATAGAGTTCCCTTATACACCTGTTTAGCATTCTGCCATGTACACATTCATCTCATTAACAATGTTCTTACCCATAGGGTTCCCTTTTACAACTGCATAACATTCTGCCATGTACACATTCATCTCATTAACCATGGTCTTACCCATAGGGTTCCCTTATACACCTGTCTAACATTCTGCCATGTACACATTCATCTCCTTAACCATGTTCTTACCCATCAGGTTCCCTTATACACCTAACATTCTGCCATGTACCCATTCATCTCATTAACCATGTTCTTGCCCATAGGGTTCCCTTATACACCTGTCTAACATTCTGCCATGTACACATTCATGTCACTAACCATGTTCTTATCCATAGGGTTCCCTTATACACCTGTCTAAGATTCTGCCCTGTACACATTCATCTAATTAATTATGTTCTTACCCATAGGGTTCCCTTATACACCTGTCTAAAATTCTGCCATGTATACATTCATCTCAGTAACCATGTTCTTCCATAGGGTTCCCTTATACACCTGTCTAGCATTCTGCCATGTACACATTCATCTCATTAACCAGGTTCTTACCCAAAGGGTTCTCTTATACACCTGTCTAGCATTCTGCCATGTATACATTCATCTCATTAACCATGTTCTTACCCATAGGGTTCCCTTATACACCTATCTAACATTCATTCATCTCATTAACCAGGTTCTTACCCATAGGGTTCCCTTATACACCTGTCTAACATTCTGCCATGTACACATTCATGTCACTAACCATGTTCTTACCCATAGGGTTCCCTTATACACCTGTCTAAGATTCTGCCCTGTACACATTCATCTAATTAATTATGCTCTTACCCATAGGGTTCCCTTATACACCTGTCAAAAATTCTGCCATGTATACATTCATCTCAGTAACCATGTTCTTCCATAGGGTTCCCTTATACACCTGTCTAGCATTCTGCCATGTACACATTCATCTCATTAACCAGGTTCTTACCCAAAGGGTTCTCTTATACACCTGTCTAGCATTCTGCCATGTATACATTCATCTCATTAACCATGTTCTTACCCATAGGGTTCCCTTATACTCCTGTCTAACATTTTGCCATGTACACATTCATCTCATTAACCAGGCTCTTACCCATAGGGTTCTCTTATACACCTGTCTAGCATTTTGCCATGTACACATTCGTCTCATTAACCATGTTTTTACCCATAGGGTTCCCTTCTACAGCTGTCTAGCATTCTGCCATGTACACATTCATCTCCGTAACCATGTTATTACCCATTGGGTTGTCTTATACACCTGTCTAGCATTCTGCCATGTACACATTCATTACGTCAACCATGTTCTTGCCCATATTGTTCCCTTATATACCTGTTTAGCATTTTGCCATGTACACATTCATCTCATTAACCAGGTTCTTACTTATAGGGTTCTCTTATACACCTGTCTAGCATTCTGCCATGTATACATTCGTCTCATTAACCATGTTCTTACCCATCGGGTTCCCTTATACACTTATCTAACATTCTGCCATGTACACATTCATCTCATTAACCATGTTCTTATGCATTGGGTTCCCATATACACCTAACATTCTGCCATGTACACATTCATCTAATTAACCATGTTCTTACCCATAGGGTTCCCTTATACACCTGTCTAACATTCTGCCATGTGCACATTCATCTCATTAACCATGTTCTTACCCATAGGGTTCCCTTATACACCTGACTTAACAGTCTGCCATGTACACATTTATCTCATTAACCATGTTCTTACCTGTAGGGTTCCCTTATACACCTGTCTAACATTCTGCCATGTACACATTCATCTCTTTAACCATGTTCTTACCCATAGGGTTCACTTATACACCTGTCTAACATTCTGCCATGTACACATTCATTTCATTTACCATCTTCTTACCCATAGCGTTCCCTTATACACCTGTCTAACATTCTGCCATGTACACATTTATCTCAGTAATCATGTTTCTACCCTTTGGTTTCTATTATACACCTGTCTAGCATTCTGCCATGTACACATTCATCTCATTAACCATGTTCTTAACCATAGGGTTCCCTTTTACACCTTTCTAACATTCTGCCATGTACACATTAATCTCATTAACTATGTTCTTACCCATAGGGTTCCCTTATACACCTGTCTAACATTCTGCCATGTACACATTAATCTCATTAACCATGTTCTAACCCATTGGGTTCCCTTATACACCTGTCTAACATTCTGCCATGTACACATTCATCTCATTAACCATGTTTCTACCCGTTGGGTTCCCTTATACACTTGTCTGACATTCTGCCATGTACACATTTATCTCAGTAATCATGTTTTTACCCATAGGGTTCCATTATACACCTGTCTAGCATTCTGCCATGTACACATTCATCTCATTAACCATGTTCTTACCCATAGGGTTCCCTAATATGCCTCTCTAGCATTCTGCCTTGTACACATTCACCTCATTAACCATGTTCTTAACCATAGGGTTTTCTTATACACCTGTCTAGCAGTCTGCCATGTACACATTCATCTCATTAACCATGTTCTTACCCATAGGGTTCCCTTATACACCTGTCTAATATTCTGCCATGTACAAATTCATCTCATTAACCATGTTCTTACCCATAGGTTTCCCTTATACAGCTGTCTAACATTCTGCCAGGTACACATTCATCTCATTAGCCATGGTCTTTCCCATAGGGTTCCCTTATACACCTGTCTAGCATTCTGCCATGTACACATTCTTTTCATTAACCATGTTCTTACCCATAGGGTTCCCTTATACACCTTTCTAACATTCTGCCATGTGCAAATTCATCTCATTAACCATGTTCTTACCCATAGGCTTCCCTTATACACCTGTCGAGCATTCTGCCATGCCCACATTCATCTCATTAACCATGTTCTTACCCATTGGGTTCCCTTATACACCTGTCTAACATTCTGCCATGTACACATTGATCTCAGTAACCATGTTCTTACCCATTGGGTTCCCTTATACACCTGTCTAACATTCTGCCATGTACACATTCATCTCATTAACCATGTTCTAACCATAGGGTTCCCTTATACACCTGTCTAGCATTCTGCCATGTACACATTCACCTCATTAACCATGTTCTTACCCATAGGGTTCCCTTATACATCTGTTTAACAATCTGCCATGTACACATTCATCTCATTAACCATGTTCTTACCCATAGGGTTCCCTTATACACCTGTCTAACATTTTGCCATGTACACATTCATCTCATTAAACATGTTCCTACCCATAGGGTTCCCTGATACACCTGTCTAACATTTTAAACAAAACCAAAGTGCCCAAATAGTACGCCAACAAAACCAAAAAAAGCACAGGCAGCCAATATCCCTCAGCCTCGAACACAGTGTAGAAATTGCACACGTAAATTCAGCCTCAAACACAGTTTATTGGAAATACACACGTAGGTTAAGCGCTTTCGTCAAATGACTTCATCAGAACACTCCACATAATAATCCACACCTTTAAATACCAAACTTTCCAATTGAAAAATTAATTGACAATTAATTTTTAAAATGGAATGTGAAAATGAGGTACACTTTCTAAAAAGGGCTTGCCTAGTAAAACTTGTTTGTAAAAACAGTTTATAAAATTGTGCCTTTTCATAACATTTCAAAAGTTTAAAAATATATATGACAGGAAAAACTAAATAAGTAACTACTTGGAAATTAATGTCACTCATAGTACATATGCTCTATGTTTTAATTCAGGTTTAATACTAATGTGGTCATTGAGACCAGGAGGGACTGTGGCATTCAATTCCAATTGCCACCTCACTTCAGCCCTTAAAAGTTGGTTATTCCAATCACCTCCCCTTATATCTTTCCCTACTACCTCTAAAATACCAAACAAAAACCATGGTCAGGAATAATTCTAAATGTTTAGATAATGCATTGTTCTCATCATGTTTGGAAATGCTAGACAAATGTTCAGAATTCTTTTACGAAATTTCCTTTCTGTTTTTCCTACATAATAATTATAACATTTCTGACACCAAGCTAAATAAACAACCCCAGGGGTGTTACAGGTCCCCACACAAAATTGAACCCTAATTTTGTACGGTCCTAACAGCACCACAGGATGTGGAATGATGTATTTACAATAATCACAATTGCCACAGCGACTAGTTCCTTTACCATCTTTTTTCCAAACTTTGCAGTTGCCTTCAAATAAACTTTTTAAATTTCTGTTAACTTTGTAAGTGAAGGCAGGTTGGTTACCCACAATAGACCAAACTTCTTGATTGCTTTTAAAAATGTTCCAGTTATTGCTAATTACCTTTCTAACATGGGATGATGTTTCACCCATTGTCAAAACCATAGATTTTGAATGGTCTATTCAATTGACTTTTCCTGGAACCAAACACTCTTCGATATTTCCAAGTAGAGGTTTGTATCTCAAACCCCATTCTCCTACTACTTGTTTTTTAATATCTGTAACAAATTTAATGGGGTAACCCCTTGCTATAAACATTTCACTCAATTTCTCAGTCTCTACGGTTACCAATTCCTTACTAGAACACATTCTAACTACCCGGACCATCTGTCCTTTGACTATGTTTTTCTTAACATAATAAGGATGGCAACTAGAAAATCAAGGTAGTCATTGGAAAAAGTCTCTTTCCTATACACACATGATTGAAAACAACTTTGTGTCCTATCTTTAGACAAATTCACGTCCAAGTAGTTAATACCGGAATTGTCACCAACTCCTGTAAACTTGAAATATTCACATCTATTGTTTAGAAATTCTAGAAATTCTTCATGGTAACCTTCGGTCTTCCACAAAATAAACAGGTCATCTAGGAACCTCAAATAAATAAACCATTTGTCGCAAAAAGGACTTCCAAAACAAAATTTGTCTCCCATTTATAAAACCAAATTAGCAAAAAGGGGTGCACAACTGCTGCCCATAGCTACTCCAGCAGTTTGTCTGAAAAATTCCCCTTCAAAACTAAAATAGTTATTTTTCAAAATTACTTCCATTAACTCAGTTATAAAGTTAATCATGGTATTGTTTAAATTAGTTTTTCCACCAATGCATCGTGAAAAATTCCAAACCCCTCTCATGTGGTATTGAGGTGAATAAATCCACCACGTCGATAGTGGAAAAGTTTACTTGATTGCTATAATAATCCTTTTCAATTCTTTATAAAAAGTCCCAAGAATCCACAAGTAGGAGTTCAATAGCCACCAGATGTTTCCTAACTATCCTATCCACAAATACACCTAAGGGATAGGTCATACTATTTTGTCCAGCTATAATCAACCTATATGGGGGGTCACAAACATCTTTGTGTGTCTTTGGTATCCCAAAGGCTATAGGGATTGTAGGTTTCTCTATCTGTAAAAAGTTGAAAATCTCTTCATTTATTTCCCCCTGTAGTAAAGAATCTTCCAAAAATAGACTAATTCTCTTACTGGCTACATTAATCTTGTTTCGGGACACACATTCATATTTGCTTTCATCATATAACATACAAGTAATCTTATTATTGTAATCAGTTTTGTTAACCACTGTCATACCACCTCCTTTGTCAGGTTTCATAAACCTTAAATCCCTGTTATTCCTCAGTTGTTCTAACATTAATTTTTCATTCTTGGTTAAATTTGAAAATCTCGGTTTATGTTCCTTTATAGTCTGATATATTTCCTGACAACAAATTCTTTCAAAGGTGTTTAATAAGGGGTGGATAGGGGGGTTGAAACAACTTTTCTTCTTAAAGGAGAGAACATTTCCTTCCATATTAATTTGTCTATTAGAGTCCTTATAAAAAAGACCTAAATTTAATTTTCTAACAAAAAGTTTTAGTTCAGTCAAGGTGTCACTAATTCTCACTTTGTGTGAAGGGACAAATTTAATACCCTTCATAAATAAATGAAAGATGTCTTTAGTAATTTCGATCCCTCCATAATTAAATATGGTGAAACCTTTGTAAATACAAAGTAAACCACCATATCCATAACTAATGGAACTATTTTCAAGCCGAATAGTCCTGCCTATATCAAAATTTAAGGGTATGTGTTCTTCTTCCAGACTGGTGGACCCCTGTAACTGTTTTTTCTCCCTACTGGGCCCTGAGCTCCTAAAAAAAACTTGATCATCCCTAAAACTATTTTTTTGTTGCAATCTAGCTGACCTCCTAAGTGGCGGAAAGTCAGAATCATAGGGGTTAACATTATCCCCCTGTCTATCACTGGGTCCCATTCTTCCCTGTACACCTTCTAGTGTCTGAAGATGAACCCCTCCTTCCTCACCTTCACAATATGCCTTGGGTAAGGGGTATGCCTTGTTGTTTTGGTATTCAAATTCATCCCTCAATAATTTTCTTTTTTTCCTCTCAATATTACTCCCTACTTCATGTTCCACTTTGTCAAACATGTTATTGTACCTAAAATTAATTTTGTTAAAATTAACATAATTTAAAATACAATTATTGTACTCCTCAATATCAGTTAACAGTTCATCAATACGTTTGTTGTTGATTTTAATAATAAATTCCAACAGTTCCAATACGTGTCTGTTAAACATTTTTAACAGTTCAGACACTTCAGGTTGTCCTTTCTTTAATCCATTCGGGAAACGATAAGTGCGTAAACCCCTCGGAACCCTTTTCTTTTCAATACATTCTCTCAAATAAGCGTTGTCGCACTGTAAACCACGAACTTTAAATAGTTTGTGTTCAAGAGAAACTAACCTGGAGTCTAAAGAGTCCGTACCACTAGTGTTTCCGTTTTTAAAAAAAAACATAGTCTGCTTTTTTTCCAGTCCCCCAAACGGTCGTTGTTGTGGGTAAAACCAATGTTGACATTCCTGTTCAAATTACCATTACTAGTTGAACTCGTTGTTTTCGCTTCGCTGTTGAAAACCCCATTGCGTTGACTGGAATTTAATCTATACACAGTCCCTTGTGAAGCGTCTCTTGCTTCCCTCTGCGCGGGTAAGTTTTCACCACCGGAAACAGGAAGGGACGGGTTTTGCAGCCGAACCACAGCTTCTTGAAGTTCCGACACCTTGTTGGTGAAATTTAAAACCAACTGATGTAAACTGTTGTTACCATCATCATTCCTTTGCCCACACTGGAAAGGGACAGAGTCCAACTCGTCCTCGAATACAGGCGATAGTTCGTTATCCATAAGAGGTCCGGGAGGCTACTCGGCACAAATATCCACAAAACAAAAGCAAAGTGCCCAAATAGTACGCCAACAAAACCAAAAAAAGCACAGGCAGCCAATATCCCTCAGCCTCGAACACAGTGTAGAAATTGCACACGTAAATTCAGCCTCAAACACAGTTTATTGGAACTACACACGTAGGTTAAGCGCTTTCGTCAAATGACTTCATCAGAACACTCCACATAATAATCCACACCTTTAAATACCAAACTTTCCAATTGAAAAATAAATTGACAATTAATTTTTAAAATGGAATGTGAAAATGAGGTACACTTTCTCAAAAGGGCTTGCCTAGTAAAACTTGTTTGTAAAAACAGTTTATAAAATTGTGCCTTTTCATAACATTTCAAAAGTTTAAAAATATATATGACAGGAAAAACTAAATAAGTAACTACTTGGAAATTAATGTCACTCATAGTACATATGCTCTATGTTTTAATTCAGGTTTAATACTAATGTGGTCATTGAGACCAGGAGGGACTGTGGCATTCAATTCCAATTGCCACCTCACTTCAGCCCTTAAAAGTTGGTTATTCCAATCACCTCCCCTTATATCTTTCCCTACTACCTCTAAAATACCAAACAAAAAACCATGGTCAGGGAATAATTCTAAATGTTTAGATAATGCATTGTTCTCATCATGTTTGGAAATGCTATACAAATGTTCAGAAATTCTTTTACGAAATTTCCTTTCTGTTTTTCCTACATAATAATTATAACATTTCTGACACCAAGCTAAATAAACAACCCCAGGGGTGTTACAGGTCCCCACACAAAATTGAACCCTAATTTTGTACGGTCCTAACAGCACCACAGGATGTGGAATGATGTATTTACAATAATCACAATTGCCACAGCGACTAGTTCCTTTACCATCTTTTTTCCAAACTTTGCAGTTGCCTTCAAATAAACTTTTTAAATTTCTGTTAACTTTGTAAGTGAAGGCAGGTTGGTTACCCACAATAGACCAAACTTCTTGATTGCTTTTAAAAATGTTCCAGTTATTGCTAATTACCTTTCTAACATGGGATGATGTTTCACCCAATGTCAAAACCATAGATTTTGAATGGTCTATACAATTGACTTTTCCTGGAACCAAACACTCTTCGATATTTCCAAGTAGAGGTTTGTATCTCAAACCCCATTCTCCTACTACTTGTTTTTTAATATCTGTAACAAATTTAATGGGGTAACCCCTTGCTATAAACATTTCACTCAATTTCTCAGTCTCTACGGTTACCAATTCCTTACTAGAACACATTCTAACTACCCGGACCATCTGTCCTTTGACTATGTTTTTCTTAACATAATAAGGATGGCAACTAGAAAAATCAAGGTAGTCATTGGAAAAAGTCTCTTTCCTATACACACATGATTGAAAACAACTTTGTGTCCTATCTTTAGACAAATTCACGTCCAAGTAGTTAATACCGGAATTGTCACCAACTCCTGTAAACTTGAAATATTCACATCTATTGTTTAGAAATTCTAGAAATTCTTCATGGTAACCTTCGGTCTTCCACAAAATAAACAGGTCATCTAGGAACCTCAAATAAATAAACCATTTGTCGCAAAAAGGACTTCCAAAAACAAAATTTGTCTCCCATTTATAAAAAACCAAATTAGCAAAAAGGGGTGCACAACTGCTGCCCATAGCTACTCCAGCAGTTTGTCTGAAAAATTCCCCTTCAAAACTAAAATAGTTATTTTTCAAAATTACTTCCATTAACTCAGTTATAAAGTTAATCATGGTATTGTTTAAATTAGTTTTTTCCACCAATGCATCGTGAAAAAATTCCAAACCCCTCTCATGTGGTATTGAGGTGAATGAATCCACCACGTCAATAGTGGAAAAGTTTAATTGATTGCTATAATAATCCTTTTCAATTCTTTTTAAAAAGTCCCAAGAATCCACAAGTAGGAGTTCAATAGCCACCAGATGTTTCCTAACTATCCTATCCACAAATACACCTAAGGGATAGGTCATACTATTTTGTCCAGCTATAATCAACCTATATGGGGGGTCACAAACATCTTTGTGTGTCTTTGGTATCCCAAAGGCTATAGGGATTGTAGGTTTCTCTATCTGTAAAAAGTTGAAAATCTCTTCATTTATTTCCGGCTGTAGTAAAGAATCTTCCAAAAATAGACTAATTCTCTTACTGGCTATATTAATCTTGTTTCGGGACACACATTCATATTTGCTTTCATCATATAACATACAAGTAATCTTATTATTGTAATCAGTTTTGTTAACCACTGTCATACCACCTCCTTTGTCAGGTTTCATAAACCTTAAATCCCTGTTATTCCTCAGTTGTTCTAACATTAATTTTTCATTCTTGGTTAAATTTGAAAATCTCGGTTTATGTTCCTTTATAGTCTGATATATTTCCTGACAACAAATTCTTTCAAAGGTGTTTAATAATGGGTGGATAGGGGGGTTGAAACAACTTTTCTTCTTAAAGGAGAGAACATTTCCTTCCATATTAATTTGTCTATTAGAGTCCTTATAAAAAAGACCTAAATTTAATTTTCTAACAAAAAGTTTTAGTTCAGTCAAGGTGTCACTAATTCTCACTTTGTGTGAAGGGACAAATTTAATACCCTTCATAAATAAATGAAAGATGTCTTTAGTAATTTCGATCCCTCCATAATTAAATATGTTGAAACCTTTGTAAATACAAAGTAAACCACCATATCCATAACTAATGGAACTATTTTCAAGCCGAATAGTCCTGCCTATATCATAATTTAAGGGTATGTGTTCTTCTTCCAGACAGGTGGAACGCTGTAACTGTTTTTTCTCCCCACTGGGCCCTGGGCTCCTAAAAAAACTTGATCATCCCTAAAACTATTTTTTTGTTGCAATCTAGCTGACCTCCTAAGTGGCGGAAAGTCAGAATCATAGGGGTTAACATTATCCCCCTGTCTATCACTGGATCCCATTCTTCCCTGTACACCTTCTAGTGTCTGAAGATGAACCCCTCCTTCCTCACCTTCACAATATGCCTTGGGTAAGGGGTATGCCTTGTTGTTTTGGTATTCAAATTCATCCCTCAATAATTTTCTTTTTTTCCTCTCAATATTACTCCCTACTTCATGTTCCACTTTGTCAAACATGTTATTGTACCTAAAATTAATTTTGTTAAAATTAACATAATTTAAAATACAATTATTGTACTCCTCAATATCAGTTAATAGTTCATCAATACGTTTGTTGTTGATTTTAATAATAAATTCCAACAGTTCCAATCCGTGTCTGTTAAACATTTTTAACAGTTCAGACACTTCAGGTTGTCCTTTCTTTAACCCATTCGGGAAACGATAAGTGCGTAAACCCCTCGGAACCCTTTTCTTTTCAATACATTCTCTCAAATAAGCGTTGTTGCACTGTAAACCACGAACTTTAAATAGTTTGTGTTCAAGAGAAACTAACCTGGAGTCTAAAGAGTCCGTACCACTAGTGTTTCCGTTTTTAAAAAAAACATAGTCTGCTTTTTTTCCAGTCCCCCAAACGGTCGTTGTTGTGGGTAAAACCAATGTTGACATTCCTGTTCAAATTACCATTACTAGTTGAACTCGTTGTTTTCACTTCGCTGTTGAAAACCCCATTGCGTTGACTGGAATTTAATCTATACACAGTCCCTTGTGAAGCGTCTCTTGCTTCCCTCTGCGCGGGTAAGTTTTCACCACCGGAAACAGGAAGGGACGGGTTTTGCAGCCGAACCACAGCTTCTTGAAGTTCCGACACCTTGTTGGTCAAATTTAAAACCAACTGATGTAAACTGTTGTTACCATCATCATTCCTTTGCCCACACTGGAAAGGGACAGAGTCCAACTCGTCCTCGAATACAGGCGATAGTTCGTTATCCATAAGAGGTCCGGGAGGCTACTCGGCACAAATATCCACAAAACAAAAGCAAAGTGCCCAAATAGTACGCCAACAAAACCAAAAAAAGCACAGGCAGCCAATATCCCTCAGCCTCGAACACAGTGTAGAAATTGCACACGTAATTCAGCCTCAAACACAGTTTATTGGAAATACACACGTAGGTTAAGCGCTTTCGTCAAATGACTTCATCAGAACACTCCACATAATAATCCACACCTTTAAATACCAAACTTTCCAATTGAAAAATAAATTGACAATTAATTTTTAAAATGGAATGTGAAAATGAGGTACACTTTCTAAAAAGGGCTTGCCTAGTAAAACTTGTTTGTAAAAACAGTTTATAAAATTGTGCCTTTTCATAACATTTCAAAACTTTAAAAATATATATGACAGGAAAAACTAAATAAGTAACTACTTGGAAATTAATGTCACTCATAGTACATATGCTCTATGTTTTAATTCAGGTTTAATACTAATGTGGTCATTGAGACCAGGCGGGACTGTGGCATTCAATTCCAATTGCCACCTCACTTCAGCCCTTAAAAGTTGGTTATTCCAATCACCTCCCCTTATATCTTTCCCTACTACCTCTAAAATACCAAACAAAAAACCATGGTCAGGGAATAATTCTAAATGTTTAGATAATGCATTGTTCTCATCATGTTTGGAAATGCTATACAAATGTTCGTAAATTCTTTTACGAAATTTCCTTTCTGTTTTTCCTACATAATAATTATAACATTTCTGACACCAAGCTAAATAAACAACCCCAGGGGTGTTACAGGTCCCCACACAAAATTGAACCCTAATTTTGTACGGTCCTAACAGCACCACAGGATGTGGAATGATGTATTTACAATAATCACAATTGCCACAGCGACTAGTTCCTTTACCATCTTTTTTCCAAACTTTGCAGTTGCCTTCAAATAAACTTTTTAAATTTCTGTTAACTTTGTAAGTGAAGGCAGGTTGGTTACCCACAATAGACCAAACTTCTTGATTGCTTTTAAAAATGTTCCAGTTATTGCTAATTACCTTTCTAACATGGGATGATGTTTCACCCATTGTCAAAACCATAGATTTTGAATGGTCTATACAATTGACTTTTCCTGGAACCAAACACTCTTCGATATTTCCAAGTAGAGGTTTGTATCTCAAACCCCATTCTCCTACTACTTGTTTTTTAATATCTGTAACAAATTTAATGGGGTAACCCCTTGCTATAAACATTTCACTCAATTTCTCAGTCTCTACGGTTACCAATTCCTTACTAGAACACATTCTAACTACCCGGACCATCTGTCCTTTGACTATGTTTTTCTTAACATAATAAGGATGGCAACTAGAAAAATCAAGGTAGTCATTGGAAAAAGTCTCTTTCCTATACACACATGATTGAAAACAACTTTGTGTCCTATCTTTAGACAAATTCACGTCCAAGTAGTTAATACCGGAATTGTCACCAACTCCTGTAAACTTGAAATATTCACATCTATTGTTTAGAAATTCTAGAAATTCTTCATGGTAACCTTCGGTCTTCCACAAAATAAACAGGTCATCTAGGAACCTCAAATAAATAAACCATTTGTCGCAAAAAGGACTTCCAAAAACAAAATTTGTCTCCCATTTATAAAAAACCAAATTAGCAAAAAGGGGTGCACAACTGCTGCCCATAGCTACTCCAGCAGTTTGTCTGAAAAATTCCCCTTCAAAACTAAAATAGTTATTTTTCAAAATTACTTCCATTAACTCAGTTATAAAGTTAATCATGGTATTGTTTAAATTAGTTTTTTCCACCAATGCATCGTGAAAAAATTCCAAACCCCTCTCATGTGGTATTGAGGTGAATAAATCCACCACGTCGATAGTGGAAAAGTTTACTTGATTGCTATAATAATCCTTTTCAATTCTTTTTAAAAAGTCCCAAGAATCCACAAGTAGGAGTTCAATAGCCACCAGATGTTTCCTAACTATCCTATCCACAAATACACCTAAGGGATAGGTCATACTATTTTGTCCAGCTATAATCAACCTATATGGGGGGTCACAAACATCTTTGTGTGTCTTTGGTATCCCAAAGGCTATAGGGATTGTAGGTTTCTCTATCTGTAAAAAGTTGAAAATCTCTTCATTTATTTCCCCCTGTAGTAAAGAATCTTCCAAAAATAGACTAATTCTCTTACTGGCTATATTAATCTTGTTTCGGGACACACATTCATATTTGCTTTCATCATATAACATACAAGTAATCTTATTATTGTAATCAGTTTTGTTAACCACTGTCATACCACCTCCTTTGTCAGGTTTCATAAACCTTAAATCCCTGTTATTCCTCAGTTGTTCTAACATTAATTTTTCATTCTTGGTTAAATTTGAAAATCTCGGTTTATGTTCCTTTATAGTCTGATATATTTCCTGACAACAAATTCTTTCAAAGGTGTTTAATAATGGGTGGATAGGGGGGTTGAAACAACTTTTCTTCTTAAAGGAGAGAACATTTCCTTCCATATTAATTTGTCTATTAGAGTCCTTATAAAAAAGACCTAAATTTAATTTTCTAACAAAAAGTTTTAGTTCAGTCAAGGTGTCACTAATTCTCACTTTGTGAGAAATTTTTAATTTGTTACAGATATTAAAAAACAAGTAGTAGGAGAATGGGGTTTGAGATACAAACCTCTACTTGGAAATATCGAAGAGTGTTTGGTTCCAGGAAAAGTCAATTGTATAGACCATTCAAAATCTATGGTTTTGACATTGGGTGAAACATCATCCCATGTTAGAAAGGTAATTAGCAATAACTGGAACATTTTTAAAAGCAATCAAGAAGTTTGGTCTATTGTGGGTAACCAACCTGCCTTCACTTACAAAGTTAACAGAAATTTAAAAAGTTTATTTGAAGGCAACTGCAAAGTTTGGAAAAAGATGGTAAAGGAACTAGTCGCTGTGGCAATTGTGATTATTGTAAATACATCATTCCACATCCTGTGGTGCTGTTAGGACCGTACAAAATTAGGTTCAATTTTGTGTGGGGACCTGTAACACCCTGGGGTTGTTTATTTAGCTTGGTGTCAGAAATGTTATAATTATTATGTAGGAAAACAGAAAGGAAATTTCGTAAAAGAATTTACGAACATTTGTCTAGCATTTCCAAACATGATGAGAACAATGCATTATCTAAACATTTAGAATTATTCCCTGACCATGGTTTTTTGTTTGGTATTTTAGAGGTAGTAGGGAAAGATATAAGGGGAGGTGATTGGAATAACCAACTTTTAAGGGCTGAAGTGAGGTGGCAATTGGAATTGAATGCCACAGTCCCTCCTGGTCTCAATGACCACATTAATATTAAACCTGAATTAAAACATAGAGCATATGTACTATGAGTGACATTAATTTCCAAGTAGTTACTTATTTAGTTTTTCCTGTCATATATATTTTTAAACTTTTGAAATGTTATGAAAAGGCACAATTTTATAAACTGTTTTTACAAACAAGTTTTACCAGGCAAGCCCTTTTTAGAACGTGTACCTCATTTTCACATACCATTTTAAAAATTAATTGTCAATTTATTTTTCAATTGGAAAGTTTGGTATTTAAAGGTGTGGATTATTATGTGGAGTGTCCTGATGAAGTCATTTGACGAAAGCGCTTAACCTACGTGTGTATTTCCAATAAACTGTGTTTGAGGCTGAATTTACGTGTGCAATTTCTACACTGTGTTCGAGGCTGAGGGATATTGGCTGCCTGTGCTTTTTTTGGTTTTGTTGTCTAACATTTTACCATGTACACATTCATCTCATTAACCATGTTCTTACCCATAGGGTTCCCTTATACAGCTGTCTAGCATTCTGCCATGTACACATTCATCTCCGTAACCATGTTATTACCCATATGGTTGTCTTATACACCTGTCTAACATTCTGCCATGTACACATTCCGCCTTGTACACATTCATCACGTTAACCATGTTCTTGCCCATACTGTTCCCTTATACACCTGTCTAGCATTCTGCCATGTACATATTCATGTCATTAACCATGTTCTTACCCATAGGGTTGCCTTATACACCTGTCTAGCATTCTGCCATGTACACATTCATCTTATTAAACATGTTCTTACCTATAGCGTTCCCTTATACAACTGTCTAACATTCTGCCATGTACACATTCATCTCATTAACCATTTTCTTACACATAGGGTTCACTTATACACCTGTCTAGCATTCTGCCATGTACACATTCATCTCATTAACCATTTTCTTACCCATAGGGCTCCCCTTATACACCTGTCTAACATTCTGACATGTACACATTATTTTCATTAACCATAGATTTCCCTTATGCACCTGTCCAGCATTCTGCCATGTACACAATCATCTCGTTAACCATGTTCTTACCCATAGGGTTCCCTTATACACCTGTCTAGCATTCTGCCATGTACACATTCATCTCATTAACCATTTTCTTGCACATAGCGTTCACTTATACACCTGTCTAGCAATCTGCCATGTACACATTCATCTCATTAACCATTTTCTTACCCATAGGGCTCCCTTATACACCTGTCTAACATTCTGCCATGTACACATTCTTCTCATTAACCATAGATTTCCCTTATGCACCTGTCTAGCATTTTGCCATGTACACAATCATCTCGTTAACCATGTTCTTACCCATAGGGTTCCCTTATACACCTGTCTAACATTCTGCCATGTACACATTCATCTCATTATCCATTTTCTTACCCATAGGGTTCCCTTATACACTTGTCTAAGATTCTGCCCTGTACACATTCATCTCACTAATTATGTTTTTACCCATAGGGTTCCATTATACACCTGTCTAGCGTTCTGCCATGTGCAAATTCATCTCATTAACCATGTTCTTACCCATAGGGTTCCCTTATACACTTGTCTAAGATTCTGCCCTGTACACATTCATCTCACTAATTATGTTTTTACCCATAGGGTTCCCTTATACACCTGTCTAGCATTCTGCCATGTACACATTCATCTCATTAACCATGTTCTTACCCATAGGGTTCCCTTATACACCTGTCTAGCATTCTGCCATGTACACATTCATCTCATTAACCATGTTCTTACCCATAGGGTTCCCTTATACACCTGTCTAACATTCTGCCATGTACACATTCATCTCATTAACCATGTTCTTACCCATTGGGTTCCCTTATACACCTGTCTAACATTCTGCCATGTACAGATTGATCTCAGTAACCATGTTCTTACCCATTGGGTTCCCTTATACACCTGTCTAACATTCTGCCATGTACACATTCATCTCATTAACCATGTTCTAACCATAGGGTTCCCTTATACACCTGTCTAGCATTCTGCCATGTACACATTCACCTCATTAACCATGTTCTTACCCATAGGGTTCCCTTATACACCTGTCTAACAATCTGCCATGTACACATTCATCTCATTAACCATGTTCTTACCCATAGGGTTCCCTTATACACCTGTCTAACTTTCTGTCATGTACACATTCATCTCATTAACCATGTTCTTACCCATAGGCTTCACTTATACACCTGTCTAGCATTCTGCCATGTACACATTCATCTCATTAACCAGGTTCTTACCCATAGTGTTCTCTTATACACCTGTCTAGCATTCTGCCATGTACACATTCATCTCATTAACCATGTTCTTACCCATAGGGTTCCCTTATACACCTGTCTAACATTTTGCCATGTACACATTCATCTCATTAAACATGTTCCTACCCATAGGGTTCCCTGATACACCTGTCTAACATTTTACCATGTACACATTCATCTCATTAACCATGTTCTTACCCATAGGGTTCCCTTATACAGCTGTCTAGCATTCTGGCATGTACACATTCATCTCCGTAACCATGTTATTACCCATATGGTTGTCTTATACACCTGTCTAACATCCTGCCATGTACACATTCCGCCATGTACACATTCATCACGTTAACCATGTTCTTGCCCATACTGTTCCCTTATACACCTGTCTAGCATTCTGCCATATACATATTCATGTCATTAACCATGTTCTTACCCATAGGGTTGCCTTATACACCTGTCTAGCATTCTGCCATGTACACATTCATCTCATTAAACATGTTCTTACCTATAGGGTTCCCTTATACAACTGTCTAACATTCTGCCATGTACACATTCATCTCATTAACCATTTTCTTACACATAGGGTTCACTTATACACCTGTCTAGCATTCTGCCATGTACACATTCATCTCATTAACCATTGTCTTACCCATAGGGCTCCCTTATACACCTGTCTAACATTCTGCCATGTACACATTCTTCTCATTAACCATAGATTTCCCTTATGCACCTGTCTAGCATTCTGCCATGTACACAATCATCTCATTAACCATGTTCTTACCCATAGGGTTCCCTTATACACCTGTCTAGCATTCTGCCATGTACACATTCATCTCATTAACCATTTTCTTACACATAGGGTTCACTTATACACCTGTCTAGCAATCTGCCATGTACACATTCATCTCATTAACCATTTTCTTACCCATAGGGCTCCCTTATACACCTGTCTAACATTCTGCCATGTACACATTCTTCTCATTAACCATAGATTTCCCTTATGCACCTGTCTAGCATTTTGCCATGTACACAATCATCTCGTTAACCATGTTCTTACCCATAGGGTTCCCTTATACACCTGTCTAACATTCTGCCATGTACACATTCATCTCATTATCCATTTTCTTACCCATAGGGTTCCCTTATACACTTGTCTAAGATTCTGCCCTGTACACATTCATCTCACTAATTATGTTTTTACCCATAGGGTTCCCTTATACACCTGTCTAACATTCTGCCATGTACACATTCATCTCAGTAGCCATGTTCTTCCATAGGGTTCCCTTATACACCTGTGTAACATTCTGCCATGTACACATTCATCTCATTAACCATGTTCTTACCCATAGGGTTCCCTTATACACCTGTCTAACATTCTGCCATGTACACATTCATCTCATTAACCATGTTCTTACCCATAGGCTTCCCTTATACACCTGTCTAGCATTCTGCCATGTACACATTCATCTCATTAACCAGGTTCTTACCCATAGTGTTCTCTTATATACCTGTCTAGCATTCTGCCATGTACACATTCATCTCATTAACCATGTTCTTACCCATAGGGTTCCCTTATACACCTGTCTAACATTTTGCCATGTACACATTCATCTCATTAAACATGTTCCTACCCATAGGGTTCCCTGATACACCTGTCTAACATTTTACCATGTACACATTCATCTCATTAACCATGTTCTTACCCATAGGGTTCCCTTATACAGCTGTCTAGCATTCTGCCATGTACACATTCATCTCCCTAACCATGTTATTACCCATAGGCTTGTCTTATACACCTGTCTAATAATCTGCAATGTACACATTCATCACGTTAACCATGTTCTTGCCCATACTGTTCCCTTATACACCTGTCTAGCATTCTGCCATGTACATATTCATCTCATTAACCATGTTCTTACCCATAGGGTTGCCTTATACACCTGTCTAGCATTCTGCCATGTACACATTCATCTCATTAAACATGTTCTTACCTATAGGGTTCCCTTATACAACTGTCTAACATTCTGCCATGTACACATTCATCTCATTAACCATTTTCTTACACATAGGGTTCACTTATACACCTGTCTAGCATTCTGCCATGTACACATTCATCTCATTAACCATGTTCTTACCCATAGGGTTCCCTTATACACCTGTCTAACATTCTGCCATGTACACATTCATCTCATTAACCATGTTCTTACCCATAGATTTCCCTTATGCACCTGTCTAGCATTCTGCCATGTACACAATAATCTCATTAACCATGTTCTTACCCATAGGGTTCCCTTATACACCTGTCTAACATTCTGCCATGTACACATTCATCTCATTAACCATGTTCTTACCCATAGGGTTCCTTTATACACCTGTCTAACATTCTGCCATGTACACATTCATCTCATTAACCATGTTCTTACCCATAGGGTTCCCTTATACACCTGTCTAACATTCTGCCATGTACACATTCATCTCATTAACCATGTTCTTACCCATAGGGTTCCCTTATACACCTGTCTAACATTCTGCCATGTACACATTCATCTCATTAACCATGTTCTTACCCATAGGGTTCCCTTATACACCTGTCTAACATTCTGCCATGTACACATTCATCTCATTAACCATGTTCTTACCCATAGGGTTCCCTTATACACCTGTCTAACATTCTGCCATGTACACATTCATCTCATTAACCATGTTCTTACCCATAGGGTTCCCTTATACACCTGTCTAACATTCTGCCATGTACACATTCATCTCATTAACCATGTTCTTACCCATAGGGTTCTCTTATACACCTGTCTAACATTCTGCCATGTACACATTCATCTCATTAACCATGTTCTTACCCATAGGGTTCCCTTATACACCTGTCTAACATTCTGCCATGTACACATTCATCTCATTAACCATGTTCTTACCCTTAGAGTTCCGCTATACACCTGTGTAAGATTTTGCCATCTTCGAATTCACCTCATTAAACATGTTCGTACCCATAGTGTTCCCTTATACACCTGTCTAACATTCTGCCATGTACACATTCATCTCATTAACCATGTTCTTACCCATAGGGTTCCCTTATACACCTGTCTAACATTCTGCCATGTACACATGTACACATTCATCTCATTAACCATGTTCTTACCTATAGGGTTCCCTTATACACCTGTCTAACATTCTGCCATGTACACATTCATCTCATTAATCATGTTCTTACCCGTATGGTTCCCTTATACACCTGTCTAACATTCTGCCATGTACACATTCATCTCATTAACCATGTTCTTACCCATAGGGTTCCCTTATACACCTGTCTAACATTCTGCCATGTACACATTCATCTCATTAACCATGTTCTTACCCATAGGGTTCCCTTATACACCTGTCTAACATTCTGCCATGTACACATTCATCTCATTAACCATGTTCTTACCCATAGGGTTCCCTTATACACCTGTCTAACATTCTGCCATGTACACATTCATCTCATTAACCATGTTCTTACCCATAGGGTTCCCTTATACACCTGTCTAGCATTCTGCCATGTACACATTCATCTCATTAACCATGTTCTTACCCATAGGGTTCCCTTATACACCTGTCTAACATTCTGCCATGTACACATTCATCTCATTAACAATTTTCTTACCCTTAGGGTTCCCTTATACACTTGTCTAGCATTCTGCCATGTACACATTCATCTCATTAACCATGTTCTTACCCGTAGGGTTCCCTTATACACCTGTCTAACATTCTGCCATGTACACATTCATCTCATTAACCATGTTCTTACCCATAGGGTTCCCTTATACACCTGTCTAACATTCTACCATGTACACATTCATCTCATTAACCATTTTCTGACCCATAGGGCTCCCTGATACACCTGTCTAACATTCTGCCATGTACACATTCTTCTCATTAACCATGTTCTTACCCATAGGGTTCCCTTATACACCTGTCTAACATTCTGCCATGTACACATTCATCTCATTAACCATGTTCTTACCCATAGGGTTCCCTTATACACCTGTCTAACATTCTGCCATGTACACATTCATCTCATTAACCATGTTCTTACCCATAGGGTTCCCTTATACACCTGTCTAACATTCTGCCATGTACACATTCATCTCATTAACCATGTTCTTACCCATAGGGTTCCCTTATACACCTGTCTAACATTCTGCCATGTACACATTCATCTCATTAACCATGTTCTTACCCATAGGGTTCCCTTATACACCTGTCTAGCATTCTGCCATGTACACATTCATCTCATTAACCATGTTCTTACCCATAGGGTTCCCTTATACACCTGTCTAACATTCTGCCATGTACACATTCATCTCATTAACCATGTTCTTACCCATAGGGTTCCCTTATACACCTGTCTAACATTCTGCCATGTACACATTCATCTCATTAACCATGTTCTTACCCATAGGGTTCCCTTATACACCTGTCTAACATTCTGCCATGTACACATTCATCTCATTAACCATGTTCTTACCCATAGGGTTCCCTTATACACCTGTCTAACATTCTGCCATGTACACATTCATCTCATTAACCATGTTCTTACCCATCAGGTTCCTTTATACACCTGTCTAACATTCTGCCATGTACACATTCATCTCATTAACCACGTTCTTACACATAGGGTTCCCTTATACACCTGTCTAACATTCTGCCATGTACACATTCATCTCATTAACCATGTTCTTACCCATAGGGTTCCCTTATACACCTGTCTAACATTCTGCCATGTACACATTCATCTCATTAACCATGTTCTTACCCATAGGGTTCCCTTATACACCTGTCTAACATTCTGCCATGTACACATTCATCTCATTAACCATGTTCTTACCCATAGGGTTCCCTTGTACACCTGTCTAACATTCTGCCATGTACACATTCTTCTCATTAACCATGTTCTTACCCATAGGGTTCCCTTATACACCTGTCTAACATTCTGCCATGTACACATTCATCTCATTAACCATGTTCTTACCCATAGGGTTCCCTTATACACCTGTCTAACATTCTGCCATGTACACATTCATCTCATTAACCATGTTCTTACCCATAGGGTTCCCTTATACACCTGTCTAACATTCTGCCATGTACACAATCATCTCAGTAACCATATTCTTATCCATCGGGTTCCCTTATACACCTGTCTAACATTCTGCCATGTACACATTCATCTCATTAACCATGTTCTTACCCATAGGGTTCCCTTATACACCTGTCTAACATTCTGCCATGTACACATTCATCTCATTAACCATGTTCTTACCCATCGGGTTCCCTTATACACCTGTCTAACATTCTGCCATGTACACATTCATCTCATTAACCATGTTCTTACCCATAGGGTTCCCTTATACACCTGTCTAACATTCTGCCATGTACACATTCATCTCATTAACCATGTTCTTACCCATAGGGTTCCCTTATACACCTGTCTAACATTCTGCCATGTACACATTCATCTCATTAACCATGTTCTTACCCATAGGGTTCCCTTATACACCTGTCTAACATTCTGCCATGTACACATTCATCTCATTAACCATGTTCTTACCCATCGGGTTCCCTTATACACCTGTCTAACATTCTGCCATGTACACATTCATCTCATTAACCATGTTCTTACCCATAGGGTTCCCTTATACACCTGTCTAACATTCTGCCATGTACACATTCATCTCATTAACCATTTTCTTACCCATAGGGTTCCTGATACACCTGTCTAACATTCTGCCATGTACACATTCATCTCATTAACCATTTTCTTACCCATAGGGCTCCTTTATACACCTGTCTAACATTCTGCCATGTACACATTCATCTCATTAACCATGTTCTTACCCATAGGGTTCCCTTATACACCTGTCTAACATTCTGCCATGTACACATTCATCTCATTAACCATGTTCTTACCCATAGGGTTCCCTTATACACCTGTCTAACATTCTGCCATGTACACATTCATCTCATTAACCATGTTCTTACCCATAGGGTTCCCTTATACACCTGTCTAACATTCTGCCATTTACACGTTCATCTCATTAACCATGTTCTTTCTCATAGAGTTCCTTTATACACCTGTCTTACATTTTACCATGTACACATTCATCTCATTAACCATGTTCTTACCCATAGGGTTTCCTGATACACCTGTCTAACATTTTGCCATATACAAATTCATCTCATTAACCATGTTCTTACCCATAGGGTTCCCTTATACACCTGTCTAACATTCTGCCATGTACACATTCATCTCATTAACCATGTTCTTACCCATAGGGTTCCCTTATGCACCTGTCAAACATTCTGCCATGTACACATTCATCTCATTAACCATGTTCTTACCCATAGGGTTCCCTTATACACCTGTCTAACATTCTGCCATGTACACATTCATCTCATTAACCATGTTCTTACCCATAGGGTTCCCTTATACACCTGTCTAACATTCTGCCATGTACACAATCATGTCATTAACCATATTCTTATCCATAGAGTTAGTTCCCTTGTACACCTGTCTAACATTCTGCCATGTACATATTTATCTCATTAAACATGTTCTTACCCATAGGGTTCGCTTATACACCTGTCTAACATTCTGCCATGTTCACATTTATCTCATTAACCATGTTCTTACCTACAGGGTTCCCTTTTACACCTGGCTAACATTCTGCCATGTACACATTCATCTCATTAACAATGTTCTTACCCATAGGGTTCCCTTATACACCTGTCTAACATTCTGCCATGTACACATTCATCTCATTAACCATGTTCTTACCCATAGGGTTCCCTTATACACCTGTCTAACATTCTGCCATGTACACATTCATCTCATTAACCATGTTCTTACCCATAGGGTTCCCTTTTACACCTGTCTAACATTCTGCCATGTACACATTCATCTCATTAACCATGTTCTTACCCATAGGGTTCCCTTATACACCTGTCTAACATTCTGCCATGTACACATTCATCTCATTAACCATGTTCTTACCCATAGGGTTCCCTTATACACCTGTCTAACATTCTGCCATGTACACATTCATCTCATTAACCATGTTCTTAGCCATAGGGTTCCTAATACACCTGTCTAACATTCTGCCATGTACACATTCATCTCATTAACCATGTTCTTACCCATAGGGTTCCCTTATACACCTGTCTAGCATTCTGCCATGTACACATTCATCTCATTAACCATGTTCTTACCCATAGGGTTCCCTTATACACCTGTCTAACATTCTGCCATGTACACATTCATCTCATTAACCATGTTCTTACCCATAGGGTTCCCTTATACACCTGTCTAACATTCTGCCATGTACACATTCATCTCATTAATGATGTTCTTACCCATAGGGTTCCCTTATACACCTGTCTAACATTCTGCCATGTACACATTCATCTCATTAAGCATGTTCTTACCCATAGGGTTCCCTTATACACCTGTCTAACATTCTGCCATGTACACATTCATCTCATTAACCATGTTCTTACCCATAGGGTTCCTTATACACCTGTCTAACATTCTGCCATGTACACATTCATCTCATTAACCATGTTCTTACCCATAGGGTTCCCTTATACACCTGTCTAACATTCTGCCATGTACACATTCATCTCATTAACCATGTTCTTACCCATAGGGTTCCCTTATACACCTGTCTAACATTCTGCCATGTACACATTCATCTCATTAACCATGTTCTTACCCATAGGGTTTCCTGATACACCTGTCTAACATTCTGCCATGTACACATTCATCTCATTAATTATGTTCTTACCCATAGGGTTCCCTTATACACCTGTCTAACATTCTGCCATGTACACATTCATCTCATTAACCATGTTCTTACCCATAGGGTTCCCTTATACACCTGTCTAACATTCTGCCATTTACACGTTCATCTCATTAACCATGTTCTTTCCCATAGAGTTCCCTTATACACCTGTCTAACATTCTGCCATGTACACATTCATCTCATTAACCATGTTCTTACCCATAGGGTTCCCTTATACACCTGTCTAACATTCTGCCATGTACACATTTATCTCATTAACCATGTTCTTACCCATAGGGTTCCCTTATACACCTGTCTAACATTCTGCCATGTACACATTCATCTCATTAACCATGTTCTTACCCATAGGGTTCCCTTATACACCTGTCTAACATTCTGCCATGTACACATTCATCTCATTAACCATGTTCTTACCCATAGGGTTCCCTTATACACCTGTCTAACATTCTGCCATGTACACATTCATCTCATTAACCATGTTCTTACCCATAGGGTTCCCTTATACACCTGTCTAACATTCTGCCATGTACACATTCATCTCATTAACCATGTTCTTACCCATAGGGTTCCCTTTTACACCTGTCTAACATTCTGCCATGTACACATTCATCTCATTAACCATGTTCTTACCCATAGGGTTCCCTTATACACCTGTCTAACATTCTGCCATGTACACATTCATCTCATTAACCATGTTCTTACCCATAGGGTTCCCTTATACACCTGCCTAACATTCTGCCATGTACACATTCATCTCATTAACCATGTTCTTACCCATAGGGTTCCCTTATACACCTGTCTAGCATTCTGCCATGTACACATTCATCTCATTAACCATGTTCTTACCCATAGGGTTCCCTTATACACCTGTCTAACATTCTGCCATGTACACATTCATCTCATTAACCATTTTCTTACCCATAGGGTTCCTTATACACCTGTCTAACATTCTGCCATGTATACATTCATCTCATTAACCATGTTCTTACCCATAAGGTTCCCTTATACACCTCTCTAACATTCTGCCATGTACACATTCATCTCATTAACCATGTTCTTACGCATAGGGTTCTCTTATACACCTGTCTAACATTCTGCCATGTACACATTCATCTCAGTAACCATGTTCTTCCATAGGGTTCCCTTATACACCTGTCTAACATTCTGCCATGTACACATTCATCTCATTAACCATGTTCTTACCCATAGGGTTCCCTTATACACCTGTCTAACATTCTGCCATGTACACATTCATCTCATTAACCATGTTCTTACCCATAGGGTTCCCTTATACACCTGTCTAACATTCTGCCATTTACACGTTCATCTCATTAACCATGTTCTTTCCCATAGAGTTAGTTCCCTTATACACCTGTCTAACATTCTGCCATGTACACATTTATCTCATTAACCATGTTCTTACACATAAGGTTCCCTTATACACCTGTCTAACATTCTGCCATGTACATATTTATCTCATTAAACATGTTCTTACCCATAGGGTTCCCTTATACACCTGTCTAACATTCTGCCATGTACACATTTATCTCATTAACCATGTTCTTACCCATAGGGTTCCCTTATACACCTGTCTAACATTCTGCCATGTACACATTCATCTCATTAACCATGTTCTTACCCATAGGGTTCCCTTATACACCTGTCTAACATTCTGCCATGTACACATTCATCTCATTAACCATGTTCTTACCCATAGGGTTCCCTTTTACACCTGTCTAACATTCTGCGATGTACACATTCATCTCATTAACCATGTTCTTACCCATAGGGTTCCCTTATACACCTGTCTAACATTCTGCGATGTACACATTCATCTAATTAACCATGTTCTTACCCATAGGGTTCCCTTATACACCTGTCTAACATTCTGCCATGTACACATTCATCTCATTAACCATGTTCTTAGCCATAGTGCTCCCTTATACAGCTGTCTAACATTCTGCAATGTACACATTCATCTCATTAACCATGTTCTTACCCATAGGGTTCCCTTATACACCTGTCGAACATTCTGCCATTTAGACAGTCATCTCATTAACCATGTTCTTACCCATATGGTTCCCTTATACACCTGTCTAACATTCTGCCATGTACACATTCATCTCATTAACCATGTTCTTACCCATAGGGTTCCCTTATACACCTGTCTAACATTCTGCCATGTACACATTCATCTCATTAACCATGTTCTTACCCATAGGGTTCCCTTATACACCTGTCTAACATTCTGCCATGTACACATTCATCTCATTAACCATGTTCTTACCCATAGGGTTCCCTTATACACCTGTCTAACACTCTGCCATGTACACATTCATCTCATTAACCATTTTCTTACCCATAGGGTTCCCTTATACACCTGTCTAACATTCTGCCATGTACACATTCATCTCATTAACCATGTTCTTACCCATAGGGTTCCCTTATACACCTGTCTAACATTCTGCCATGTACACATTCATCTCATTAACCATGTTCTTACCCATAGGGTTCCCTTATACACCTGTCTAACATTCTGCCATTTAGACAGTCATCTCATTAACCATGTTCTTACCCATAGGGTTCCCTTGTACACCTGTCTAACATTCTGACATATACACATTCATCTCATTAACCATTTTCTTACCCAGAGGGTTCCCTTATTCACCTGTCTAACATTCTGCCATGTACACATTCATCTCATTAACCATGTTCTTACCCATAGGGTTCCCTTATACACCTGTCTAACATTCTGCCATGTACACATTCATTTCATTAACCATGTTGTTACCCATAGGGTTCCCTTATACACCTGTCTAACATTCTGTCATGCACACATTCATCTCATTAACCATGTTCTTACCAATAGGGTTCCCTTATACACCTGTCTAACATTCTGCCATGTACACATTCATCTCAGTAACCATGTTCTTCCATAGGGTTCCCTTATACACCTGTCTAACATTCTGCCATGTACACATTCATCTCATTAACCATGTTCTTACCCATAGGGTTCCCTTATACACCTGTCTAACATTCTGCCATGTACACATTCATCTCATTAACCATGTTCTTACCCATAGGGTTCCCTTATACACCTGTCTAACATTCTGCCATGTACACATTCATCTCATTAACCATGTTCTTACCCATAGGGTTCCCTTATACACCTGTCTAACATTCTGCCATGTACACATTCATCTCATTAACCATGTTCTTACCCATAGGGTTCCCTTATACACCTGTCTAACATTCTACCATGTACACATTCATCTCATTAACCATGTTCTTACCCATACGGTTCCTTTCACACCTGTCTTACATTCTGCTATGTACACATTCATCTCATTAACCATGTTCTTACCCATATGGTTCCCTTTTACACCTGTCTAACATTCTGTCATGTACACATTCATCTCATTAACCATGTTCTTACCCATAGGGTTCCCTTATACACCTGTCTAACATTCTGCCATGTACACATTCATCTCATTAACCATGTTCTTACCCATAGGGTTCCCTTATACACCTGTCTAACATTCTGCCATGTACACATTCATCTCATTAACCATGTTCTTACCCATAGGGTTCCCTTATACACCTGTCTAACATTCTGCCATGTACACATTCATCTCATTAACCATGTTCTTACCCATAGGGTTCCCTTATACACCTGTCTAACATTCTGCCATTTACACGTTCATCTCATTAACCATGTTCTTTCCCATAGAGTTCCCTTATACACCTGTCTAACATTTTACCATGTACACATTCATCTCATTAACCATGTTCTTACCCATAGGGTTCCCTTATACACCTGTCTAGCATTCTGCCATGTACACATTCATCTCATTAACCATTTTCTGACCCATAGGGCTCCTTGATACACCTGTCTAACATTCTGCCATGTACACATTCTGTCTTGTACACATTCATCACGTTAACCATGTTCTTGCCCATACTGTTCCCTTATACACCTGTCTAAGATTCTGCCATGTACACATTCATCTCATTATCCATTTTCTTACCCATAGGGTTCCCTTATACACCTGTCTAACATTCTGCCATGTACACATTCATCTCATTAACCATGTTCTTACCCATAGGGTTCCCTTATACACCTGTCTAACATTCTGCCATGTACACATTCATCTCATTAACCATGTTCTTACCCATAGGGTTCCCTTATACACCTGTCTAACATTCTGCCATGTACACATTCATCTCATTAACCATGTTCTTACCCATAGGGTTCCCTTATACACCTGTCTAACATTCTGCCATGTACACATTCATCTCATTAACCATGTTCTTACCCATAGGGTTCCCTTATACACCTGTCTAACATTCTGCCATGTACACATTCATCTCATTAACCATGTTCTTACTCATAGGGTTCCCTAATACACCTGTCTAACATTCTGCCATGTACACATTCATCTCATTAACCATGTTCTTACCCATAGGGTTCCCTTATACACCTGTCTAACATTCTGCCATGTACACATTCATCTCATTAACCATGTTCTTACCCATAGGGTTCCCTTATACACCTGTCTAACATTCTGCCATGTACACATTCATCTCATTAACCATGTTCTTACCCATAGGGTTCCCTTATACACCTGTCTAGCATTCTGCCATGTACACATTCATCTCATTAACCATGTTCTTACCCATAGGGTTCCCTTATACACCTGTCTAACATTCTGCCATGTACACATTCATCTCATTAACCATGTTCTTACCCATAGGGTTCCCTTATACACCTGTCTAACATTCTGCCATGTACACATTCATCTCATTAACCATGTTCTTACCCATAGGGTTCCCTTATACACCTGTCTAGCATTCTGCCATGTACACATTCATCTCATTAACCATGTTCTTACCCATAGGGTTCCCTTATACACCTGTCTAACATTCTGCCATGTACACATTCATCTCATTAACCATGTTCTTACCCATAGGGTTCCCTTATACACCTGTCTAACATTCTGCCATGTACACATTCATCTCATTAACCATGTTCTTACCCATAGGGTTCCCTTATACACCTGTCTAACATTCTGCCATGTACACATTCATCTCATTAACCATGTTCTTACCCATAGGGTTCCCTTGTACACCTGTCTAACATTCTGACATATACACATTCATCTCATTAACCTTT